>NW_020837994.1:11244160-11650068 GCF_003676395.1 Aethalodelphis obliquidens | reverse complement strand
TTTTTTTTTTTTTTTTGCGGTACGCAGGCCTCTCACTGTTGTGGCCTGTCCCGTTGCGGAGCACAGGCTCCGGACGCGCAGGCTCAGCGGCCATGGCTCACAGGCCCAGCCACTCCGCGGCATGTGGGATCCTCCCGGACCGGGGCACGAACCCGCGTCCCCTGCATCGGCAGGCGGACTCTCAAGCACTGCGCCACCAGGGAAGCCCCCAAAAGATATTTTTTAATGATGCTTTGCAAGCATCACTTTATATGCTCTAGATATAACAGTAAATAAAATAGACTAAGTCTACTTTCATGAGGTGAGGGAGGTGGACAATTAAAAATAAACAATTTTTTATTAGTTTTATTGTTAGTTCAGGTACTCCAAGAAGCAAATACATTCTAAGACAGAATTAAATGGTGTAAGAGACTCTTGGGGGGAGATCCCTGTGAAGAGTAAAGGAGAGGGAACAGGAATGAACAGGAGAAACTTCAGGGCATGATGTAGGTCTGAAAACTGTGAAAAGAAAGGGGGAAGGTAGGAGTTTTGGGGAGGAAGAATCAGAGAGTACAGTGCAGTTTTAAGAAAGTTTCAGCAAGGTCAATGGTGAGTCCCTGAACTAAAGTTGCCTATTACAGGACTTCTGAACCCCTTAGGAATCAGCCTTTAGTAATGCTGTGCTCAGTTATTGGCTGGGAGCAGCCCAGGGGATGCATGGCCTCAGAGACCACAGAATGGATACAGACAGCTGGAGGTATCAGTCAATTTGCTCCCCTGGAAACTTCCCTTGAAGGAGATCTGAATGGCTCACTTTTACCACTGTTGCAGTTATAAGGGAAAAAAGAGTAAGAAAAATATATGAAGAATAATGTTGCCATTTTAGATAGTTTGAACCGAGAAGGCCTTTTGGACAAGATAACACTTGAATATAAATCTGAGTATAAAGATAAGGAAGGGTCTTCCCTGGTGGCGCAGTGGTTGAGAGTCCGCCTGCCGATGCAGGGCACATGGGTTCGTGCCCCGGTCTGGGAAGATCCCACATGCCGCGGAGCGGCTGGGCCCGTGAGCCATGGCCGCTGAGCCTGCGCGTCCGGAGCCTGTGCTCCGAAACGGGAGAGGCCACAACAGTGAGAGGCCCGCGTACCGCAAAAAAAAAAAAAAAAAGATAAGGAAGGCCATGTGGAAATCTTTGGAAGGAGTTTCCAGGCAGAAGGAAGTGCAAATACAAAGGTCCTGAGGAGGAGTATACTTGGATTTCATGATAAGGAAGGAGAAGATCAGTGTGTCTGGATTACAGTGAGTGACGGGAAGAGGGATTTTATTCATCCATTCAACAAATATAATACTTATTGGGTGCCTACTATATCCTGGACAGTGTTCTAGGCACTGGGGATTCAGAAAGGAACTAAACAGGCCCCAAATCCTCTTCCCTTAATGGGTTTAAATTCTACTGGGGGAGATAGGCAATCAACAAGATGATGAATTAATTAGATAGTGATCAATGCTGAGGGGAGAGAATAAGGTAGGGATGGGGGATATGAAATGTTGAGTGGATGGTAGTGAGGGTAGGCCTTATTGAGAAAATGAGTTTTTAATGAAGATCTGAAGAAAGTGAGAGAGCAAACCAGGCAGCTATGAGATAGAGGGGTATTCCAGGTAGAAGAAAAAAATACAAAGCCTTTGAGGTGGGAGTCTGCCTAGTGTGATAGAGGAACAGCCAGGAGGTAGAGGATGAATGAAGAGGGGGTCAGTGAGGGAGAATAGGAATTGAAATTAGAGAGGTATTGGAAGGCCAGATTCTGAAGAGCTGTTAGATCATATAAATGAATTTCAGTTAAGGGACCTGTTTCTCCACAGGTGAAGAGAAGCACTGGAGACATTGAATTTTACATTGAAAATTGTAAAAATAATTCTCCCTAGTTTTTTTTGTTGTTATTGTTTTTATAAATTTATTTATTTTATTATTTATTTTTATTTTTGGCTGCATTGGGTCTTCATTGCTGTGCGTGGGCTTTTTCTGGTTACGGCGAGTGGGGACTGCTCTTCGTTGCGGTGTGCTGGCTTCTCACTGTGGTGGCTTCTGTTGTTGAGAGCACAGGCTCTAGGCATGCGGGCTTCAGTAGTTGTGGCATGCGGGCTCAGTAGTTGTGGCGTACGGGCTTAGTTACTCCACGGCATGTGGGATCTTCCTGGGCCAGGGCTCGAACCCGTGTCCCCTGCACTGGCAGGCAGATTCTTAACCACTGTGCCACCAGGGAAACCCCTGCTCCCTAGTTTTTGATGCATTCTTATACCAGCAGCTTTAGCTGGTATAAGAAGGATCACTGCTGGGGCAGGTTGCCAACGGTGATGTCAGTTTAGAAACAGAGAGTGGGGAAAATTGAATTTAAATGAGTTGGTATCTGGATTCAGTGGTAAAGTATTACATGTTAGAATTGGAAGGATCTTAGACTGAACTAGGGTTATCTTTCAGTGTTATTGGTAAGGAAACGGGCTCTATGAGAAAAAAAGAGACCAAGGTCACAGAAATTGTTAGTGGCAGACCCAGGACTGGAATCTACATTAGAACCCTGAACCACTGCTGGCTCTCCACGTCAGTGTATTAACCCAGTGTGCTTGCAGAGAGGGTAAATTCATTGTGTGGGAGGATAGATGAGGGAGTGCAGATGAGCTTGTTTTTCACATAAGCCTTTTTCATTAAGGACTAGAACAGTTGGTGGATTCCTTCTTCTCACCTCTCCCTGGAGAGCCCTTCTATCCCTCCCTTGCTGGCAGTTGCCCATTTAGGTTATACATCCATTGAGCAGGAAGTGTGCTGATTTTGTGGTTCACCTCTTACTAAGACCTCCCTGGTCTTCTGGTAGCTGATCTTATTTGACTGGTAATTGCAAATCATCATATAATGTTAATAATATTAGTCTGTTAAATGACATTCATTTAACCTGGCTCAGCAGATATTTTATGCATGTTATATCTCCCTATTGGGATCACTGGGGCTGATAACCAAGGAAAATGTGATCAGTATGGGCTTAAATGGAAATAATATATAATGAAGCTGGCTTGACAGTGGGATTTTGAATTGGGAAAATGTATTCTAAAATGCTCAGATGCAGTAGGTGGTCTTTGTCATGATTCCAAGAGGATTACATTTAAATTGTGGCGCGTTCTTTGCCACGAGCGAGCGAGCGAGCGAGCATCAGGTGTGTTAACATAGGCATCTTAACGCACTCCAGTATATCAAATAGTAAATGTGAAAAGGAAGGTGAAATCTGCGATTTATTTATCTTAGTCACTTGTGAGCTCATGAGAATATGCTATCTTTTGTCAGGTCACATTTAGTCAGTCATTTATTTATTTATTCAGGAGCTATGCCATACAGGGAAGATATGTGCTTTGGAGTCACAGTCTAGTTTGAACTCTTGTTTTGTAGATTAATACCTGTGTGAACTTTGGTAGGTTACTTAATTCCTTTGAGCCTCCACTTTTTTCAAAAATGAAATGAAAGTCTGTTTTGTGTGGTTGTTAAAAGAATAAAATTAAGTAAATTTTATAGGATGTCTAATTACAATGCCCACCCACAGTAGGTATTGGGTGGGCCAAAATGGTTGTTCATTTTTTTCCGTAAGTTGGCTCTAGTAGCACTTAGTTGTCTTTAACCTCATTCGAAACAATTTTGTTAGATTGTATTGTGACAGCTGTCATATCAGTGTGCATTAAAAAAAAAAAACTTATCAAACTTGGTGAATTTTTGTATAGCCATTTTAATATTGAAGATGGAAGAAAAAAGCAACATTTTCAGCATATTATGCTTTATTATTTCAAGAAAGGTAAAAATGCAACTGAAATGCAAAAAAAAAAAATAAGATTTGTTCAGTGTATGGAGAAGGTGCTGTGACTGATCAAACGTGTCAAAAGTGGTTTGCGAAGTTTTGTGCTGGAGATTTCTCGCTGGAAGATGCTACCACACCAAAGGCCGGTCTTCATCCGAAGAAGGTGATGTTGTGTATATGGTGGGATTGGAAGGGAGTCCTCTACTATGAGCTCCTTCCGGAAAACCAAATGATTAATTCCAACAAGTACAGCTCCCAGTTAGACCAACTGAAAGCAGCACTCGAGGAAAAACATCTGGAATTAGTCAATAGAAAACTCATCATCTTCCATCAGGATAACGCAAGGCCGCGTTTCTTCGATGACCAGGCAAAAACTGTTACAGCTTGGCTAGGAAGTTCTGATTCATCCAACATATTCACCAGACATTGCATCTTCAGATTTCCATTTATTTTGGTCTCTACAAAATTTTCTTGGTGGAAAAAAATTTCCATTCCCTGGAAAACTGTACAAGGGACCTGGAACAGTTCTTTGCTCAAAAAGATAAAACGTTTTGGGAAGATGGAATTATGAAGTTGCCTGGAAAATGGCAGAAGATAGTGGAACAAAAGGGTGAATACGTTGTTCAATAAAGTTCTTGGTGAAAATGAAAAATGTGTCTTTTATTTTTACTTAAAGACTGAAGGAACTTTTTGGCCAACCCAATACTTTGTTACTTGTAGCTATGTACCATTGCTAGTAGTATAAAAAAAGCACTGTGGAAACTCAGAGAAGGTAGTGAATGTCTGAAGAAATCAGAGAGGGCATCTTGGAGGAGGTGACTTTTGATATGGATTTTAAATGATAAGAAGCAGTTTGCCAGATGCAGAGGACATGGAGAGGTAATCAGGCAGAGGCAGTAGTTTGGCTGGAGGCTAGCTGTAAAGATTAGAATGGAAAGATAGGTGAGTGGGTGAAACAGTTCATTTACAGTTTGATGTGATTTGAGTAGTGACAGGAAAGTTGTACTTTTCACCTGTTTATAAATATCTCCTTCATCTAAGTCCAAGATATGCATGTGTGGAGTATAAGCTTGCATTGTGTACTTGTTTCTTTCAAAGTGCAAATGCTCTTTCAGAATGTAAAACTGATCCATTTCAATTTAATTTAAATGGAATTCAATTTAATTATCAATTATATTTAATACATCTATGTGCCAAGCATGGTGCTAATCCCTGAGAAAACTATAATTAATAAAAGGGATTTAACTTTGCCTCAAGAAACTCAACACATTGGGAAGGCCAATCCATTAATCAGCAGCTCAAGTGTTACCATCGAGAAGTAAAAAATGTACAGTGGAAGGATAGTTGCTTGAGCTAGAGCTTAAAAGAGGAATAGAATTCCCAGTTGTTTTAAACAGTCATTAGTACTTTAGAGGGAATTTATTGAACATGATTTGGATAGTTTGGGTAGCTAGAAAGATCCTTGGGAGGTAGGTTAGGGAAGTGGGGCTTCTGCTTCATAGTTACGCCTTTGGCTAGCCCTGTACTTAGAAAAATAATGCAATTGTTTGTATAGTCAGAGAAGCCATCTGAGAGTGTAAACTCTATTTTCCATGCTTATTAGCCCAATATATGTGTGGCTGATGTTTGTCATATAAAATATGAATTATGCATGAGCAATAGGGATGAGATGTAAAAATTTAGTTACTATACACTATATTGCTGATGAGACGGACAATTGAGTATCACTGACAAGTTGTCTCAACAGTGAAATGTGTTTGATGAAATGTCCAGTCAATGATGAGATAATGAATTATCCCACTAGAACTGTGATAACTATAGCTTTGAAAAACAACTACCAAAAGGAAATTGAAATTACCTAGGTGAATCCTTGAAGATTTTTTTTTTGACGACAAAGAGTACTTGTGATGCTAATGAACTTAAAATAATAATAAAAGACTAGAACTTTCTGATCTTTAAGAAGGAATAGAGTATAAATCTATCCCATTATAAACTCAGGTGATTTCCCATTTTATTTTATTTTATGAAGGCTGGAAATATCTCTTCAACACTTATTGAGATGAAATAAGGCAAACATTTATTGTTTATATTCCATGTACTTGCTGCTTTCACAGTCATTAAGTCAAAGCAATATCAAAACCTCCATTTTAGCCAAAGTGGAATCTGAGTCTCATAGTAGATAAATGACTTTCCCAATGTCACATGGCTTGAAGGGAGCAGAGTTAAAATTCCAACTCAAGTCCACCAGGTTTTAAATTCTTAGGTCTTTCTACTATAAAACATTGCCCCTACTGGTTATTGAATAAAGGAATGCAAATATTTTGCATTACGTTCTGAAAAATTGAGAACAAAAATATTGGACCTGGGGCTTCCCTGGTGGTGCAGTGGTTGAGAGTCCGCCTGCCGATGCAGGGGACACGGGTTCGTGCACAGTTCTGGGAAGATCCCACATGCCACGGAGCGGCTGGGCCCGTGAGCCATGGCCGCTGAGCCTGCGCGTCTGGAACCTGTGCTCCGCAATGGGAGACGCCACAACAGTGAGAGGCCCATGTACCACAAAAAAAAAAAGAAAAAAAAAATATATATATACACACACATATATATTGGACCTGGATCTTTCTGATGTAAAGAAAAGATATAGTTGAACAGATGACTGCATCACACTTTGATTTCTCCCTTAGCTAATACTTACTGTCTGGATCAATCTTTCCTAAATTAGGTTGCTCATTTGAATCCCTTGGGTGAACTTTTAAAAATATAGATTCCTGGGCTCACCACAGAAAGATTCTGCATTCTTGGTACAATTATGGAACGTATTTTATAAGGTTGCCTGTGTGATTCTGAAGTGCACCCAGGTTTGGGACCTACAGTCTAGCCCATGTGATGAGTAGCTTACTCTTTCTACTTATTTGTGCCTTACTGTATGTACAGCTGCCCAGAGTCATGGTTAAAACTCTATTTTTACTTTTTGTTTTTATTATTTCATGGAAAGTATAATATAAGGAAAAGCACAAGTTTTAATCTCTCACAGGTAGTGCTTTCCATCGAGAGGTCAGTGAGCCACCTACATAAGAATCCCCTTTGGTAGTGTTAAAAAGTAGATCTATTACAAGACAGGGAGAATTTTAGAATTAATATTTCTAAAACCAAGCCAAGTAATAACTGAGTCATAGTTCACCTACAATAAAGTGCAGAGAACTTAAGTGCTTGGTTCAATAAACTTGGATATTTGTGTATATTCCTGTAACCACCACCCCAAACTTTCATCACCCCAGAAAGCTCTCTGTTGCCTTTTTTCAATCACCTCACCCATAATCTCAGACTTTTTTGTCACCATTGGTTAGTTGTGCCTCTTCTAGAATTTCATATGAATGGAATCATACAGAATCTATGAATTTGTGTCAGGGTTCTTTTGCTCAACATGCTGCCTTTAGTTAATTGATGTTTTTACATGCATTAATATTTTATTCCTCTTTATTGATGAATAGTATTACATTGTGTTAATATAATACAACTTGTTTTTTCATTAACCTATTGATGAGTTATTTTACGAATTTTGGCTATTATGAATGAAGCTACTATAAACATTTTTGTACAAGTCTTTACGTAGACATAGGCTTTCAGTTCTCTTTGGTGAATACCTAGGAATGGAATTGCTGGGTCCTAGGATGTATATATAACTTATAAAAAACTTACAAATAATTCTCCAAAATGATTGTACCCTTTTATACTCCCAGCAGCCAGGTATGAGAGTTCCAGTTGCTCCAAATCCTCAATATTTGGCAAAGTCAGTATTTTTTATTTTAGTCATTTTAATGTCATGTTTTAAAGCAAAAAATTTAAAATAGTTTTCCATCTTACTTGAGAGAACAATTTAATAAAAAAATACTCCATTAAAATGTTGGACAGTTAATATCTGCACTCTGATAAACATTAGAGAACAGAGTGAAAAAGAAAGTAGGCAAGAACTATACCAAGGGATAGCTCTGAATTGAGAGAGAAAACTAGTCTTTACTTGATAACAGTTAAATACAATGATTGAGCTGTTTAGCTTGGACTTAGGGGGTTATATTACTTTTAACTCTTGATCTAATTTATGTCCTTAATTTGTGCTCTAATGTATGAAGTAGATATTAGTTGTTTAACATTTTATAAACCATTACTTTAACAAAAGTTACTATTTTTGAAGAAAAGACACATGAAAAATCAGATTGCTAAAGACCTACTTCTTTACTGGTAGTGTTTCATGCCTAGGAAGTGACTAAAATGTGCATTCTTTATCAGCATCGGTAATAGTGAGATATTTCTGTTCTGTTTTTTGTTTGTCTTCAAAACCCAGTATCTGTTTTATACTTACAGTACAGTTCAATATAGCTCCTCAGCCACAATAACCACATTTCAGGTGTTTAAGAGCCACATGTGACTAGTGGCTACTATATTGGACAGCACAGCTCTAGATATTGACTTAGTAAAAACTGCAGACAGACTTACAGAAGTTTACAGTTTGGTCTTTCTAACAAAAGTTCAAGAAGGAGTATCTCCTTTCCGTGGGCCTTTAAATAGTTTATTCAGAACCTTGTGAGAGGATACAGATTCCCTGAAAGGATCTGAGCACTATCATAATGACATAACTGCTTTTATTGCACACCTACCCTATGATAGTACTTTATCCATTATCACATTATTTAAGTCTCACGACAAACCTGAGGAATAGCATTGTTCACATTTCATAGATGAATTAACTGTGGCTCAAAATGGTTAAGTAACTTGCCAAAGGGAATACACCTGTTAAGTTTTCATTGTGTTCTTACAGGGGTATGGTTTTGACACCTCTACAAATGTTTAAGAAGCTCTGCTCCCTGTAAAAAATGAGGTCTAGAGGTCTGAAATGATTTGCCAGTTTTCTAGTTAATAGCAGATTTAGAACTTGAACCCAGATCTCTTAACTCCTAATCTAGTGCTTTTTCCCTTATCCCACTTTGTAATAGATGTCCTTCCTATGATCACTAACCCCAGCACCTTTGTATGTTTTTTTCTTTATAAAAGATTTTATCTCAGGTGTTAGCTAGACTTGAATCTGATAAGATTCGAATGCACAAAGAATATGCTTCATCTGTCATTTATCATAATCTTTAAAAAAATAATTTTACCTCATTCTTTTTAAAAGCTATGCATCATTCTATGAAGATGTACCTTAATTTATCTAGCTATTTTTCTTTCAGAAATATTTTGGCTATTTCCAACTTTCCACTATTACAAACAACGCTGCAATGAATAACCTATACAGGTATCTTAGTTCAGTGTGTGAGTATTTTTTCAGGATAGGTAACCGGAAATGAAGTCAAAATTTTAATAGAAATAGTCCCCCTAAGAAATTGTACCCATGACTATATTGCCAACATTGGATATTACCAATATTTTATTGTTTTTGTTGAGATATTATTAATATATAAAATCATATTAGTTTTAGGTATACAACATAATGATTCAGTATAAGTATATATTGCAAAATTATTACCACAATAAGTCTAGTTAACATCCATCACCACACATAGTTAGAAATTATTTTTCCAGTGATGAGAATTTTTAAGATCTACTCTCTTAGCCACCTTCAGATACACAGCACAGTGTCATTAACTATAGTCACCATGCTGTACATTACATCCCCAGGCTTATTGTAACTATTGACTACCTTCACCCATTCTGCCCAGTCTCCACTCCAGCAAACACCAATCTGTCTCTGTATTTATGAGTTCAGTTTGTTTGGTTTTTAGGTGTCACACATAAGGGAGATCGTATGGTATTTGTCGTTCTCTGTTTGACTTTCTTCATTTAGCGTAATGGCTTCAAGGTCCACCCATATTGTTGAAAATGGCAGGATTTCTCTCTTTTTTTAGGCTGAATAATATTTTATATCTATCTATCTAAATATGTGAATAATATTATTTATATCTGTATATCTATATCTAGCTCACATTTTCTTTATCCATTCATCCGTTGATGGACATATAGGTTATTTCCAAGTCTTGGCTATTGTAAATAATGCTGCAGTGGATATGGGGGTACAGATATCTTTTCAAGTTAGTGTTTTTGTTTCCTTTAGATAAATACCCAGAAGTGGAATTGTTGCATCATATGGTAGTTTTATTTTTAATTTTTGAGCAGCCTCCATACTTTCCGTAGTGGCTGCAACAATTTACATTCCTGGCAACAGTGGGAAAGTGTTCTCTTTTGTCTACATCCTTGTCAGCACTTGTTATTTCTTGTCTTTTTGATGATAGCCCTTCTAAAAGGTGTGAGGTAATATCTCGTTGTGGTTTTGATTTGCATTTTTCTGATGATCAGTGATGTTGAGTACTCTTCATGTACCTGTTGACCATCTGTATTGTTTTCTTTGGGACAATGTCTATTCAGTTCCCTCCCAATTTTTAATTATTTATATTTTTACTATTGAGTTGTATGAGTTTTTTATATATTTTGGATGTTAACCCCTTATCAGATATGTGATTTGCAGATATTTTCTCCCATTCTATAGCATAATTATGAAACTTTTACCTTGTTTTATGATATTTTAATATTTACTATTTTCATAAATATCATCTCATTTAATTCTTTTAACAACTTTGTGTTATAAATAGGCTAAATGATATGCCCAATACCATGTAGGTCATAAATGTCAGGACTTGACTAGAGCTCAGGGCTTCTGATGTCCAGGGCTATGTCCCTTATACAATGGCATGAGACCTCCTAGTCATGGAGACTTTGTTCTAGTTGATTCAGTGCTTGGGGCCTTTGTTTCCCCATTTGTAAAATGGTATTTGACCCCTAAATCCCTCTATCTCCTTATATCTGCAACTCTGTCTTTCAACTCCATAAATAAAAGATTAATTTAAGGAAAATATAAATTAAGGTGGTTGCTTTCTTTTACAGATAATCCTTTTGCCTTTCTTAAGTAATCGTCTTGGGTTTTCTTTGAATATCAAGGTGTCATTTATACTTAAAATACGGGTTCTTTATGTGAGTCTAGCAGCAAGTGGTTGAGTGACAGGATGTCTGTAAGTTCTTTAACATTTTATGCAAAATTTTCTGCCTATGCAGTTATGTGCATTTTCTGTAAAAGGGTTCAAAGTTTTTGTTAGATTTTCAAGGATGTCTAAGATCAAACAGAAAAAATAGAACCATGGATCTAAAATGTTACTTGACTTTTCACAATGTAATAGACACGCATCATTTTACTAATATATCAGCTGTAAAAAGCAAGGTTCAATTATACCTGTAAAAGGTCTATCAGATTATACGGTTCTCTTATTACATAGAGGCCTAACAATTTAGTGCCTGTACTGCTTTGCCATAACCATATTTCACAAGCCGTTTTAAATCTATCCTCAGTTTTCTTTGACCTTTACAAGGTAGAGAGAAACTTTCAGACTTTGTATAGACATAGCTGTTCTATTGTGTTTTATGAGTGGAATACAAGTTGACAGAATGAAACAGGTACAGGTGATTCCTTTAATGTGGATCTCACAGAAGGATGCTTGCCTTGGTTTCTGTTCTCTCAAATATTACTTCTTTCTAGAGAACTGTGTGTGTGAAGATCTAATACTTTCTTTTGTATTTGGCTGGAGGAAATTGCAAGAGAAAGCTACTCTTTCCATGCATTTTAGATAAAGTATTCTAATTTCTTGATAATTATCCATGTTAACTGTAGAGCTGTTCTGAAAACACTTCAGTGTATTGTCCCAATGAAATCTCCTGAATTCTAACAAGTAAACGCTCAAGTCAGCCTCTGCTCTGGAGATAAAAACACAGGCTCCAGTGGTGTGCTAGAGCTAGCTTGTCATTAGCTCATGAAACTGATTTTTAAATTTTTAAGGAATTTTGCCACTTGTTCGGCATCATGTTGGTAGCTTGAAATTGGTCATGGTGGGGGTATTTATTTATACCATGAAAATAAGCAACCTCCTCTATTAATCAGGACTCCTACCCCCTGGGAACTGGGCTGTTAAACACTGATCAGCACACCCATGTTTGGTTTAGATATTTTCCCAGTTAGGATTGCATACTTTGCATATTATCTAATCAGCAATCCCTAGAGAAAATTCAAAATAAGGCAAAGTTTGAATAATTTTTTTCTTAAATTCTACCTCTGTAAAAATTCACATAGAAGGAAACTCCAGTCCCTGAAGTACCTGTGTCAAGTACTTCTCACTTGTTGCCAAATTGTAAGATGACAGAAGTACCACTGGAATGGAAGTCAAGGGACTGGGATTCAAATTTCCTCTTTGTTACTGATTTTATGACCTTGAACAATCACTTCACCTTCTGTGCTCCCGGTTCTCTAAGTGTAAAAGGAGGTAGAGCTGGGTGGAGTTTGCTAGTCTTTATGAAGCTACCTAGTATAAAAGTTCTTATTCCAAAGGAAGAATGAGTATTTATAGATACTCACTGTACAAAGAGTTAATATTTCATCTCACGTATAAAGCTTGGACATGCTTGAATGCAGAACACACCACACAATCCCTGTTTCACTTATATGTCTGACCCACTGCTTCAGAGAGGTTAAGTGATTTAACCAGAAGTATAATCAGAAGAGATGTCTGATTGCACACATTGTAGGCTTACCACCCACCTCATTCATATGTTCAGTTCAACTATAGGTGGTCGAGGGAAGCACCAAAGAGCTACAAGCTGTGGTCCCTGAACTCAAGGAGACAAAGCAGCTAATGTGAAGCAGTTGTGATATGTAGCTGTGGTTGTAAGCCCAAAGAAGTTTAGAGAAAGGAAGAACCAATGTGGATAGGAGTAGTTGCAGAACATGTTATATAAGATGAAGTGGGATATATGTTGAGCCATGAAAGTGGGGCAGGGTTTGGCAAGACGTTCAAACCTAGTGTGTATGGAGAAAAGTAGGAAATAACCACTGCAATTTATTGAGAACCTAGTTTATACTGTGTGCTTGACCAAGTTATATACATCACTTCCCTGAAGGAAGGCTTTATTATCTTTATTTTCTAAATGTGGAACTTGAGCTTAAGAGAGGTTAAATATCCTATCTTCTAGTGATTGGCAGAGTTGGTATTATAATCAGGCCTATCCAGTGGTTTCTTAGGTTGACACCTAAACCATAAACAACCAAAGAAAAAAGAGATGAATTGGATTTCATCAAAATTAAAAGCTTTTGTGCTTCAAAGGACACTATCAAGAAAGTGAAATGACAACCCACAGAATGGGAAAAAATATGCAAACAATGAATATGAAAGGGTCAAATTTCAGAATACATGAAAAACCCTTACAACTCACCACAAATAACCCAATTTAAAGTGGACCAGGGGTTTGAATATGCATTTCTCCAAAGAAAACAAAATGGCCTACAAGCGCATGAAAAAATGCTCAACATCATTAATCATTAGGGGAATACAAGTCAAAACATGAGATACCACTTCACATCCAGTATAGCAGCTAAATCAAAAAGACAGACAATTACAAATATTTGCTAGCACACGGAGAAATTGGAATGCTTATACACTGCTGGTGGGACCGTTAGATGGTGTAGCCACTTTGGAAAACACTCTGGCCGTTTCTCAAGAAACTAAACATAGTTACCATATGATCCAGCAATTCCACTTCTAGGTAAATACCCAAGAGAATTGAAAACATATATACACAAAACCTTATACACACATGTTCATAGCAGCATTATTCATAATAGTCAAAGAGTGGAGCTAATCCAAATATCCATCAACTGACGTATGGGTAACCATACAACTGACATGTGGTATATCCATGCAATGTAATAGTAATCAGCCATATAAAGGAATGAAGTGCTAATACAAGTTGAAACATGGATGAACCTTGAAAACATTACACTAAGTGGAAGAAGTAGACCCCAAAAACATGTATGATTCCATTTGTATGAAATGTTCAGAACAGGCAAATCCAGAGAGATAGAAAGTACTGTAGGTTGCCAGGGGCTGGAGGATGAAGGGATAGATGAAGACTGCTAATGGATACAGAGTTTCTTTCTGGGGTGATGAAAATGTTCTGGAATTAGACAGGGGTGATGAGCATGTGCTAAAAACCACTGTGAAGTATTGTGCACTTCAGAAGGGCAAATTTTATGATATGTGAATTATATCTCAATTTAAAAAGCAAAACAGGCAGTCTTTAGAGATGGCATCACAGGAGGCTCCTGAACTCCCCTCTTACCATGTACTCACCGAATGGATAGTTATATATGGAGCAGTTCTCTCTAAAAGAAACCCAGAAACTAACTGTGTGACTCCTATACTCACATTGAAATGGATAGGAAATGCTAAGACATACTCTTGCCATAAACTAGACCTCTGGCATGATGCCATTCAGTTGGGATGGAATCCCAACTCCAACTTCTTCCTGAGGAGTGAAGGGTTAGGACCCCACATGTAGAGCTCCAACTTTTAATATTCCCACCCAAGGGACAGGCCCCCAAAACACCTAGTTCTGAAAGCCAATGGAGCTTGCTTCTGTAGCTTGTGTCCCTGAGACCCACAGGACTATAACAAGCAAAAGAAGCTGTTATTCATGGGAGCTCAAGCACTCATTAGGCTCAGCTCAGAGGGATCGGGCAAAACCAGTCCATCTCCCAGTTCTTCCCTGAATAGGGTCTATTTGCATACTTTAAAAGCTGCTGCCCAAGGGGTCAGCCTTCTAATTTAGCAAGCATCTAGGGGCTCACTGCAATCCTCCCTGGAGCTCAGGGAAACCTGCAGACATCTTCCCTGCTCTCCCACTTTAGCCTGCTCTGCATCACTAGTATCTCCCTGGGAGGAACTTATATATACTTCTGGCACTCCAGCTTTTCTGTCTGTTGTCTGAGGGATGGGTCCCTGGATCACCTGGCTGTAATAGCCCATGGGGATTGCATTCAGGAGTCCCACACGACTATAGCGCACAAAGTAGTTCTAAACAGGCTTAGGAGTACATGTGACTATTATTCAGCCATGAGAAAGAGGGAAATCTTGCCATATGTGACAACATAGATGGACCTTGTGGCCATACTGCTTAGTGAAATAAGTCAGCCAGTGGTCAGCTAATGCTGTATGATCTCACTTATATGTGGAATCTAAAAAAGCGAAACTCATAAAAACAGTAAGATAGTGGTTACGAGGACCTGGAATGTAGGGAAAAGGGGGAGGTATTGGTCAAAAAGTACATACAAACTTCCAGTTTTAAGATGAGTAAGTTCTGGGCTTCTAATATACAGCATGGTGATTATAGGTGTAACATATACTCCTAAGTTGCTGAGAGAGTAGATCTTTGCACCATAAAAAAGAAATGGTAGTTACATGATGTGATGTAGGTGTTAGCAAATGCTATGGTGGTAATCATTTTGCAATATAAGTATCTCAAACCATATGTTGTACACCTTAAACTTAAACAATGTCGTATGTCAGTTATATCTTAATAAAGCTGGGAAAAAAACAAAACAAACAAAACAGGCCTGTCTTCATCCAGAGGCTTATTGCTTTCCATGCTGAACTAAGGAACTTGGGTAGATTGAAGTAGAGAACAGAGAGCACACTGTTTTTATGCCATTTCAGGCATCTGAGTGTAAGAGGATGAGTTCTTGATTTAGGGAGATGGCAGAAGGAATGAGAGGAACAGCAGGAGACAAGGAATCTCAGAGAAATTTCAAAGCGAAAAAATAGGATTTGATGATATCTTGGACTCTAATGAAAAATTAGAAGAAAAAGTTGTGTCTCCTGATTCCAGATTAAGTAAAGATAAAGAATGTAAGGTAGCTCTCATAGTTCCTAGCATTTAATAGTGCCTGTTAAATGTTAATTATCTTCTACTTCCTACTGCAATGACTGTTCCACTTATTTTCATTTCAAGGATCTCAGGTCTGTCTCTACATTCCCTGGCCATTCAGGAACTCCTGTGATTCCCCACCCGGGTCCCCTTTGTTTTGTACACTTGACCTCCCCACCCTATTCTTTAAAGATAACTAATGCTGTGTCATATCCCATCAGAGTTTCTCTGCTGAATTAAGTTAATTGTGCAAGATTATAATGATGATAGTAATAACTGCTATTTCTATGAAGTAATTACTATGTACCAAACACAATACGTGCTTTATCTCTTTTATACTTACAACTACCCTTTGAAGCAGGTATTATTATTCTCATTTTACAGATGAGGAAACCAAGGCACAAAGAGGTTAACTCATGTGTCCAAGGTCATAGTAAGTAGAAAGAATGGGTTGTCACCCTAAATAATACTGTCTCGAAAGTCTGTACTCTTAATAATTGCAGTCTATAGCCTTCCTCAGCAATTAGACCTATGTTCTTGTCTCCTCTCATCCACCTTACTAAACATATAAATTTGTTGTCAGATCACATTACGTTCTGATTCTAGTTCATCCCCTTCATATTTATGTGACATTGGCTAAGTCATTTTACTTCTCTCACATATACAATGGCAATGATAAATTTTTCATGGATATTTGAAGGTAACTGCATTACTTTGGGAAACTTATTTAACACTTCTGAGCCTCACAAAGCTCAGGATACTATGTAAATAATAGCTGCCTCTCAAACTTATTTTAAGGCTTAAATAATGTGTGTAAGGCATATAGTAAGTATTCAGTATGTAGTAGTTCAACTTTTGCTGGATGTCTGCCTATCTATCAATGGTAAGGCTGACAATTTATTGCTGTCATATCTGTGCACGGGAAAAAGAAACCATGGATAACAAATCCACATACTTGGTCATACTTTGTATGTGAGATATAGCTTTGAGGGAGAAAGGCTAAGAAGTCTCATTGTAGCAATTTGCTGTCACAATCCCAAGGTTTCCTTCAATACCCCTGAGAAAGCCATCTCCATGCACTAGAAATTAGTGATGGGATAAAGATTTTTTTGGCATGAATTCATCTGGGAGCATTTCAGTAAATTTTTCATCCTAATTAGGACTTTTTTCTTCCTTGCATTTCATAGAGATTGAGCTTTGTGGCCAGGGGAACTTGAAGGGGCCTAGTGTATAAGCCTGCGTGTGCACAGACGTGCATGCGTGTGTGCACGCGTGCGTTTGTGTGTGTGTGTGTGTAGTGGGGACAGGGTATGACATGGATGGCATAGTATTGGTTAAAGGAGGCAGATTTAACTTCTGGTATTCCCCTCCACTACAGGGTCCAAAAATGTCTTGGCAAAGAGTATAAAAAGTTATGGCACACAATTTTGACTCAGGAGACACTTAGGTCCAGATATTCTGATCCTAGGAATGTTTAAACACTTAGTTTATGAATGTGAATACTTTTAATAGGACTATACCAGTAATTTTGCTCAAGGGAGAATTTTCTGGGGTACACTCTATTAAACCAACTTAATCCTTTTTGTGAATTTTCTATACTGAATATATAATATATATTCCAGTACCTGAAGTATTATTGGTTCCAAGTTTGCTGGGGTGAACCAAACTTTCATTCCTGGAGGGTCTATACCATTAGCAGTCCTTCATACACTAGGTTGTTTTAGTTTTCCACTAACTTTTATTTCTTTAACAGCTTTATTGAAGTATAATTTATATACCATAAAATCCACTGTGATATATAATTTAATGACAGTTTTCTTATTTTAATTTTTCAAATCATCATAAAGTAAAGATGACTTTTTTGCTATACTGTTCTATGAATTTTAACATATATAGCCACTGCCATAATCAAGATACAGGACAATTCCATTATCCCTAAAACTCCCTTAAGCTAGCCCTCAATAATCATACCATCTCCTTACTTCTAGTCCATAGCAACTATTGATTCCCCATTGCTATAGTTTTGTCTATATATATATATAATATATAAAATATTATATAAATGGAATCATACTTTGTAATCTTTTGAGGCTAGCTTCTTTCACTGTGCATAATGCCTTGAGATACATTCATTATTGTGTGTATCAATAGTTTGAATTTTTAAATTGCTAAGTAGCATTACATTGAATGGATGTACTACAGTTTGTTTATCCATTCACCCATTGAAGGCTATTTGTGTTTTTTCAGTTTGGGTGATTATGAATAGAGCATTTATAAAATGTCACATGCAAGTTTTATGTAAACATAAATTTTCATTTCTCTAGAGTACATACCCAGGAATGGGATTTCTGGGTCATTTGGTAAATGTATGTTTAACTTTATAAGAAACTGCCGAACTCTTCCCAGATGATTGTGCCGTTTTGTGTTCCACCTACCAAGGTGTGAGAGATGCAGTTGCTCTGCATCCTCACAAGTACTAGCTATTGTCAGTTTTTAAAATTTCAGCTATTTTAATAGGTGTGTAGGTAGGCAGTGGTGTCTTATCGAGTTTTAATTTGCTTTTCCTGATGGATAATGACGTTGAGCATCTTTTCATGTGATCCTTTGCTGTTTTTATATCTTCTTTGGTGAAGTAACTGTTCAAGTCACTTGTCCATTTCTATGACTGAGTTTGGGGAGTTCTTATATATCTTGGATTCAAGTCCTTTGTTGGATGCGTGATTTGCAAGCATTTTCTCTTAATTTGTGGCTTGTCTTTTATTTTCTTAATAGGCTTTCATAGAATAGAAATTTTAAATTTTGTTAAAGCCTAATTTATCAACTATTTCTTTTAAGAATTGGGCTTTTGTTGTCATATATGTATAAACTCACCTTAGGTTTTTTAAGTCTTATTTTTATTTTAAAGCCTAGCTTCCAATAGATCACCCCAATATTTGGTCAGAATTTGTATCTAAATACATTGTCAGTAAGGCTTCTACCCTCCACTGATGGATCTGTGTTTGGGCTGGGCAGTCCATTCAAAGTTCGAGCAGTTTACAAGTCAATGCCAATTTGTACTTTCTTCAGGCACTCTCATATCTCCTCTGCAATTGTGCTCTCTATTCAGCCAGGGATGTGTGGAAAGGCTAGGGCCCTCTCTGGTCTCCCCTTGTAGCTGAGCAAGACCCTCAGGGGCCTTCCTGGGGACAGACCCCTCCCCCATATCCTCTGCTTTAGCTCCTCTCTGAAGTACCGAGATAACAGTATCTGATGCACATTTCCTGAGTTGTTTTACAGACCTGAAACCCCCCACCAAATGGAAGATGTTAACTACTTGATGACCATGAGCACACAGTCCCCAGGCCTCCTGGAGCCTAAGGATTGATAATGTTAACCCCTGTGACACTGCCCTATTACCTCACCATCAACCAATTAGAGAACTGTGCACGAGCTGATCACATACCCTGAAACTCCCCTTTCTTCACCTTGCCTTTAAAAATGCTTTGCCGAAACCCATCAGGGAGTTTAGGCTTTTTGAGCACTAGCTGAACTTGAACTTGAACTCTTTGCTTGGTGCCCTGCAATAAATGCTACACTTTCTTTCACCACAAACTGGTGTTAGTAGATTGGCTTTACTGTGCAGGGGTGGGTGGACCCAAGATAGGCTCTCGGTAACATCGGAAACTGTTACGAGGCTTTCCCGTCAGCCAAGATTGCATGAATCGCTTTTCAAGCCCCTCTATCGCTATCTCATTTCCTTGAATCTTCCTATTAGACTTCTGTCAAGTCTCCTGGTGTTTTGCATACCAGAGCCAGTGCCACAGCCTCAGGTTATCTGAGTTACTGGCTTTCTCTGTTTACTTGCCACAGACATTGCTGCCATTACTGCCAATGTCACTGAGTGTGGGTTTTTTTCATGTTGCATTCCAAATCAAGTGATTCCCTTTGGGTGGCAAAGATAATGTTTTTTGTTTTTAAGTAACTTTTCCCATTCTGCTAGCACTAGTAAACTAACTGAACTGGGAGGAGTAGAGATGGGAGTAGGCCCAGGCAAGAGTGGTACTAAATTCTACTGTTCTTATCTCATGTTGAGTAGTTTTGTATAAGTAAGCATTTCTCAACTTGTTGTATGCCTTTGGTCAATTTCCATAGTCTTGAAACAGTCATTTTCAGCAATTTTGTCTAGTTTTATCATGGCTTTGTAAAGAGAGCACTTCACTATTCTAGAAGTCCCACCTCCATTTATAACCTTTTACATTTTATTCTTATTTTAATGAAGTTATTTTAACTTGGGTCCTTTTTTTCCACATAACTTTTAAGACAAACATTTGACTCATTGATCTTTGTTTTTGTCCATGTAAAATTGTACAGATTATAACTTCTGTCATGGTGAATTGCTGCTGTTGTTTGTGAGCATGTGCCATTTGTCCTATTATGTCAGTTTTCCCTAGTCAAATTTTATAGATCTAAATTTCTTCAGTTTAAGTCAAGAATAATTTTATTATGTGCCATTTTAGCAATTGTCAGTTTTATTTTAAAGATTTCGTCCCACCAAGGTCAGGTTTAGTAATACTCAATATTATCATTGAGATGTGATTCCATGGTTAGTTTTTTGAGTGTAAAAGATACTACAGTGTTCAGCTTAACTATTATCATATTAATGGCTTTTAAAAATGTTGATTATTTCTACCAGTATTATCACCACAGTATCAAAAATATCCATGGGTTCAAAAAATCCTGCTTTAAATATCCTTTACATGGCGTACTTTGGGATATGCTTTAAAAATAATTATATATATATATATATGTGCTGATTTGATTTGGTATAATTTAAAAATGTGTATTCTTAACCTACTTTTAATAGTTATTGATTAAAGTGATCTAAAGGAGCTTTGAAAATGAAATATATAATGAATTTAAACCTGGAACCCAAGACTAATAGTGTGATGTAAAATTGGGGGGCTAAAGTTTGAGCTGACTGAGCTAAGCAGACAATTCTCCATAATAGGTCAGTGAGTGGCAGTAATCCTGGAATTATCACAATATGCAGTCATTAATACCTGTGCATGCTTTTTTTGAAAATAGACACTTTTAACTTCTCTGCAGACAGACCTTTAAGGGTTCCACGTAGGTGAATTAGATCTTTCTATAATGCAAATCAGCAATTCTCCATTTCTTTTCATTGTATTTATTTATTATATTATTTATTATTTTATTTATTTATTAAACAAAACTATATTGAGCACTCTTTGCATGTGTACTTATCAGGCATGGGTTAAACCTGCCTTGTCCAATGTGATAATCATAAGCACATGAATTGAGATGTCAAGTACATATAAAATACACTGTAGATTTTAAAGAATTAGTACTGACTACTAAGAAATGTAAATGTAAAATATCTCAATAATTTTTGCATTGATTATATGTAGAAAAGGTAATTTTTTAACATATTGGGTTAATAAGTTAAATCTACTTTAAAATTAATTTTACTTCTCTCTTTTTACTTTTTTAATGTATCTACTAGAAAATTTTAAATTTTTTATATGTCTGACATTTGTGGTTCACATTATGTTTCTGTTGGTCAGTACAAGAGACAGCAAAGACAAGCTATTTATTCATACAACTACAGTGTAGACACAGGGGAGTTACCAGAGGTTTCAGTCTAAATGGGAGACAAACCAAAGACAATTTTTCAGTGATTGGCTAAGTGACAAAGAACAAGGACTTTGATGTTTCATTGATATGGATTCAAGTCTCTTTTCTGTAACTTACTCAGTGCGTGATTTAAACCACGTGACTTAAACACTGGGTTTCAGTTTTCCTTACTTTGTAAAATTTTTTACCGTTTTACCTTATAGAATTTTTGTGAAGATTTAATGAAATGCTACTTGAGAAGTACTTAGCAGAGTCACTAGACTATAGATAATGCTTAATAAGTAACAGCTGTTATGATGATGGTGTTAATTATATGGTTTTGATGAGAATTATGGCACTTGTCTATAAGTATGTACAGGGACACTTGGATCAAATGGGTAGACCATAGAAAGTGACTTCCAAACTACATTTTACAGGATGATTAAGAACCAACCAAGTAGACAGAAGGATAGAGGGAAAAGTGTGAGTGGCAGTGGGAAAAATCATTAGAAAAATGCATGGAGTCATGAGAAAATCTCTCCTTTCCTGCTCAGAGTGAGATACTCTACCTGAGCATAAGCAAAGTGATGTGGAAAATTGAGGCATGCCACTAGAAAATTCAGTCCACAACAACTAGTTGTGCTGCTAAAAGAAGTGTGGGCCTGTTTATGTGTGTGTTTGTGTGTTTAAAATATCAGAAGGCTTTCTAAATATCTAAATTTATTATGTAATTCTTCAACCCACACCCAGCCTAAGAGGGAGACCTCCGAAGCCAGGTAAAAAACATAATGACTTTGATTCATCAAGTAAGGGAGAGCTTCTTCTTTAAGAATAAAAAGCAGATAGAATAGACGTTTTTTTAAAAGAAGATTTAAAAAGTAAAAGAAACCTAAACATGATCGAGGATGCTATTTTGAAATTGGCTTTTGCACCATTTTCTGCAAACTAAATTGCATCTTGGTGTATTGATGCCAGAAAACAAGCTGAACTGAAAATACAAATGCTCCCAATTTAAAATCACCCATTGGAAATAAAAGAAAAAGCAGACAAAGTAATGAAAACATTTAATGCTAATAGATAAGTACTATTTGGGGGATATTTTAATAAGCAAATGTTTATTTTACTTCCTTAGAATATTCTCTTGGATTCTAGATACATAAATTTCAACCCACGTTCCCCAGTTGCCATAACAACTTGATGCATTTGTTCGTGTGTCATTTTTTTATCACGTCAGTTTTTTTTTTTTTTTTAAACTTTGGTTGCTATGATAACACAGTATAGTTGTTAAATCTATTCTATTCACATTTTGTTCTACTGGAAACTGGTAATTTGCTTTTATTTTTCTATGAAGAAGCTCATATTACAGAAGTGTAATAAGGAAAATAGTGGCCTAAATTCTAATACAAGTTAATATTAAAAATTTAATTATGTGTATTAATTTATGCCCCAATGCTATTACCTTTGTGACATGGAAGATGGGCAGTGATTAAATATTCTACTCTGAAGAAAGAACCAACCTTTGCTGTACAGAATGAGGGAAACGGACAGTGTGAGTTGCAGTTAATCTCCATTCATGACTTCAACCAGTCTTAGCTAGAGAAAACTGGTGGTTTCAAGAAACAGTCACACCAAAACTGCAATTACTGGCTCCCTTAGTAGTTACCTTGCTTCACTACAAAATGTGAGCTCATTTATTACAAAGAATGAACCCTGGCTTAATAGAAACCCCTAATCTATGCTGACCCATCCCTACAAAAAGAGAAGATCTCTTTTATCAAAAGTCTTCTTGTCCTGAATTAGGTATTGAGTATATAGGGCTTTACATAAATTTGTTTCTATTTATTCAGCTAACGCCTACAGTTTCCTCTGTTTTTATTGCTTTTAATGGTACTTTCATAAAAACAACTAATTACGTCACTTAAAATTGATGATATTCTGGTCCCTTCTAGCTCTAGAGATTGTTACAATTTGGACGGGCTGGATTGAGAGGCATTCCAGGGTATAAGGGAAAAAAGGCAAGTGACTAGGGTCAAAGAGACTTGGTTAGACTTTAATAATTACTAACTGTGTAACCCTGGGTAATTATCTGCTGATTCTTAGTTGTCAGATCTGTAAAATATGAATGAAAATAATTAGCCCATAGACTTTTAGGGGGGGAATTCAGAGAGACTATATTCAAAAGGCCTAATATAGTACACACCACATAATAGATGCTCAAAACATCATCCTCCTCCTATTCCCTTTCCCTGAAGGCCAGTGAGAGTGAGAAGCAGAAACCAGTGGAGTTCCAGTAAAGTAATGAGTCCAGGAGCAGCCTCCTCTCTCAATCAGTAATCTAATGTTGAGAGGTAAAGGGAGCATGGCTAATTTGAACTTAATTTGGACAGGAGTTGCTGTTCCTGATATCTCAGCCTGCCCAGTGCGGTAAATGGGGGGTATGGCAGCAGGAGCCTCCAAGAAGCCATAGTAGTCAGTGTCTTGTGTTTTTGTAAGGGTGTTTGTGTTAGAACATGGACCCGACCACAACCTGAGGTTTCATGTAATAAGAGAAATCCTCCTGGCATAGGATTTGTCATTGGATCTGGAGTCAAATTTTGGCTCTGTTTTGGAACCTTGGAAAAGTCACCTAACTTCTTGAAACCGCAATGTCCATATATGTGTAACATACTAATCAAAACATTAATTGAGGGCTTCCCTGGTGGCACAGTGGTTAAGAATCTGCCTGCCAATGCAGGGGACACAGGTTCAAGCCCTGGTGTGGGAAGAACCCACATGCCGTGGAGCAACTAAGCCCGTGCGCCACAACTACTGAGCCTGTGCTCTAGAGCCCCTGAGCCACAACTACTGAGCCCGCGCGCTCTAGGGTCCGAGTGCCGCAGCTACTGAACCTGTGTACTGCAACTACTGAAGCCCGTGCACCTAGAGCCCGTGCTTTGCAACAACAGAAGCCACCGCAACGAGAAGCCTGCGTACTGCAACGAAGAGTAGCCCCTGCTCGCCGCAACTAGAGAATGCCCTCGCGCAGCAATGAAGACCCAACGCAGCCAAAAATAAATAAAATAAATAAATTTAAAAACAAACAAACAAAAAAACCCATTAATTGAGAACCTGTAGATAACACCTACTTTGGGGTTTGTTACTAGTATTACAGGTAACAAATGTAACATACTTTCAATAAATGTTTTTATTTTTAATACTAGACTACTGTGGCTGACGGTGGTATTAATAACAATGACAATGTTGAATGGCAGTTTTGGGACTCTGGCTGATTTGCTTGGGAACCAGTGCAGACTTCTGTCCTAGCAGGAAAACAAAGAGGGATTTGGGATAGCAAATGAGTGCTCAGCGCTGATTCCAGGCACATTGCATCTTTGACTTAAGTCAGTAAGGTAAATGCCTGCTATTTTCAGCCGTAGGTGAATATGAGAATGCTAGTATTCTTCCAGGCTTGGTCCAGACTGACTCTGGAAATGAGAGTGCTATGTCTCCAGATTGAAGAAACAAGCCTCTTTGCTTGAGAGGGACTGCGGAGGCTGGAACTGACAAGTGTTTGTGATCCTATTCCTTCTCAATGCCTAAAGCACTCTGGAGTAACAAGCGAGAGCATTCAGGGAGTTGCATCGACTGTATCAGGCCACTAGGGTGTCATTTAGAATCTCTGCTGGAACAATGGAGACATATAAATTTAAACCCACATTCTCGGGTTGCCATAGTAACTTGATGCACTTGCTTTGAAGTGTCTTTTGTGTTCTCCCTTTTTTTCTTTTTTTTTTTAATCATCAGGATTTTTACTTTGCCAGCAGTTCCCCAAATGTGATTCACGTTTCTTCCTATCCTTCTATCTCCTTATCTCCCAGATAAATTTCTGCATTTGTTGCTGGAAAATGATTTTTACTTGACAATAATAGCTGAATATACATGTTCACACAGACATGCCTATGTGCCTGTAAGTCAATGCCCCCGCAACATGCGTGTGTGCATGTGCACATGCGCACGCACACACACACACACAGACACACACATACACAGACACACAGAGCCAGATAATTATGTTAGAAAAGGGATAGATTTCTAAAGCCTTTCAATGCTTTTAAAAAGGCAGATTGTATATCTTAAAAATTGTAAAGTAAGTGGTTCATTCCTAGAACAACTAACTGATTTAGTATTTCCTTAGTAACTGCAATGTGGCAGGCTGAATAAAGAGTGTAATTCTCATTGCATTTTTTTCCTACACTTGATTACTTTAACATATTTACATTGTGATGAGAAGTGTGCTTCAGTGTAAAGAGCACAAGAGACTCGGGTTTGCATTCAGACTCTTGTCATCTCTTACCTGTGTGACCTTGGACACGTTACTTGACCACTCTGAGCTTCATATGAAAATGGGTTGATGGTACCTTGTAAGATATTTGTGAGGAATAAACTGAGATCATAGAGTACCTAGAATAGGTCCTAGGACATTATAAACAAATGTTAATTCCTTTACATCTAAAGAACTAACAAAATGTATTTGAAAAGTAAAATCTATTTTGATCTCACTCATTAGATGAATGCATACTTTCTTTTTTACCATACATATTTCCACATCACAAAGGTGAAGCAAATATGAAAATACAGGAGCTGAATAGTATGTAGTCTCCTTGCCTGGATGCTCACCATGTACAGAACTGACAATGGAAAAAGGCATTTCCTGGAAACCTCCAAGGGAAGATGACCTCCTGCTACCTTCAGTTAGGATTTTTCATCTAGGTCTAAGCCTGGTTAGAAATATCAAGCTAATAGCATTTAGAAACTATCTACTGAAAAATAATAGTCACTACCACACAAAATTCCCCTTTCATGTAGGGGGGTTATACAAGTATATTCTAAATATGTTTAATCAGGGGCTACAGGGAAGCAGGAAAATAACATTAGCCATGCAGGCAAAGGGCTATTGCCAAGCTGTGAGTGCTACTATTGCTATGCATTTGTGTGTAGTGTTGACAGCAAAAAAAATAACAAGGGGATAGAAGCAAAATTAAATTTTAAAAGGAGAACTGCAATTATATGACACAGCACCTGCTTTGTAAAAGTATTGGGTCTTTCAGAGAGTAAGTCACAGAAAACTAAGAATAAAGGAAAGAGATCACAAGGAAAATTCTTAATGGAATAATATCCAAATCACAATAATTTTAAAAATATATTTTCAAGTAACAGGGAAAATAAGCATAAAAGAAGAAATAATTTCTCCTTTAGTGCTAGTAAGATAGAGGTGATAGGTGAATAAAAATGATTGAATAAATATTTGACAGATTTATCAATCAAATAATGTTCCACTGAACAATTGAAGAGTTGTTTATTTGATTATAATTCAGAAAGAGGATGCATTTTGGAATCTAATTAAACCAAATTAGAACCCTGTTCCTGCCTCTTGGTAGCTGAGTAATTTGGGCCAAGTAATTCAACCCCAATAAGCCTCAGTTTCTTTATCTGAGATAGGAAAACTGAATTCCAGCGTGGGTTCTTCTATGAAACTTTGTGTAAGATTGGAAGCAAATCTTTTTGCTTCTGTGGGTCTTTTTCTCTGATGTATAAAAGGGAGGGAGTTAGTCTCTAGGTGGCAATTTCCATGAGTATACATGCAGCTCTGATATTCCTAGGCCCTATGTTCTATTTTAGTGCTGGTATTTTACTATATTGCTACAGCTAAAGCCATTAAGTCCTTTATTTTCAGGCATCTTCTGAAGCCACAGTTTAGGTTGGATCCAAAACTCAGATCCTGAAAGTAATACAGGAGGGGATCTTGTAAGGATTTCAGGTCTTTGCCATGTATTGCCATGTACTGCTTGGAAGTATGCAAGTATGTATCTTCTTGGAAGTATGCAGTTTATTTGTCCCTGGAATCTGAGTGTTGATAGTCAGGTAACACAGTATCCCCAGTTCTCTAACTTGCACTCAGCCTTAATGAGAGGACTTTTTGGTTTTTGCTTCTCTTTTTTGAACATTAATGAAGCACATACTTTGTGCCAGGCACTGTACAAGGCTCATTAAAGAAAGGTTTAATAAAAATGATATACCGTGTTATTCGTTGTGAAAAATATAGAAATATATAAAGAACAAAATAAATGTCACCTACTATCACAGTATTCAGAGGTAATTACAAATATATTTTGATGGTATTTGTGTGTGTGTGTGTCTGTGTGTGTGTAAACAAACTTTGAGTATCATTAGTATATATTCTTTTGTAACATACTTTTTTCATTTAAAATATTTATGCCAGCATTTTTTATGTCCATAAAGATTCTTCTATAGCATAACCTTTAATACATATATAACATTTGATCATATGACTATATTGAGTCGTTACAGAATGGACCGGTCACTAAGGATATGGACTCTGGAGTGAGACTATGTGGGTGGAAAACACAGCCACGCCTCCTCACTAGCTATGTGTTCTTAGGCAATTTATTTAACTTCTCTAAGCCTCAATTTCCTGATCCATAAAATGGATACACTGATAGTATAAGACCTCATAAACTATTGTGATGATTCAATAACTTAATTCTTGTAAAGCATCTAGAGACTAGCCAGTCAATAAATATTAACTATCATTATGAACATTTATTTTGTCCAGTCTGGTATCTGTTTTAAATAGGTAAATTTAGTTCATTTGAATTTATTGTAGGTCCCAAAATATTTAGATATATTCTCTCATTTTAGGACATAATTTTTTTATTAACTATCCTTTTTCTCTCTACCTTATCCTCCCATTATTTTTCTCCTATTGTACTTAAAATGCTTCTATATTTGCTTTTTATTTTTCTTGTGCTGGTTTGGAATGTGTTGATTGTATTTTTATTGGTTATCTTCTTGGCATATACAATAATATATAAATTACTCTAAGAAATTGGAAGTTATTAAGTATGGTTCTCTCTGAAAAATGACAGGGACCTTAATGTACTTTTAATTAATTGAACACTCCAGTGTCTCAATTTGTTACCCTTATTTGAACATAAAAATTAATTTTTATTTAAAATCAATGGCATATTAAATTCATGATATATTTTGTTAATTTATGTGCTCACCATTGATCCATGAACTTATGTGTTCCTCTGAGTTCACTCTTCTTGCTTATCTGTATCCTTTAATAATTTTTTTTTGGTAAGGGTCTTGATTATTAAATTATCTTGGTATTTGTATGCAAGTACTCCCACTTTTGCATGATAATTTAGCTGTATATCAACTTGTAATTTAGTAGTTACTTTCTCTTGACATTGTCAACATATATTCTGTTGTCTTTTGGTCTCTATTATTGCTGAGGAGAACCTGCTTATCTTAATTGTAGTTAATCAGCTTTTTCTCTCTTGCAGCTCTTAAGATTTTCTCTTTATCTCTAATAATTTTCACTTTTACTGCCATGTGTCTGACTGCATATTTAACTTTATCTTGGCCAGTTCTTTAAAAGCTTTTTCTATCAGAGAACATTTATTTTATAAAATAGTTTTAATTTGGGTTTTTCTGGTGTCTCCTATGATTAGATTCATATTATGCATTTCTGGCAGAAGAACTACAAAAGGGTTATGTCTTTCTCAGTACCTTTCAGAAGGTGTCTAAAATATTTGTCCAACCACTGATCATGCTAACTTCATTCACTTGATTAACGTAGCTTCTAGATTCTCCAGTGTAAACATACTATTTTTTCTGAGTAATTAGTTAGAATCTGGTAGAAGATACTTTGAGTTTAGATAAATATCCTGTTTTACCCACTTTCATTCACTAATTTTGGCAGTCGTTGATCATTCTTGTTCGAAACAATTATTACTATGGAGGTTGCCAGTTAGTGGTTTTCTCATTTCTTCATTTCTTCTACACTTTCTTAATTGGCATTTTCCTATTAGGAAGAGCTTTCCCTTCTCCCTCATTTGTTGATTTGTTTATTTATTTCTACCAGTATAAATTCATGGAAAGTAAGTCTTGCATGGAATTTTGTGGTTGTCCCCTCTTTGGCTTCTTGGGCTTCTAGTCCAGAATCAGGTCTTAAAACCATATTTTATTTCTCCCTCTCTGTTTTAATACAGAGGGTTTAAAAATCTAACTGTAGAACCAGCACTCAGGTTGACTCAATTCCTAGTGATAAGGTAATCTTTGTAGATCTTCTTTTTACTGAATTGAATATTTGTTTCATTTCTGATCCACAAAGATGTTTATATTGTTTCAGATCCCAGCTATACCTTTTGTTTTTCCCCTTTCATATAGTAACTATTATTCCTGGGCATTTAGAACAGAAGAAGTATGTTGTAAATATAAAATCACTGGGTCACCTTAACAGGAAACATGAATATTATTTATTATGTCTTTTCACTATTTAAGGATGTATAGGTTATTTCACTATGATTAATAAAATTGTAATAAACATTCCCATACATACATTTATGTTCATCTCTAGTTACTTCTTTAGGATATATTTCTATAAGTAAAGTTACTGCATCAATGGTTAACTGTATTTCCAAGAACTTTTATAGATATTTCCCGTTCACTTTCCAGAATTATTGTACCAATTTATATTCCAACTCACTATGAAGAATAGTACCTTTCCTCCAAACCTTTGCTGACGCTGCTTTGAATTATTGTTATTATTTTTTGTAGGCTTGATAAGTAAAGAGTGTTATTTGGACATTTCATTAAATATTCTAGGCATGCTTTAATAAGACATTTTGTTATTCTCTTGACATTTCTCCTCTTCTCTCAGAAGAATTATTTACAGCTTTTATCACAGAATTCTGTACCCAGTTGTTTATTGTCTGTCTTCTCAACTAGGTAGTCTGCATCTTAAGGGAACTGACCCTGTTTTATTGAACAGTGATTTTCTTATGCTTGGCACAGAGTAGGTGACCCATGTATATTAGTTGAATTGACAAATTTACAAATTCAAATGAAGAAATAATTCTTAGATTTTAGGTCTAGACTTGTTCTTATTCATTAACATTTATTTTCCTCTCTGGTTTAGCATCCCATGATTCTCTTTTTTCCTTTATTCTAGTCAGTGGTAGAGTAAGATTTGATATTCTGTAGTAAGACTAACTTAGTTTCCTATGTGTCCCATCTTTGTTGTTGTTATTAATGATGATGATGGTGTTTTTTCTTTTCCTTTCTTGCCTTCTTTTGGAGTAACTGAATATGTTTTAGAATTCTATTTTTACACCTCTATTAAATTTATATTTTAGTGGTTGCGCTAAGTATTACAATATATAATCCTTAATTTATCGCATAGACTAGTATGAGTTAATATTTTGACACTACACATATAATGTAAGAACATTACAATAGTATACTTCCATTTACCACTGCCTATTCTTTGTGCCATTATTGTTATACATTTTACTTTTACACATGCTATAAACCCCAAATTACATTGTTATTATTTTGTTTTTAAAAAGTTTGAAGAAGTTAAGACATGAGGGAAAAAAATTATTTATCTACCTATTTATTATTTCTGGCACTCTTCATTCTCTAGTGTAGATCTGAGGGTCCGTTTTGTATCATCCTTCTTCAGCTTAAAGAACTTTTTCTTTTTTTAATATATCTTGTGTTAAGGTCTTTTAGTGATGAGTTCTCTCAAATTTTCTTACGAGAAAATGACTTTATTATGCTTCCATATTTAGAATAATATTTTTGCTGCATATAGAATTGCAGAACGTGAGGATTTTTTTCGTTTTCTTTCAGCACTTCAAAGATATCATTTCACTGTATTCTGGATTACTTTGTTCCTGATGAGTAGTCAGTGATCATTCTTCTTATTGTTCCCCATTATGAAATGTGTCTATTTTATTGATTGCTTTTAAGATTCATCTCTGGTTTCCATTAATATAACTATGATGTGCCTGAGTATAGCTTTCATTGTATTTATTCTGTGTGAGGTTTGTTGAGACTCTTAGATCTCTGGGTTTATATTTTTCATCATATTTGGAAAAAATTTAGCCACTATCTCTTTAAATATTTTTCTATCCTAATCTTTTTTTACTCTGCTTTTAAAACTTCAATAACATATATATTAGACCATGAGATATTTTCCTGCATCTTCAAATTCTTGGATTTTTTTTTTTTGTAGTATCCATCTCCTGTTATGCCCATTCAGCAGTTTTTTAAAATATTGTATATTAAATTTTTTGTCTTAAATTTCTGTTTGTGTCTTTTTGCACTTCCCTTTCTTAATATTTTCCCATCTGTTTCACTAATTATGTTCAACTTAAGAAATTCTTAAACATATTTATAATAGCTGTTTTAAAATCTTCATTACTTAATTCTAATATTTTGACACATTTGGATCTTCTTGTGTTGATTTGGCTTCCCCTCTTGGTTATAGGTCACATTTTTCTTCTTTACATGACTAGTAAATTTTGATTGCATGCTGAATACTATGGACTATTCATTTTGAGAGTTTGGATTTTGTTATCCTCCTTTAAATAGTACTGGGTTTGTTCTGGCAGGTAATTTACTGATAGGTGAGCATAATCCTTTCAAGGCTTATTTCTAAAGCTTTGTTACAGCAGGACTAGAGTAGCCATTATTCTACAGACAGGATAGCTCTATTTCTATGGCATGGCTTTTCTAGGTCCTCAATTTGAATTCCTGGTGTTGAGTATTGTCTCTCCCCTCTGGCTGGTCAGATAACATATCTCGCAGCACATGGCCACCTCTAGAATCTATTCAGCTTACAGTTCCCCAGTAGCTATTTTATGCCAGGCATTGCAAGCTTCCTCTCTCTCTCTTCCTTTCTTTCTCACTCTCTCTCTTTCTTCATGAGAAGCATTTTATTAAACCAAAGACTTGAGAGAAATCCTACACAAATTTCTGGAGCCACTTCTCTTCTAAGATTTCTCTTCTCTGGTACCGTGCTCTGCAAATTTCACCTCCTTTAGCAGCTCAGAATTCTGACATCAGCCTCTTCAGATCAGAGAGACCACTGTTCATTATTTGTCCTCTACTACTTTCTCAGATCAGAAAGTAACTCCAGGCAGAAAATCAGAGAAATTGTGTGGCTCACCTCATAGGTTTCTGTTTTCTTAGGGAATCACAGTCTTGCATTGCCTATTGTCCAGAATCTGAAGTATTGCTTCATATGTTTTACCCAGTTTTATAGTTGTTTATGGCATTTGGTCTTATCCAGTACCAGGTACTCTATTATGGCTGTAAACAGAAGTCTTTGTCATTGTAAACCTTTAAAAAGTCTGTCTGACTGCAATGCAGGTGTCAGAAAAAATGAGAAAGATTTTTATGAACTAATATAGAGTTATTTCCAGGATATACTGTTGAAGTGAAAAAAGCAAAGTGCCAAAGGATACTTATAATATGCTATTTTTCATGTAAAAAAGGAGAAATAAACACATATACATGTATTGCCTTATTTGTGCAATAGTCAAAATAGGAAGAATAAGTCAGACATTAATGGTATTGGTTATTTACAAAGGATGATTATGTTGGAATAAAAACAGTAGAGGGAGAGTAACTCTTTTCTGATAATACTTTTTTATGTAGTTCTGAATTTTAGAAGCACATTAATATTTCACATTCAGTAATAAATAATTGAAACCAAAGTGGAACATAAACATAAACATAAAAATGATTAAACCAAAATGGAACATAAACTAACAAATTAGCCTAACTACTACAAATGAATGATATAAGCACCTTGAAGGAGAGAGAGAGAAAAGACTTAATTAACTTTGAAAACCCAAGATTTGAATATATTCACTAAGGTTAATGGTAAAAAGATGAACATTTAGTTAGGTATTTGTGTTTTTGTTTTGTTTGTTTGTTACAGGGCTATGAGTTAGCAATTTCAAAACCACTTTATGGGTTTTTGAAGATTGAATAAATAAATAATTATACTGTGAATAATACAAAAAAGAGAGAGGTCAATAGGACCTCTTTCAATCTGTCTCTCTTTGTCTCTCTCTATGTACACATATACATTCATAATATTATATATATAATATATAATATGTATAATTTCTTGCTCTGTCTGCTAAGGTGGCCTAGAAGCAGTGATGCTCAGTAATAATGAGCACAACTAGGCCTCAAATTTTGGTTTCTAAATACTGTTCTCTACCAAATGGAAACTGGGCTCCTTGGAGAAATGGCTGATTCCAAGGCTGGGACAAAGAAAAAAAGTACAAGATGAGCCTGGAACATCTTACTCTGCCAGGAAGTAAGAAAGTGCTCAAAACTTAATGAAGATATTTCAAAAAGACACAGGGGCCAACTTGAAGAGAGTCCCATGGGCCAAATTTTGGACAATTTGAGCAACAAAGTAATTAAATATAGTAACAGATTATAACCCATACAATAAAATGAAAATCCATGTGTTTATACTGGTAAAAATATGTGGATGAATGAATAAACAAATGAAGAAGAAGAGAAAGCTCTTCTTTACTGGAGAATGCCAACGAACAAGTATGGAAGGAATGAAGGAATTAGAAAACCAGCATTGGCAACCTCCATAGTAATAATTGTTTCAAGCAAGAATCATCAATGAATGTTAAAATTAGTGAGTGGACATGGGTGAAACACAGGATATTTATCTAAACTCAAAGTATCTTCTACAAGATTCTTATTATGCAGGGAAAATAACTTTACAGTGAAGAAACCTGGCAGAATCACCTTAACCAAGTGATCAACAGTAACATTACCAGTCAATGGGACAAACTGACAGCATGTGCCTCCTGTTATGGCATACTGAGAAGCACCCATTGTCACTTCTGTGGTAATCTTATGAGATATGTATAACCTGAATTTATTCATCAGGAAATATTAGCCAAACCTAAGTTAAGAACATTTGACAAAATGTCCAGTACTCTTCAAAATATCAAGTTCTTGAAAGACAAAGGAAGACTGAATTGTTTCAGATTAAAGAAAAGTAAAAATACATGAAAAATAATGTGACAAATGATCCTGGATTGGATCTTGGACCAAAAACTAATGACATCAGCAGGATAATTGGTAAAAGTTGAATAAGGTCCATATATTAGATTGTAATATTTTATCAATGTCATTTTCTTGATTTTTACAATGTTAACATTTTGGAAATGTGTGTGAGGGAAACAGTGTATTCTTTGTCCTGTTTCTGCAACATTTTATAAGCCTGAAATTATTTCAAAATATATTTTAAAATTAAGAAAAATATAAGCAGTAAATAAATAAGGCCAATATGTCTGTGTGATCTTTACTTTTTAAATATTTCTCCATTTTGACTCCTTCCCTATCATATCTCCCCTCAACCCTTCTTTGGTTTCGTATTTCCCATGAGATAATCTAAATTCTTTGGCTTGATGTGTAAGACCTTCCTAAACTGGCCTCTGCTTATCTTTTCTATTTTATTTTTTGGCAACTCCTTGCCTCATGGTTCAGCAACACTAGATTCTCCAACTTCCTCATTCTGTTTTATTGTCCTATGTCTCTGCTTATCTCACAAATTATTTTTCCATGGTGTTCTTTGCATGTTTCTAACACTTCGAATTGAAATTGAAATTATCAGTTTATATAATTGCCTCACCTACTTCACTCTAAATTCCTTAAAGGTCTGGCACAGTAAACACTATTGAAATGTTCATTGAACCAAACCTATTTGAATTTCCAGAGCATTTTATCTGTATTTCTTTTTTGATGTGCAAAGTCTTCTACCTGATTTATAATGATTTTTGTGTGTATCTCATTTCCTTTCTTTATTTTTTTTTTGTTTATGGACCACATCTTATTTGTGCTTTCCTCATGACATCTAGTTCAATACCTTGTATGTAATATAATATTTCTTTGGCCACACTGTGCAGTTTGTGGGATCTTAATTCCCCCACCAGGGATCAAACCCAGGCTCCCTGCAGTGGAAGCAGAGTCCTAACCACTGGACTGCCAGGGAATTTCCTGTAATATAATTCAATACATGTTTGTGGAATGAACACATAGACTGAGGACCTTTTTTGCAAACCGATATCTAGTCTCTTGAGCTCTTTGGTAGTGGCAAGTTTTGTTTCTTCCTGTTCACCTTTTCAAGGAACTCTGAGGCCTTTATCTTCAGGGCAGTCACAATGGAGTTTACTATTCTCCAGCAAAAGAAAATGATTTAGTTTAAATTCATCAGTTGTTTGTAATGCTGAGGTAGAGTCTATGAAGCAGCAGCATGATGTTTCCTATGATATGAAAGAGTATTCAACTGCACATTTCTGTAGATTGCAATGTTTCTTAGATCTGAAGAGGATATTATAAGTGACCCCGAAAGCTCAGCTTCTCTGTTTACCGGTGCCGAATCAAATCTCAGAGACAGAGTTTTGGGTGAAGTGGGAAAGGACAGCTTTATTTCTTTGCCATGCAAAGGGGGAACACGGTAACCTAGTGCCTCAAGAACTGTGTCCCCCTCCCTGGGGAATAGGGAGAGGTGTTATAGGTCAGGGGCTTTTGGTCAGGGGTATGTGATAATGATCAAGGCAGTAACAGTTTTGCATTCTTCTGATGGGTTGGTGGTGAGGTAAGTAGGAGTCAGCATCATCAACCTTTAGGTCCAACTGGTCTCAGGTTTACATGTTTGTGGGCAGCATACCATCATTAATCATTAACTTCTCCCACCTGGAGGGAGTTTCAGCATCTGCAAAATAGCTCAAAGATATTGTTGTGTGTATCCCTTGATGGGGAAACAGGACCTTGCCCCAAGGCTACTCTTCACTGTTTGTTTCTCCCTGGTCTTGCATCCCCTCCCTTCCCTTGCATCCCCTCCCTTCCCTAATTAACAACTGCTTGAAACTACCCATTGGAACTCAGGGAAGGTCATGGAGGCTGAATGAAGGCTGTTTCCTGTAATCAAAGAAATGGGGGACACAGAAAGGTTTTGTGCCTAGAAGCCCCATAGGGCCCTACTCGGTATCTAAGTAAAATTAGATACCTTATATATACATAAAGGACAGAAAATATTAAATATGATTGGACTATTCTAGAGCACAAATGTGATATGTCTCAGGCTAATCTGTACAGTTCACAGCCATAGAGGATGGGAAAGGGCAGTGCTTCCCAGTGGCCTGGCATCGCAGAGCTTGTTTAACTTACTTTTTTGATTTTATAAGGCTTTTGGTCCTTGAAAAGACACAGTTTTTGTGTGTGATCCTCACCAGCACTAACATTTATTTTCACAGAAAAAAATTCCAGGTTTGAGCAAAATATTAATAGAATAAATAAATAAACAAATAAATAAATAGACCAAGCAAATAGAGCTACAAAACAGTTAAATCTGGTGATTGCTTATTTACCATACAGATTTTAAAAAAGAAATTTACTATAGGATTCTTTTAAATAGAAAACATTTCCGATATATAAAAAGATAAATCCGTTTAAAGTTGGTAAATATTTGTCAAGACATTGTGTAATGCAGAATACACCTGTGTAAACACCGTGTAATTGAATAATTCAATAAATACCTATGCACATTTATTTTGTTCAGGCACGTGAAGGATATGGAGATAGTAGTACACTCATTGCTTTCAGGGAACTTAACGTGTACTTGAGTGAATAAGATAAAATTATAAAGTTAATTTTTCCTTTTGTTTATGTTCGAAGTTGTTCTTAAAAGAAACCAAGTGGGCTAATCATTATTAGAGATGTAATGGGGAAGTATATATCCTGAGGGCGTCATGGAATAAGAGTGCCCCATCTAGCTGGATAAAGGGAGGGGTCAGCACTGGCTTTGTGGAGGACAGGGTATATGTGTAGTCCTTAAGAAATTGGGTAGTGGTGTCATCAGAAATGGGATACCCAGGAGTAGAAGTGGGTTCTGAAGAGAAAATGATTCCATTTAGGTTGAATGGATTTGAGGTACCAATGTGATTTTTAGAGGAAATACATACAAGCGATTGAAAATGCAGGACTAGAAATTGGAAAAAAGGTCCTCTAGATTTGAGTCATCTGGAAGTGAGTATTGAGGAAGAACTACACGAAAGGAATTGTGGAGTAACAGCTGAGCTCTGGGGATTAAAAAGAGGAAGAGGAAATGAAAGGGAAGAAACAGACAGGTAAGGTATCATCTAGGAGAGAGATGTGTTTCGAATATAGAGATAACAGTTTCAAGAAGGAGGAGTTAGTTAATGGTATGAAATGCCAGAGAAAGTGGAAGATGATGAGGACACCAGCAAGTTAGAGAAAGTGGAAGACAGCAGGACTAGGAAGTCCTTGGTGAGTTTTAACAGTGCAGTGTTCAGGGAAGAAATGACAGCATTCAGGGATTAAAGCAGAAGCCACAGACCAGCTGTCCTTATGCAGACTCCGGCCTAAATTTATATTTTGTTTGGTCCATTCCGTGTCAGCTCAATGAAAATTTTTAAATATATAATTTTTGTCAACATTTAAAAATGAAAATATTTCACATAAAAGTTCAAACTTCCAAGTTTTCTTGAAAATTCTAAACATCTGGCAATACTGGGTCTGGGTTTCCTCATTGCAACAAAAATGCCTGAAAATAACTAGAGACTGCACCCATTAGACAGACCATGAGCTCTCCATTTTGCCAAGGACCATCCATCTCTTCCTAAATATTTCTTATACCTGGCTCACGTTCCTTATTTTAAGCACCTGACATTATTTGACATTTTGACATCTAGATCAGTGATTTTCAAACTAGGATGTGTCAAAGTCACACAAGAACCAAGATTGCAGGACCCTACTCCTACTGTTTCTGACTCAGTAAGTCTGGAGTGGGGGCCAAGAATTTCTCTTTCTAACAAGTTTCCAGGTAATGCTATTGCTGGTAGTCTAGGGACCACAGTTTGAAAGGTTAAAGGGTGAGTTTTAAGGAGGCGGTTCAGGAGTTTAGTCCAATGGTTAGGTGCATAGACTTTGCGTTCAGACAGAACTAGTTTCTGCTTTTTTAACCCAGGAAATAAGGAGTGCCTACTTTATAGATTTCAGTTTTAATCTGAATGAGATAATGCATATAAAATATGTATCCATATTCCTCAAAGCACCTAGCTTATTGTAACTTTTCATTAAATAATTCTATTGTTGTATTGTTGCTATTACTACTGCTGTTATGTCTTTCAAGAATATTGATTCTGGGAAAGAGAAGGTCAGAGATAAGAGTGATCAGGGTCTTTTTTTTTTTTTTTTTAAAGAATGAAGGAAGTATAGAAGTATAGAAGAAAATTACTATTTCCATGAGAGCCAAATTGATGGGAAGGAACCAGTGGAAGGAGTAATGGTAGGGATATGAAAGCATAGAAGTTCAGTCAAGGTACTGTATTGAGATTCAGGAGGTATATATGGCATACCAGCTGGTAGGAGGTAGGAAAGCTGGAGATTCATAGCATCCAACTCAGCTGTGAGCTTGATAAGAAGGGAAGCTTATGCAATGGGTAGCATTATCTCCATATTTTAGATGACAAATGTGAGATTCAGAGAATTTAAATATTGTTCCATTCCACGCAGCTAGTAGATAAAGATAAAAGGATTGTAACTCATTTCTTCCTTATTCTAAAACCCAAGCTCTTTGCCAGAGGTGAAGAAACCTCTCTTACTCAGAGACTTGTATCTCAGAGGAATCATTAAAGTTGTGGAGCTACAAAGGTACAGAGTGTACCGCAGCTTGCCAGGAGCTTCCCACATAGCCTGCTGATTTGAGCCTCACTTTAAGGATGCCGATTTGTGTGTTAGCTGATAATGAAGACCGAGTAGACTGTCCAAATAAGACCATACTCTCTCGAGTCCACTAAGGTGCTGGGCCTCCTTTCTGATGGTTGAGACTAAAAAGACAGTAGTCTTTTCTTGACTGCTAGAGGAAATTTGCCCAGATAGTCCCTCAATTTTGTCAAGCGTTTATGATTCACTCCTGCTGGCTGAGGTTTCTGACTTGCCAACTAACAGGCCATATCATCTATATAGTAACAACTTTGAATATCAGAAAGTAAAGCCACCTCAGTGCTCAATCTTTATGGCAAAAGGCAGAGGAATTTAGGTATTTTGGAAGTGCTGTAAACATATTGGAGGCCTTACCATATGAATAGAAATTGGTCTTGGACCTTGAGTGCCAGTGGAATAGAAAAAAGATGTTGGAAAGATAACATACCAAGTGCCATCAGTGCAATGGATTTAGTTGCAGTTACAATGTTTGGAATAGCTGAGGCTGTAGGATCAACAACTGAAATCACTTAGCAATAATCCACTGTAAGCCTTCAGCTCCCATTAGTCTTTACTGCTCTTCATACTTGGCTATTGTTTTAAGATATTGCATCTTGTACTATCCCTGCAGCCTTTAAGTCCTTAAGGCTGTGATTTCTTTTTCCTCCTGAGATTCTCCATTATTTCTGCTGGACTACCTGGGAAAAATACGAAAAAGAATTGGGGAGTGATTTACATGTTCCTTTCGCATTTCCCTGCATTAGCGCCTCCTGATCAGAGGAATCCCCTCTGGGCTTTATGAGCTTTACAGTGAAATGTTAATGCCAATTGGATATTCAGCAGTGAAAGCCACACACATGGTACATTGAATCAGCCCAAAGGGCCCCATGCACAGGATCATTTAGCTTTTCTTCCCCACGACAAATCCTGCCTGAACCCAATTAGCTGAATCCTGGTGCCCCCCTCGCCAACCCAGCAGATTGTGATTTTGGTGCCTGTGCAACAGAATTGTAAGCGTTTTAAGTCCTTGCCCTCCCCAAAGTTCTCCAGCATGTTTGGACAGTGTGCATGACTATTATTCCCTCTTGGGAGCAGGGAAACTTTAGCTGCACTCTTAATCATCTTTGCTCTTAAAGCATCAGTATAAAGGGGAGGGAGGGATCATGAATCATGGAGAGTGAGAGCAGCTCTGTAGCAATAAGCAAGGTACAATTACTTTTTTTTTTTTGGGCTGCATTGGGTCTTCGTTGCTGCGTGGGGGCTTTCTCTAGTTGTGGAGAGTGGGCTCTAGAGCGCAGGCTCAGTAGTTATGGCACATGGGCTTAGTTGCTCCATGGCATGTGGGATCTTCCCGGATCAGGGCTTGAACCTGTGTCCCCTGCATTGGCAGGCGGATTCTTAACCCCTGGGCCACCAGGAAAGTCCCCATTTACTTTTAATTATGACTGGTGTAAAGGTGGCTTGCAGCTCAGTGAAATGAACTTTTAATGTTTTTGGTCCACCCAGCGTCCTATATTAGCAACAATGCCATCAATACTGCCAATCTATAGACTGGCAGATTAAACACTTGCCTCTCTGAGGACATAAACTGTACAAATCTGCATTACTCTGGTAGAGGCCCACAGTAGGAGCCTGATAAGACCAACTGGAATTAAGCTGCTGAATGAGCCTGCACTACTACCACTGCTGCCTGTATTAATCATACCAAATGTGGTAGCATATCCACCATGCCAGACTGAGAACATGGTAAAGGACTCTCCGTTTCTGATGCACAGGTTAACTGGGTATCCTCAGGTGGCTGAGCTTGACATTCCTCTTAGCCAGATCAGAGCCCTTGTTTATTGTTTGTTCCTCTGTCTAAGCATCCATCTATTCATCTAATTTAATCTTTTATTTTTATTTATTAAATAAATATTTATTGACCCCTGGAAATTGAAAAAGAATAAGATATATTGCCTGTCCTCCAAGGAGCTCTAGCAGGACAGAGAGATATATAAACATGTGATATTTATAAATTATGGGAACAGAGAAGAGGAGCATCTACAACCAGACTGGAGTCAGAGAAATCTTGATTTCTGCTCACCATGGTTGCAAAATTCTCTTCTTTCATAATCAGCCCAGGTACGTTTCTCCATAACTATTTCTGAAAGGGGGCAGGAATTTCTGCTCACCCAATCAGAAGAGAGTCAGTCACAACCAGGACACCATTTGGGAGGTGTCTTTGAGTTTATTTCCCAGTACTCGGCCTGCAATTTGTAAATTCCTCCTCATTAAGTCATTAAAGTAGAAGACCATCATTACGCAGCTGAGCATACAACTTGGTCAATATGTTTGCTCCCAATTCCAAAAGATGTCCCAGAAATCCTCTTTATCACCCTGCAAGTCCCTGATTCTTGTAGAAAATTATGACTCTGTCAGCATTCTTTCCTTGTCACCACAACTGTCAAGAACTGTGAAGGGTCTAAGATTTTATCCAACTTACAAGCCAAGAACCCTGTCACAGTTTCATGGATGCTGTCAAAAGACTCCTAGGACAAAGACAAAGGACTTTATTTGCAATAATAGCAGTAGCCAGACAGAATTTTCTTGAATTAGCCCCTCAAGCCCCCATTTCTACAGGGCAATGCAAAGATGGCCAAGCAATACATTCACACACAATGGATACCAACTCTCAGTTTAGGGAACACAGATGTTTTACAATGGTCAGTAAGCAAAACTATCCTTTGCTTTGGAAGTAGACATTATTTCTATCATCTGAAGCTGTAGTGAGACAAACATCCTTGAAAAGACAATCCAGAGCAAAGACAGTCAGTGCCTCTGCTTGTTCTGAGGTTTCCAGTAGGTACCATAACGTAGAGATTCCTGCAAGTATGGGAACTTACATAAGGTGAAATCAACCCTTCTATCTTCATCTTCCCTTTAACCATGTTCAGCTTTTACCAGGTCATCAATTTACATTTGAATAATCCATGTTCAAGAGTCCCTGGTGAGAAGCTTTGAAATTCATAAATCTGCCTTTGAATAACTGTCCCATTTTATGCTTTCTCTTTGGGAGAAATATAAAAGTGGGTTAGACAGTGTAGTCATATCCTAAACTGACATAAACAATACCTAATAATATTTATTCAGGTCTTAGACATTTTCATGTGCATGTTAAAAGTTTGAAAAACACTGAATTCACACTGCAGAAAACAAGAAGTATTGATTTTTTTAAACTTTATTTTTAGCTTACATGTTGCAGTGGACCAAAGGAAAATGCTTCATGTACTGAGCAAAATAAAGACAATCAGTGTTTTGAAAATGAAACTGACAAAAAGACAAGAATAAGTGTTAGAGCATTTTCTTTGTTTCTACGTTTAACAGGCAAGATATTTCTTGTTTTCTGTAGAGTTTAATCTAATTTCTGGCTTTGGCCTGATCAGCATATTCGGTTCTCCTGCTACTGAGCTGACATCAACTGTCTATCATTTTGAGTAGTTGTGTATGTTCGTTTTGAGAATTTTGTTTTCTGTGTTTTGGTGTATATTCTTAAGTTGCTGGTGATCACCAACCATTTGGTAAACTACTTCACTTCTCTCTTTTCCTGTCTGGTTCAGGCCTTCCAGAAGGACTCTCACACTCTATTTTGGTGGTGGTTTTCAGGTCCTATTGGGCTTTTGGGGCAATAGTTTGCCCTAAGCAGTCTGAAACTACTTCAGTCATTTTTTTGATTGTCATCTTGTGTACTTATTCAAGACAAAGAATCAAAACTCAATCAGGTACAGGGTAATGTTAAAGAGGTCATAGTGCTTTATGTGATGAAACCAAGAAGAACTTGAGTCCAAGGAAAGTACATATAAGTATTTTACTAAGTGTCAACTTCAGATTTCATTTCTCTCTGATCAGTTGTCACAAGGTGGCCCTTATTTACTATAGTCCAATGATGTAAAATGGGGTTCCATTTTCTATTTTATTTATAAAGACACCAAACTTAATCATGAAAACAATGAAAATAGATCACGAATATTATTATTATAAACATGTATTAAATATTTAAAGCACACGTAAAATTCTTTGGGGATATCATTTCATAGGAATTGCATTTATTGAGGCTTCTTGAAATACACCTTAAATGATGATTCTTCTTGTCTTCTAAATCTTCTGTTAGCAAGCAGAGACAGTTGTCGTTATGGCTCCATAGGCCATCAAATTTCTTTCAAATATAGGGTGATATGTCTGTGATATTCATTGAGTGGTAAATGCCAATAAAGGAACAGTTTCTTTGTGGACCATCATTTACAACCTGGACTAATCTGGCACTGCCAATTGATGGAGCCTCCTGGTGTCGACTTGGGCTTGGGATTTGGATGGAGTTCTGAATCAGTTCTGATGATGAATTTTGATAATTACTGTGAGGAATTTAGCAAAGTAAGAAAGGCTGTATGGTGAATTGTCCTTTACCTTTATAAGAGCATGAAGCTTACAGCCAAATTTAACTATTGGCCAGTTTATAGAATGTCTCTGTTAAGGACCATTGTTTCCTCTGCCAAAACATGTTTTTGTTTTACATAGAGGATGTTATTTAAGCTATCTGAGATTGTTATAATATGCTAAATATGCTTCCAGGAAAGGAAGTCATCTAATTTGGCAGTGGCACTGTTTTTCTCCAAAAGGGGAGAGGGAGGGTGGATGTCCGTACTGGACTCATGAATACTTAGAAAACAAATTTTTAGACTTCCTGGCTGTCTAAAGAGGATATCTGTATTTTTGCTTCCTGAAAATGAAGTCATCAGGGCTTAGTAGGATACAAATGTGCCAACTTGTCAAACAGCTAAATTAAATAAGTGCTGGCAAATATACTAGGAAAACTTTTGTGTTTTTATCATGGGAAAACATATTGCTAGCCTAGCCTATGCTATTTATACTCTAAAAGCTTTTGTTTCTTTACCTTACATGGTGGTTAAGAGATTTTAATGAGATCCTGATTATGACCGTGTTTAGTACTGCCTGGCAAATAGTAGATTTTCATTCTATTGAAAAGAATTGCAAGTCTAACATTTATGTTATTGGACGCTTACAAATAGTTCTTAGGGTTTCCTTGGATTCATGCCTGTATTATATAACAAAGAGTCTATACCATTTTTTTTGCCTGGAAACCACTTGGCCAAAAGAGGCTCCTGCCTTGTAGATTTCTACTTGTCACTGCTTAAAATAACTTCTGGTTGAATTAAAATAAGTATCAGTGAGAATTTCTTAACTATCTTAAGAAAAAAAAATTAATTGTATTGCAAACAAAATAGTCATGATTATTATATAAACGTAATATATTATTGTAACTGTTTAGTTCATAGGCCATTCTTCAAAAGCAGACCTCCGTTTGGAAGTCACAATTGTGTAGATCTATTAACTATGACACTGGACTTTTTTTCTTCATCTTCAGAATTAGGGTGTTAGATTATTCCTAGGAATTCTTCAGATCTAATCATTCTATGACAGTCAATAGCAGACAATAAATTATATTGTGTGAATAGAGGACCCACTGATAATATAATTAAAGTATTTAAGCCAGCAGTAGCTACTGAGACCCACCCAAATTTAGGCGTATGTTATATATCTAGAACAACTGATAGGAACAGCTTTATTAGGCCACATTAGTTTGAGAAGATTTCAATAGCACAATTCATAGGCCAGTGATTCTTGAAGTATGGTCCTCTAGCCAGCAGCTTTAACATCCTCTAGGGACTTGTTAGAAAAGTAAAATCTTGGGCTCCACCCTAGATCAGCTAAATCAGATATGTTGGGTGCGGGACCCAGACATCCCTGTTTTAATAAGCCCTTCAAGTGATTCTTAACTACGCTATAATTTGAGAACCATTGCTATGAGTAATAAACCTCTAGGTTTCCCTTGGGGGAGTTACATCTTTCCTGTCACATACTTTAAACCAGTCAGTTTAGGGAAGGCCAAGACGGTGATCCAAAGATTTATAAGGCAATTAAGATGGAAGAAATTGCACCATACCGACTCTTTAGGTTTCTTGTTTGCATTTCTCGTTTTTTTCAGTGATCTGCCAAAAAAAACCCCTAGGGGCTGATTTTCTAACATCATTAAGAAACATGTGTTAGTATCCTGTATTGCTCTCTACTCTTTCTCAGTTGCCCATTTTTGACTGTAGCTTAATTTGTAAAGGTCTCTTGGAAGCTATTTTGCCAGGTGGGAGGTGTCTTCCCTTCAGGTATTGATCCACAGAAATAACAATCTGAAATAACTTTCAGTCGCATTTGTTACCTGTGTCCAGCAGGGAACGTTCCCCCCTTTCGTTATACTTTTAACCTAATTTCAATATGTTTGGAGATGTTTTTCCCATCATTGAGGCTTAGACAACTGATTTCTGCTCCTTACAAAGCAGTGTTTTCAAGTGAAGACTTTATCTTTGCTCTGGTTTAAGGGCTTAAGCGAATCTTGGTGTTGCCACTGGTCATACGAAGCAGAAAATCCTGGAGTTACAAAGGGCAATACAATTTGCAAAATCTGTTGTAGACATGTTTTCCAGAACTGACAAAATTATGTAAATCTAGTGAGAAAATTAAAATTTAGAAAATGAAAAAAAAGACATCATTGAGAATTTTAGACCTTTGTTGAGGAAGAAATAGTTTACATTTAATGTGATTCCTTCTGTTGACTGAAAAAAAAATGCACAACGTAAGAGTTGTGAGTTAAGTTTTATTTGGGGCAAAATGAGGTCTATAGCCCTATAGCATTTCAGATAGCTCTGAGAAACTGCTCCAAAGAGGCGGGGGAGAGATCATCGTATATATGATTTTAGTGAAGGGGGCTACATGCAGTCAAGCACAGGTTTTGGCAGGGGCTAGCTGCTAGTCACAAGGAGCAAATGGTACCGTTAATGATTTTAGTGTTTTTCTAGATATGAGGAGATGCAAGAATTGGGCTCATAAAATCTTCTCCTTAAAATATCTAACTATCTAAACACATGTTCTGCCAGTTTTTCCCAGAGCACAGAGTGCCTCATTCCTTATCTCCACCCTGAACTTCTTTCAGGGGGTGTTGAAGGTCAGTGGCTGCCGTGGCTAGGGACCTAATCCTTGTAGAGGCAGATGGAAAGTGCCAACTTTTAGTTGACACTTCCTTTATTTTTATTTTATTACTATTATTCTCTTGATCAGTTTTAAATAATTGGAAGTATCTTTTAGGGGTGTGTTCTGTGTTTAAATAAACGTAGTAAACAGAAGGTTAAATTTGGAGATTTGGTCTTCCAGAGTCCTAGTGAAAAACAATGAGGATTTTTAATCAGATCATAGAAAGAAGAGAGAACTTAAAGAAAGAATTGACAGGACCTGGCAACTAAGTAGACTGAAAGTTGGGTGGTACCAGAACAAAACTGGAGATATTTAGGTTGACTAATGGATAAATAGGGTAAATTCAATGATGCCATATTAATTTTAAGATAATAGTGGAACAGCTAAGAGGAAATATTTTTCGAGGAGTTAGACATTATGGTTGAGAACAAAGTATGATATCAAAAGCAGGACAAGAGCAAAAGATCTATAGTCAGAGACCAGAGTTTATACCTTGGCTCTATCGCTAATTAGTCATGTGACCTTGAACAGATTAAATTACCTCCATTTTTGTTTGTAAAATGTAGATAATACCTATTTTGCCTATCTTACAGGGGTACAATAAGGATCAAAACAAATAGTTATATGTGAAAGGACTGACAGCTAAATACTTTGGTTATTTCATAACATTTGGAGACATGACCAGAGTGTTAAATGCCCCTTGAAAATATTTTAAGTTTTAGATAATTTTTTAGTTGTTTGGTATTTTAAACTTAATTTCTTAAGCAGAAAACAGATTCTTGTCAATCTTGTGCATTATAACTAGTTAGTAAAGGGACTAAGTGAATACCAGGCAAATACAACAATGGATGGGCAGAAAGTTGGGTCTCTTCTAACAAGAACAGAGAGGGAATCAGAGGGTGAAAAACTTCACTCTAGGAAACATATCAGACTGAAAAGGAAGCATGGTATAGGAATAAGTCATAATTGGAAGCCAGAGAACTTCGGTTGTTTTCTTTGGACTCTTACTATCTGGGTGTTCTTGGGCAAATCACTTGGCCAATCTCTGCCTCAGTTTTCTAATCTAAAGTGAAGGACTTTGACTAGATAATTAATGGGTCCTTTTAAGTTATAATAACACTTTCACAGAATAAGGAAATTATTAATTTTAGAGAATCCCAACATTGCCCTTAATTGTTTTTCAGACTAAAATGTAACTGTTAATGTACTATGTTGAACATCCACACCTTCCAATTAAGAATAATTTTGCAGTTCAGCTGTATTTCTCTATTTACTGTCCTTGCCAATATTTATAAGGAAACTTCTTTTTGGGAGAAAAAGAAGCCATGGAAAAGAAGATTTTTTGTGGTGGTTTGTTTTAGGGGATGAGAACATTTTTTTGTGTACATTAGATACTCTCCTTCGTCCTTATTTTAAAAGTGATGGTTCTGAGTGAATCTTCCTAGAGAACTAAGGTCAAAAATAGCACAGAATCAGAGAATTAAAAGTAATTTTAATGGTAATCCAGGGCAATGACTTTCCTCAGTCTTAAATCTCTTCTGCTGCCCTGATAAAGGGGAATCTATCATCTGCTGGAAAGTCTCTAGTTATATTATATGTCTATTACATATTTATATTTACCACCTCCCAAGGTAGCTCATTCCATCTGGGCAGGTTTAAGTATTATGTAGTTATTCTTTTTTTTAAAGAAAGATTTTTTATTTTATTTTATTTTTAAATTAATTAATTAATTTATTTATTTATTTTTGGCTGCGTTGGGCCTTTGTTGCTGCACACAAGCTTTCTGTAATTGCGGTGAGCGGGGGCTACTCTTCGTTGCGGTGCACGGGCTTCTCATTGTGATGGCTTCTCTTGTTGCGGACCACGGGCTCTAGGCACGCTGGCTTCAGTAGTTGTGGCATGAGGGCTCAGTAGTTGTGGCTCACGGGCTCTAGAACACAGGCTCAGTAGTTGTGGTGCACGGGCTTAGCTGCCCCGTGGCATGTGGGATCTTCCCGCACCAGGGCTCAAACCTGTGTCCCCTGCATTGGCAGACAGATTCTTAACCACTGCTCCACCTGGGAAGTCCCTATGTAGTTATTCTTATTAAACTCATGATATTCAAATTATTTTAGCATTGATTATATATTTTCCAATGCCAAAGTTAAGTGGCCAACTTCTAAGTATCTGGAATTAATGGGGGAATAATCTTTTTTATTTTATTTCTTTAATGGAATACTGTGGTTACCTCTGGCTAATTTTGTTTACTAATTTAAAACATCGAATGTAATTACTCCTCATTTCCAGGTTGATGAGGATACTGTGAGCATCTTTGCCTTTGAGCATCTTGTAGTGCCTCAGGGTCAATGTTTTGCCTTTTAAAGATTAATGACTGGACTTCTGTACTAGCATTGCTGGAGATCAGGTTTCTTGTTACTAACTTTGACATATTCATAAAGCTATTTTTAAACTAGTCAATCCAAATATCAATTTATCTATTAGCTGCCTCTAAAGCAACACAAATACTATAGAAATGAGATTCTGATCATTTAATATATCTGTATTTATGAGCCTGGTTTTTACATATGTTTGAAAACAGCAATATATATTCTGTTCAGATAAAGAACAGAATATCTTAGAACCAAATATTTGCAGTTTATGGTATTTACTACCTGGATCAATGAGTTCAGTGATTTTGAAAGTGCAATAGATCACTATTATAACAATAATAGGAGGCGACTTGGAGTTAGATGATCGAGGTTCACATCCTGGCTTATCTACTCAGTCAGTGGAGTACCCATTATGCACTGGTTTACCAACTCAGTAGCTGTATAAATTTGGGCCTCAGTTTCATCACCTGAAAAACTAAATTTATTTCATTGGTCGAGAATACTTAATGATAATAGGTATGTGAGTGTGCCTAATCACAGCCTGCTTAATAAAAAGTTAATGCTTAATCTGAAAACTATATTGTATATATTTATAAATACTGTGGTTAGTGTAAATCACATCTTTAGAAAACAAGCTGTATTAAAAGCAATAGATTGCAAATTTCATGTTGACTCCTGACTATAACCCTATTTAAAAATGAAATAGTTTCCCTGTGATACATTTTATTCATTTATTTGAAAAAGTCTTTATTTAGCATCTGCTATGTGTTGGGCACTGTTCTAAACACTGGTGATATAGCCATGGACAAAACAGACAAACTTCTTATTCTCAGGAATAAATTTCAAAAAATAAGAGAGGAATAAAGAATATAATTTCAGATTGTGGTAATTGCTAAGAAGGAAATAAACAGGATTATTAAATGGAGAATGATGGAAGGGAATCTAACTTAAGGAGGTCAGGTGAAGAAGGCTTTACTGAAGTGGTAACATCTAAACAGAGACATGGATGATGAGAAGGAGCCAGCCACGTGAAGATCCAGGGGAAGAGAGTTTCTGGCAAACAGAACAACAAAATCAAGGCCCTGAGGAAGGATGAGAGTGAAATACTGTTATTTGAGAAAGAGGTAGCAGGCAAGTACGATGGGGTGTAGGAAGGTGGAATGTGGAAGGGCATTTAGGAATACTACTGAGGTTATTTACATTAACTGGAAAGCAAAATTGCATTTCAGACCATACGGCTTTTTTGATTTGTGCTCTGTACACGCCTATTTGAATTTCTGTACTCTGTTCAACTCATAGCATTGTATAATAGTGGGAAACATTGATCCTCATAAGGAATATATTTGATGTTCAACAAAGTTTATATAAACTGATTTGTTAGGGAAACAGAATTTTTATAGGATGATTTCATGATTTATAGTTTACTATACAAAATTATCGCAATTTTAAAAGTGTTTTAGATTTTGGTGATAATAATAAAGGGAGAGTTACTGGTTATCAATTAGCTATGTTCCATTTCATTTATATAGGTAAAATTTACATGCATTTCTGGTCTATACAATGAAAAATCATGAGAAAGTAGGTGAAAAGTAAACATTTCTTGACTTCTGTAGCAATTTTTGATTCACTCAAAATTTTTAAATTTAATTGTTATGTTTCTCTTACAAAGAATCACACACATTTAACGTGTGCAGAATACATAGACTCCGGCCTTGCATGATTTAATTTCAGGATCCAGTACTATCCAGATATTTTTTCATCATGGGAATTCTTTAGAAAAGTCAGTCCTTTTCTAGTTGATCTGAATTTTCTATTTGCCTCTGGAGACTTTAGAAATGAGGGCAGGCATTTTGCCATGACCTGCCTGCAGTCTATTTATTTTACTAAGTTAACAAGCTTTGCAGATGTCACTTGTGTGCCTACTGTACTGGGTAAATGGGGAACAGACAGACTGGGATGAGAGTCCACATGGGTAGATTTCTTTAGTTATTTTCCTCGGAGATAATCTTTCTTTTGGAGAGTCCATTCCTTCTGGGTTGCTCCCAAGGTCCTTATAAGCTAAGTAGGACTCATTATAGGAGCCCAGAGACAGGCCTGTCTTTTTAGGGGGATCACAAATTGTTTATACTTAGTCTGCATGGAGTCTAGGCTACCTTTGGCTAGAGAGGGCCTTTTGGCTCTGTCTGTGCCATACTCTCAAGTTGGACCAGGGGAGGCAGAAACTGCCTCAGGATCTGAGGTATGGTGAGATGGAAAGCTCACAGACTTTGCACTCCAGGTTGGAGGCATGTAGGTGCTGTGTCATCTAGGGAAAATTGTATAATCTCAGGGAGCTTCGGTTTCTTCATCTATGAAATGGGAATTATATTTCCTTTCTGCAGGGTGTTGTGACCATCAGAGATAATATGTAACGTATCTTCCACAATACTTCAGGTAATAGCCACTTGATAAATTACAGCTATTAGTAATAAAAATGCTTTTATTTATTACTATGTTTCTATCACAAGGGCAAATGCCTAGTTTCGGCAGCATGCAGTGGTTATTGCAGCACTTTAGCTGGAAACTGTCCTTTTCCATTATAAATTGGGTTGTTCCAAACCAACATTCTTGCATCAGACTGGATTTGCCAATAAAAATATTTGTAGCTGCATATATCTTCAGCTACATGCACCAATCTATTTTTTTCTTACATATATATATTTATTTTACTATATATTATATATTCTTTCTTTCATAAATATATATATATAATAGTTACTATATGCATATATGGTTCTCACATGGACAAACAATGCATACTATAGGGTTTTTTTTTAACTTTCAAATTTTATTTATTTTTTATACAGCAGGTTCTTATTAGTTATCTATTTTATACATATTAGTGTATACATGTCAATCCCAATCTCCCAATTCATCACAAACACACCACCCCGCATCCACTGACGCTTTCCCCCCTTGGTGTCCATACGTTTGTTCTCTACATCTGTGTCTCAATTTCTGCCCTGCAAACCGGTTCATCTGTACTATTTTTCTAGGTTCCACATATATGTGTTAATATACGATATTTCTTTTTCTCTTTCTGACTTACTTTACTCTGTATGACAGTCTCTAGATTCATCCATGTCTCTACAAATGACCCAATAGTGTTCCTTTTTATGGCTGAGTAATATTCCATTGTATATATGTACCACATCTTCTTTATCCATTTGTCTGTTGATGGCCATTTAGGTTGCTTCCATGACCTGGCTATTGTAAATAGTGCTGCAATGAACATTGGGGTGCATGTGTCTTTTTGAATTATGGTTTTCTCAGGGTATATGCCCAGTAGTGGGATTGCTGGATCGTATGGTAGTTCTAGGAATGTCCATACTATTCTCCATAGTGGCTGTATCAATTTACATTCCCAGCAACAGTGCAAGATGGTTCCCTTTTCTCCACACCCTCTCCAGTGTTTGCTGTTTGTAGATTTTCTGATGATGCCCATTCTGACTGGTGTGAGGTGATACCTCATGGTAGTTTTAATTTGCATTTCTCTAATAATTAGTGATGTTGAGCAGCTTTTCATGTGCTTCTTGGCCATCTGTATGTCTTCTTTGGAGAAATGTCTATTTAGGTCTTCTGCCCATTTTTGGATTGGGTTGTTTGTTTTTGTGATATTGACCTGCATGAGCTGTTTATATATTTTAAAGATTAATCCTTTGTCCATTGATTGGTTTGCAAATATTTTCTCCCATTCTGAGGGTTGTCTTTTCGTCTTGTTTGTAGTTTCCTTTGCTTTGCAAAAGCTTTTAAGTTTCATTAGGTCCCATTTGTTTATTTTTGTTTTTATTTCCATTACTCTAGGAGATGGGTCAAAAAAGATCTTATTGTGACTTATGTCAAAGAGTGTTCTTCCTATGTTTTCCGCTAAGAGTTTTATAGTGTCCGGTCTTACATTTAGGTCTCTAATCCATTTTGAGTTTATTTTTGTGTATGGTGTTAGGGAGTGTTCTAATTTCATTCTTTTATATGTAGCTGTCCAGTTTTCCCAGCACCACTTATTGAAGAGACTGTCTTTTCTCTGTTGTATATCTTTGCCTCCTTTGTCATAGATTATTTGACCATTGGTGCGTGGGTTTATCTGTGGGCTTTCTATCCTGTTCCATTGATCTAAATTTCGGTTTTTGTGGCAGTATCATATTGTCTTGATTACGGTAGCTTTGTAGTAGAGTCTGAAGTAAGGGAGTCTGATTCCGCCAACTCCGAGTTTTTCCCTCAAGACTGCTTTAGATATTCGGGGTCTTTTGTGTCTCCATACAAATTTTAAGATTTTTTGTTCTAGTTCTGTAAGAAATGCCATTGGTAATTTGATAGGGGTTGCATTGAATCTGTAGAATGCTTCGGGTAGTATAGTCATTTTCGCAATACTGATTCTTCCAATCCAAGAACATGGTGTATCTCTCCATCTGTTTGTATCATCTTTAATTTCTTTCATCAGTGTCTTATAGTTTTCTGCATACAGGTATTTTGTCTCCCTAGGTAGGTTTATTCCTAGGTATTTTATTCTTTTTCTTGCAATGGTAAATGGGAGTGCTTCCTGAATTTCTCTTTCAGATTTTTCATCATTATTGTATGGGAATGCAAGTGATTTCTGTGCATTAATTTCGTTTCCTGCAACTTTACAAAATTCATTGATTAGTTCTAAAGGTTTTCTGGTGGTATCTTTAGGATTCTCTACGTATAGTATCATGTCATCTGCAAACAGTGACAGTTTTACTTCTTCTTTTCCAATTTGTATTCCTTTATTTCTTTTTCTTCTTTGATTGCCATGGCTAGGACTTTCAAAACTATGTTGAATAATAGTGATGAGAGTGGGCATCCTTGTCTTGTTTCTGATCTTAGAGGAAATGCTTTCACTTTTTCACCATTGAGAATGTTTTCTGTGGGTTTGTCGTATATGGCCTTTATTATGTTGAGGTAGCTTCCCTCTACTATGCCCACTTTCTGGAGGGTTTTTATCATAAATGGGTGTTGAATTTTGTCAAAAGCTTTTTTTGCATCTATTGAGATGATCATATGGTTTTTATTCTTCAATTTGTTAATATGTTGTATCACAGAGATTGATTTGCGTATATTAAAGAATCCTTGCATCCCTGGGATAAATCCCACTTGATCATGGTGTATGATCCTTGTAATGTGTTGTTGGATTCTGTTTGCTAGTATTTTGTTGAGGATTTTTGCATCTATATTCGTCAGTGATACTGGTCTGTAATTTTCTTTTTTTGTAGTATCTTTGTCTGGTTTTGGTATCAGGGAGATGGTGGCCTCATAGAATGAGTTTGGGAGTGTTCCTTCCTCTGCAATTGTTTGGAAGAGTTTGAGAAGGTTGGGCATTAGCTCTCCTCCAAATGTTTGATAGAATTCACCTGTGAAGCCATCTGGTCCTGAACTTTTGTTTGTTGGAAGATTTTTAATCACAGTTTCAATTTCATTACTTGTGATTGGTCTATTTTTCTTGTGATTTTCTATTTTTCCTGGTTCAGTGTTGGAAGGTTATACCTTTCTAAGAATTTGTCCATTTCTTCCATGTTGCCCAGTTTATTGGCATAGAGTTGCTTGTAGTAGTCTCTTAGGATGCTTTGTATTTCTGCAGCGTCTGTTGTAACTTCTCCTTTTTCATTTCTAATTTTATGATTTGAGTCCTCTCCCTCTTTTTCTTGATGAGTCTGGCTAATGGTTTATCAATTTTGTTTATCTTCTCAAAGAACCAGCCCTTAGTTTTATTGATCTTTGCTATTGTTTTCTTTGTTTCTATTTCATTTATTTCTGCTCTGATTTTTATGATTTCTTTCCTTCTGCTAACTTTGGGTTTTGTTTGTTCTTTCTCTAGTTCCTTTAGGTGTAAGGTTAGATTGTTTATTTGAGATTTTTCTTGTTTCTCGAGGTAGGCTTGTATAGCTATAAACTTCACTCTTAAAATTGCTTTTGCTGCGTCCCATAGGTTTTGGATCGTCATGTTTTCGTTGTCATTTGTCTCTAGGTATTTTTTGATTTCCTCTTTGATTTCTTCAGTGATCTCTTGGTTATTTAGTAATGTATTGTTTAGCCTCCATGTGCTTGTGTTTTTTTACGTATTTTTCCCTGTAATTGATTTCTAATCTCATAACGTTGTGGTCAGAAAAGATGCTTGATATGATTTCAATTTTCTTAAATTTACTGAGGCTTGATTTGTGACCCAAGATGTGATCTATCCTGGAGAATGTTCTGTGCGCACTTGAGAAGAAAGTGTAATCTGCTGTTTTTGGATGGAATGTCCTATAAATATCAATTAAATCTATCCGGTCTATTATGTCATTTAAAGCTTTTGTTTCCTTATTTATTTTCATTTTGGATGATCTGCCCATTGTTGTAAGTGAGGTGTTAAATTCCTCCACTCTTATTGTGTTACTGTCATTTCCTCTTTTAGAGCTACTAGCAGTTGCCTTATGTTTTGAGGTGCTCCTATGTTGGGTGCATATATATTTATAATTGTTATATCTTCTTCTTGGATTGATCCCTTGATCATTATGTCATGTCCTTCCTTGTCTCTTGTATCATTCTTTATTTTAAAGTCTATTTTATCTGACATGAGTATTGCTACTCCAGTTTTCTTTTGAATTCCATCCATTTGCATGGAATATCTTTTTCCATCCCCTCACTTTCAATCAGTATGTGTCCCTAGGTCTGAGGTGGGTCTCTTTTAGACAGCATATATATGGGTCTTGTTTTTGTATCCATTCAGCGAGCCTGTATCTTTTGGTTGGAACATTTGATCCATTCACTTTTAAGGTAATTATCGATATGTATGTTCCTATGACCATTTTCTTAATTTTGGGGGGTTTGTTTTTGTAGGTCCTTTTCTTCTCTTGTGTTTCCCACTTAGAGAAGTTCCTGTAGCATTTGTTGTAGAGCTGGTTTGGTGGTGCTGAATTCTCTTAGCTTTTACTTGTCTGTAAAGTTGTTGATTTCTCCATCGAATCTGAATGAGATCCTTGCTGGGTAGAGTAATCTTGGATGTAGGTTCTTCCCTTTCATCACTTTAAATATGTCATGCCTCTCCCTTCTGGTTTGTAGAGTTTCTGCTGAGAAATCAGCTGTTAACCTCATGGGAGTTCCCTTGTATGTTATTTGTTGTTTTTCCCTTCCTGCTTTCAATAATTTTTCTTCGTCTTTAATTTTTGCCAATTTGATTGCTGTGTGTCTCGGTGTGTTTCTCCTTGGGTTTATCCTGTATGGGACTCTCTGCACTTCCTGGACATGGGTGGCTATTTCCTTTCCCATGTTAGGGAAGTTTTCGACTAAACTCTCTTCAAATATTTTCTCAGGTCCTTTCTCTCTCTTTTCTCCTTCTGGGACCCCTATAATGCGAATGTTGTCCCTGATATGTCATAGGCTGTCTTCATTTCTTTTCATTCTTTTTTCTTTATTCTGCTCCATGGCAGTGAATTCCATCATTCTGTCTTACACATCACTTATCTGTTCTTCTACCTCAGTTATTTTGCTATTGATTCCTTCTGGTGTATTTTTCATTTCAGTTATTGTATTGTATTGTTCATCTCTGTTTGTTTGTTCTTTAATTCTTCTAGGTCTTTGTTAAACATTTCTTTCATCTTCTCGGTCTTTGCCTCCACTCTTTTTCCGAGATCCTGGATCATCTTCACTATCATTATTCTGAATTCTTTTTCTGGAAGGTTGTCTATCTCCACTTCATTTAGTTGTTTTTCTGGGGGTTTATCTTGTTCCTTCATCTGGTACATAGCCCTCTGCCTTTTCATCTTGTCTGTCTTTCTGTGAATGTCGTTTTTGGTCCACAGGCTGCAGGATTGTAGTTCTTGCTTCTGCTGTCTGCCCTCTGGTGGATGAGGCTATCTAAGAGGCTTGTGCAAACTTCCTGATGGGAGGGACTGGTGGTGGGTAGAGCTGGCTGTTGCTGTGGTGGGCAGAGCTCAGTAAAACTTTAATCCACTTGTCTGCTGATGGGTGGGGCTGGGTTCCGTCTGTGTGGGTTGTTTGGCCTGTGGCGATCCAACACTGGAGCCTACCTGGGCTCTTTGGTGGGGCTAATGGCGGACTCTGGGATGGCTCATGCCGAGGAGTACTTCCCAGAACTTCTGCTGCCTCTGTCCTTGTCCTCATGTTGAGACACAGCCAACCCCAACCTCTGCAGGAGATTCTCCAACACTAGCAGTTAAGTCTGGTTCAGTCGCCTGTGGGGTCACTGCTCCTTTACTCCTGGGTCCCGATGCACACAATACTTTGTGTGTGCCCTCCAAGAATGGAGTCTTTGTTTCTCCCAGTCCTGTCAAAGTCCTGTAATCAAATCCCGCTTTCCTTCAAAGTGTGATTCTCTAGGAATTCCTCCTCCCGTTGCTGGCCCCCCAGGTTGGGAAGCCTGATGTGGGGCTCAGAACCTTCACTCCAGTGGGTGGACTTTTGTGGTATAAGTGTTGTCCAGTTTGTGAGTCACCCACCCAGCAGTTATGGGATTTGATTTTATTGTGATTGCACCCCTCCCACCGCCTCATTGTGGCTTCTCCTTTGTCTTCGGATGTGGGGTCTTTTTTTGGTGAGTTCTAGTGTCTACCTTTCGATGATTGTTCAGCAGTTAGTTGTGATTCCAGTGCTTTCACAAGAGTGAGTGAGAGCACGTCCTTCTACTCTGCCATCTTGAACCAATCTTCTCTTGGAGATTTTGACTGTGTCATGTGGCCCTGTCTCTCTTCCACTGCTCCATATTATAGGTTTTTAAAAAATATTTTATCAGGAAAAATAAATGGCATAACTGGAGCTGTGATCATTGTTTCAGTTCTCAAATATTTATTTTGTGCAGGTACTCTTTGTAAAGAAAAAATTTATTTAATTAAATTCATTTATTTATTTACTTGGTTGCACTGGGTCTTAGTTGTGGCAGGTGGGCTCCTTAGTTGCAGCTCACTGGCTCCTTAGTTGTGGCACGTGAACTGTTAGTTGTGGCATGCATGTGGGATCTAGTTCCCTGACCAGGGATCAAAGCCAGCCCCCCTGCATTGGGAGCTCATAGTCTTAAACACTGTGCCACTAAGGAAGTCCCTGTACAGGTACTCTTAAGTGCAGGTACCATGCTAGGTTCCAGAGATATAGATTATATCTATCCTCCTGGGGCCTAGATTCTAGGAGAATAACCATGGGGTATATTTAACTATGAGATATTTTTTTCCCTTTTGGAAAGAAACAAAATAAAATAATGCATTTAAATGGTTAAGGTGTGGACTTAATGCAAGTCATTTACAATAGCAATTTTCTGGTATCAAACTTCCAATGGTAGATTTTACTGAAAATCAATATATTCCTGGCTTGATATCCTTAACCTTAAAGAATATCAAGTAAAGCAGTTTGCAGGCTATGGCTTTATATCTTGCCAAGCACTTCTTGTGAAATCACAAGACCAATTGAGCTCTATGTCAGTAAAAAAGTGCTTCAAACTGATGCCTTGTTAATTTTAAAAATAAAGGAATGTTTCCCTTGAGATGAAGGAGTGGATTATCTTCTATCATCTTTATATCTGAGGAAAATCAATGGAAGGCAACGTACACACAAAATAGAAAGCTGCATCCTAGGTAGAACTACACTTTAAAATGCTGCCTATTTACTTTTATCTAAACATACAAACATAATCCAATTAATCACATGTAATAAGTACAACCTAACGATTATAGAACATGTATATTCCACAGGCTTTTACAGCACATTTGTACTCACTTAACATTGTATGAGTGATGCTCTTTTTTTCCTCTAGCAGAGATGACATGTTTAGTTTGTGTAATGCCTGCTGTAAAGTACTTTTATTTAATGAAAACCCTTTGGATATGTTTATGTAAGCTGATTGTAGAAAGAAGAACGTTATTATTGATTCACTCCCCTTTAAATATAATAGAGTGCTTAGAATTCTTCCTCACAACTTCTAGCTAACTCCTGTGGGTCCTTCTCAGCTCAGCTCAGCGTTCCTCTCTAGAAAACCCGCCCCTGACTACTTCATTCTGGGTTAATTGCCTTTACTTTGTGATTCTCAAACACCCCAAGTGCTTATTGTACTGTACTATAGGTGTTGAATCACTTGAGGGCAGGGATTCTGCTAGTTTGTGCTCACCCTGGTGTCCCCAGTAAGTACATACTATGGGAATGGGAATACAGAATCAAAACTGCCTTTAAAGTGCTCATGGTCTAGTAGGTGATACAGACATTAATCAAAAAAATCATACCGTGAGCCCTCAACAAACATGTGTTAGATGAATGACTCAGGGAGTGTATATGGGAGGTCAGGAGCTATGCTAGATGAATTGCCTTTCTTTTCTGCAGGTCTTTATAGCTTACAAAGTGCTTTCATCTGTGATCAGCCAGGGTCAAAAGAATAATCAGGCTTCCTCTGCAAGTTTGCCCATTTCTTAACTTTCTCCACCATAGGAAAATGGAATATAGTTCCAAAGGTACTTTTCTTCCAAGGATACCTTGTAAAATATCCATCTTCCTCTGCTACCCAATTTACTTCCTCTCTCTTTCTAATCCTCGAGTGTCTCTGTTCTGATCGTGACTTACAAAGCCCGGGGTTTGGAATAAGTTACTAGGTACCTGTTCTTGGAAATTCATTTAAACTTACAAGCTGGTGAGAATGTCACAAGTACTTTGCAAATCTAAAGTGCTATAGGAACATAAAGCCTAATTAGCTTGAAGATGAATATGATAATCAGTATCAATTGCATGTAAGATGATATGGTTTTATCAGGGAAGAACTCTGATACCTGGGAATGCTCAAGGACATGATGTTATACATACTCTGAGACAAGCTTAGGAAGTATTGAATTAAATTAAGCATCATGATGATGTAATAAGTGAGGAGGTAAATAGGCAAGGTGGTGCTTTTTTTTTAACATTTTCATATTACTGAACCCCATAAGACAGTTACCTAATTGAATGGACTAGAGCATGGGTTTTATTTATGCTGTTTAACTTGAAAATTATCTGAAGTTTATTACACCAGTAGGATAACAGTTCAGAGGAAATTTTCTTTTAACTATAAATATTTTTTGAGCCACTTTTTTTCTTTTCTTCTCTGAACACGTATCTGATTTGCTATGAATTTTAAACTTCTAAATTCTTTAGAAAAGGTGTTCTCATTTTGGTAAAATAATGGCATGTCAGTTTCTGAAACATTCATCTATTTAGCAATCAGGAGAATATTGAGGTAAGAACCTGAAAAATTCATGAAAGGTAGAAGAGTCTTACGTGTCCACACTTTTTTCAAATTATTTGTTGTAGAAAATACATTTTTTATAAAAAATGAGAGGATGTTGGAGGAGTGGGGAATGGTTCTACTGGCATCTTAAAGAAGTGATCCCAACGTATGGGTCCCTAGACATTTCTTCTTGTTGTCGTCCATGGTCAAGTTGACTATCTGTTTTCTTCCTAGCGAGAAGGAAGCATTGATTTTCCATTTTTATTGGTCAGGCAGTGCTTTCCATTCTGTCACTCACTTTCTCTGTCTCTTATTCTCCCCCTGCCCTTCTCTCTGCACTACTGTTTCTTTCTGTTTCAAGTCTGTCTCTGCCTATGTGTCTAAGAGGATGAAAAAGTATATTATTATTTTTTTTCTAACATATATACTAGCTCTTTGCCTTAAAAAAATTTTTTTAAACATCTTTATTGGAGTATAATTGCTTTGCAATGGTGTGTTAATTTCTGCTGTATAACAAAGTGAATCAGCTATACATATACATATATCCCCACATCTCCTCCCTCTTGCGTCTCCCTCCCACCCTCCCTATCCCACCCCTCTACTTGGACATAAGTACAGAGCTGGTCTCCCTGTGCTATGCGGCTGCTTCCCACTAGCTATCTATTATACATTTGGTAGTATATACATGTCCATGCCCCTCTCTCACTTCATCCCAGCTTACCCTTCCCCCTCCCCGTGTCCTCAAGTCCATTCTCTACATCTGCCTCTTTATTCCTCTCCTGCTCCTAGGCTCTTCAGAAAACATTTTCTTTTAATTCCATATATACGTGTTAGCATACAGTATTTGTTTTTCTCTTTCTGACTTACTTCACTCTGTATGACAGACTCTAGGTCCATCCACCTCACTAGAAATAACTCAATTTTGTTTCTTTTTATGGCTGAGTAATATTCCATCGTATATATGTGCCACATCTTATTTATCCATTCATCTGTCAATGGACACTTACATTGCTTCCATGTCCTGGCTATTGTAAATAGTGCTGCAGTGAACCTTGTGGTACATGACTCTTTTTGAATTATGGTTTTCCCGGGGTATATATCCAGTAGTGGGATTGCTGGGTCGTATCAATGGAATAGGATAGAAAGCCCAGAGATAAACCCAGGCACATATGGTCACCTTATGTTTGATAAAAGAGGCAAGAATATACAGTGGAGAAAAGACAGCCTCTTCCATAAGTGGTGCTGGGAAAACTGGACAGCTACATGTAAAAGAATGAAATTAGAACACTCCCTAACATCATACAGAAAAATAAACTAAAAATGGATTAAAGACCTAAATGTAAGGTCAGACACTATAAAACTCTTAGTGGAAAACATAGGCAGAACACTCTATGACATAACTCACAGCAAGATCCTTTTTGACCCACCTCCTAGAGAAATGGAAATAAAAACAAAAATAAACAAATGGCACCTAATGAAACTTAAAAGCTTTTGCACAGCAAAGGACACCATAAACAAGACGAAAACACAACCCTCAGAATGGGGGAAAATATTTGCAAATGAAGCAGCTGACAAAGGATTCATCTCCAAAATATACAGACAACTCATGCAGCTCAATATCAAAAAGAAAATGACCCAATCCCAAACTGGGCAGAACACCTAAATAGACATTTCTCCAAAGATGATGTACAGATTGCCAACAAACACATTACAGGATGCTCAACATCACTAATCATTAGAGAAATGCAAGTCAAAACTACAATGAGGTATCACCTCACACTGGTTAGAATGACCATCATCAGAAAATCTACAAACAATAAATGCTGGAGAGGGTGTGGAGAAAAGGGAACCCTCTTGCACTGCTGGTGGGAATGTAAATTGATACAGCCACTGTGGAGAACAGTATGGAGGTTCCTTAAAAAACTAAAAAAGTATTTTATTATCCAGAATGATGATTGTCAAGCGCCTCAAAGGCAGTCTGTGCAGCGGTTCGGGAGGGATTTGGGAGGAAGGAGAGGGTTAATCATTTGCTGCTAGAATCCGCAGAAGGGAACACAGAGCTCTGCCCACGTAATAAGTGCCTGCAGGCAGCTAGTGAGGAGGGAAAAGTTTGGGAAAACTCATTTTTTGTCTCTCAAATGGTGGAACTTTTATGAACACTTTGAAACCTCCTCCCACCTCGATTTTATAATATACTTTAAATATTCAGGTTGTTTGTGTATTCACATGTCAGAGAAGGCACAAATAGGTACACAAATAAAAGAAGAAATCTAGCGTTTTTTAAGGTAAACCTCCAAATTCTCAGTTTTTAAAAAATGTACCTGGCTGGGATTTTCTTTTTGAAGCTGCTAGTCATATGTAAGAAGCTGCCCTTGTAAATTGCAAATGAGTTGAGATGTGATATATGCAGCACCGCATGCACCTTAGCTTTTCAGTCATACCTTTCGAGTCATTTAGACTGCTGGGAATCATGCTCATAATAAATAGCTTTTTATTACCCAAAGCCGCTCGCTGTTCTGGCAGTGGAACGACAGCCCTTTGATAGATGCGCTGGGTAGTTTTTTGTGTTGTGCTTACTCAGTTGTTAGTAGGAAAGACGAAGGCAGCAAAGGGTGGGGGGAGACTCTGGCAAAGGAGATCTTATGGGTATACTGAAGCAGCAGATCAGAATTCAGAAACAAGAACGAGAGCTGAAATGTGATTCTCTGGTGCTTGGTGTAACACTCATCTCCACGACAGAACTGTGTGAGGCACTCCGGGAGCCTTGCTCCGATCACAGAATCCACTTAAGGACCATGCAGCCGCGGAGCCCTGCAAGCCACCGGGAAGTTTTGCCGGAGATGATTTCTAGGGGATTTTCCGGTGCTTAGGAGAATCCTGCTTGCCTTGAGCTCTATGGAGGAGGGCTCGAGTTTCCCATGAGGGGCCCCCTTGGAAAAGCCGTCTGTGCAGAATCCAGCTTCTGCTTCTCTCTGTGTGCTATTTATCAAAAGGCTTTTCTCACCTTTGCTGAGTTGCTGGTGTGATTTCCATGTACTGAGTCCTGTGTAAAGATCCAGGATGGATTGCCTGTGCATTGTCACCACAAAGGTAGGATAGGAAACAGGGCTGTTGTTGTGTGCAGCATTTTTCTATTACTATTTTGGTCCTGTAATTAAACAGCTCTGGTAGGTGCTGCCAGTTCATGAGATAAAATGATTAGTATAATTTACTTTGCTGGGCATTTTGTTCCCCACGAACGTCTGAGGGTCCTGTCTTTATTTGATTTCAACTTCTTAAAGTGATATTGTGTGTTTGTGCAAATGAAGGAGAATTTGCCTATGTGTTTTTTTTTTTAATGTCAGGATTTGCTTTTGCATCTATTTATATCTCAATATTAAAATATCTGTAGTAGTAGTGTAGCTTACACGTCATTTTAACATAATGTATCAGGGTAGTCTTTCTGAGTTTGATAATTAGCTTTTCATTTAAAAACCATGTCTTGTATGCTTGAAGAAGCCAATCAGCTTTACTGTGGCTTGACATATTGTTTCTGATTGGAGAATTCTGATATTCTGCATTTTAGTGATTTTTTTAAAGGAAAAATTCTTTAGACTCTGATTTGAAACAAACAAACACAATATTTAATGTTGAAATGAGTCTATTTTGATTAGAAGCAAATGAAGTATTTGTCTTATCAGAAATAGAAACAAAAGTGGGAGTAGAATAAAATCAATACGCAATTCTTTTATGGGTTTACAGAAAATAGCTAAAAATTTCAAACACATTTTATGTTATTCTGTCATCAGTCCTGAATAATGTATTTAAATTTTATCATCACTGGTTATTTGAATAGAAATTACTATTATTTTTGGAAAAAACTAATTAAAAGACTCTGTTCATTAGCTCGCTTTACATTTTGCATGTAAGCATAATATGAGTTAATTCGAGCTGTATCTTTTAGTTTCTCACATTGATTGGACATCCATTAAACACAACAAAATCAATAGCTTAGTGCCTGAGACTCATTAAGTATAGATTTCCCACTGTGATCTCCTTTCATCACTGAAGAAAGATTATTTAATTTTGAATCCACCAACCAAGTTCTCCATAGTATGACCTTAAATATTTTACTTTTATAGATTATATTTCAGAAAATCTTAAGGGATATCTTCCTGTAGGACCTAGTATCACATGGCAGCTTCAGTTGGTGTTAATAGACTTGAAGCCTAAAAACTTCTAGTTGGGTTAGTTGACCAGGCCTCAAAGTTAGATGAATACCTTATTTTATTTTAAAAATTGCCAAGCATCTCAGTGAATTTTTCTAGCTGTCAGTAAAAAGAAACTAAAGTAAATTTAAAAAGAAAAAAAAAGCTAATTGGCAACTTGTATTTCCTTATATAATCCAGGAAAACAGTCTCTTAAATATGTTTTACTCTTCCTTAGGTGTTACACTCGGTATTACTTTTCTTGAGAGAATACTGTCAAATCTGACCTACATGGATTTCATAATTATTTCAAAATCATAATAATTGAAGATACTATATAAAACATAATTAGTACTTTAAAAATGTTTTAAAAGGTTATTAATTAGAACTCAAAACTGGAAGTCTGTTGCAGTTAACAGATTAAGTCAACAGTGAAATCTGAGTTTCCTCAATTTGGAAAACATGATCTAATTAAAAAATGTGTCATGCTATATATCGACTTATCAAAATATTAATGACTACAGGTATAAGGTAAGAAATACTATTACTCTGCCTTAAATGCTGTATCAGAGATAAATGTCATTATTCCAGTATTTTGATTTATCATGTAAATTATACAATTCAACAGGACAAATACCCATGAATTTTCTGAATTAATTATATTCATGACTATTTCTAGGGTGGCATATGTAACATCTTTATAAAACAAACATACTTACAACAAAGTTATATTATGATGTTTAAATGGTAAATAATGCATGGTTGATTTAAAACCTGCATATAGGTGAGGAGTTATCCTAGAGGACTTCAGAATGCAAATCCTGTTCACCTCACCCACCTTCATTGATACTCTTTTTTCCAAAGTGGCCATGTACTTGGGATGCCCTTGTTCCACTTTCCTGGGACTCTTTGACAGGAAACTTGCCAACAACTTCGAAATTTTAATTCTGTCTCTGTTAAGCCCCTATCACTTCATTCTCCAGTAATGAGTCCACCTTCTAGCAGCTCTGGCTGAGACGCTTTCTTCAAGTTTTGCTTTGTGGAAACTTTCAGTAAGACTGGAACTGCTAACTAACTACCCTGATCTCTCCCAGGCTGTACCTCATCTGTGACAGATCTCAGTTATCACAGCTGACCACCACGCCCATCAAAGATTTCAGTGACAGGAAACATAAATACTTCCACTGGTTCTCTTCTTTCCTTCCCATCTTGGCATGAAACATACTTCCTGTCCTCTTAGATCCTTCTATGACCTCTCGGCCCTCTCCATTCTCCCATTCCCTTCTGTCACACACAGTGTAGAAATAAATTCCTCTTCATGTCTTTGCTCCATATTCTTAAGAATAATTGAAGATTAATGAAAGGAGAGATTATGACAAATCAAGACAAAGCACTGCATAATGGCAATATAAAAGGATCTATTAGGCATACCGGAGAAGTGTTTTTCATTTTAGTTTTTCTGCATGTAAAAAGAAGGAAATGATTATGACATGTTTCATAATAATCTAGCCCCCCTGATAAAAAAAATCTTACCCTAGATCTCACCCATAAGACTCAGATTGCTTAAGGTCTTAAGGGCTCCAGTCTGATCAGACTGATTTGCAGACCCCCACAGATTTGAAGTAAGATATTTTAGGCCAGAAAATCATCAGAGCAACCCAAAACACAGATTTCTGTCACATGGATCCCAAGGTCTTTTCAGATGTTAAGATAACTCACTTTTATAAGAAGATTGAATCATCTCTTTTATTGGAATGTTTCTGCCCAGTTTCAGTTTTAACTCTTTTGTCACAAATGTCACTACTGAGAAAAGAGAAGTGACAGGACTTAGTGTGAAGAGCAGGGCTCTGGAGCAAGACTTGGATTTAAATTGTTGTTCTTACACTTATTGGCTTTAGGACTTGGATAAGTTTTTTAACTTCCCTGAGCCTTGATTTCCTCATCCGTGAGAAAAACATGATATTACCTATAAGTAAGTGATGTTGCCATAAAGTATTAAAAGTACCCAGCACAATTCCTGGCATAATGAAATAATTAACTATAGGGTAATTTATTGGTCAACTCACAAGTTATATCTTTAATCTATCCCTTTCTTTGGATGTGGTCATTGAGGAAAATGAGATCATCCCAATAATATTGATTAAACACAATTTGGTAACTACTATAATATGTTTTATAGAGTGGACATTTCTTACATGTTTTGAATAATTAAAATATAATAATCCCAATAATTCTGACAACTAGAATACAAGGAAAATAATGTTAGACTATGTTAAGACAGAAACATGCTGTTAGATGATTGGTCAATAGGAAAGCAGTTCTGGATAGCAGGCAGAATACTCTGGGCTAAATTTAATAAAATGCGAGCAGTTGGTAGAATTTTTCTTTTGCTATGTAGGAATGCGCAAGTATCATATGTACTAGCATATGGGATTTGATACAAGCACAGAAGAAATGTGGAACTGTGAAAAAATCAAAGTAAATCTGTACTTTGTAACTTTGGGCACCTAGAGGCATCTGGGCATCAGTGTCCTTGTGCCTGTGAAACAAATGTATTTTAGTGTATCTCTGAGGTTCTTCCTTTTCTAGCCTAATCTAATATTCTTCTAAAGTATATTATTTCTACAAATAAAATTATTCATGTACACTAAGTTTCTTAAAAAGTAGTAGTGGGTGAATTATAAATTGGTATTTCAGGTGTCCATTAACCAAACTTAAAACATTTTAAAAAGGTTTTTAAAAATCTACAAAGACAATTGCAATATGCTATGTTGAATTACTCCTGTATTTTTTTTTTTTTTTTTTCCGGTACGCGGGCCTCTCACTGTTGTGGCCTCTCCCGTTGCGGAGCACAGGCTCCGGACGCGCAGGCTCAGCAGCCATGGCTCACGGGCCCAGCCGCTCCGCGGCATGTGGGATCTTCCCGGACCGGGGAACGAACCCGTGTCCCCTGCATCGGCAGGCGGACTCTCAACCACTGCGCCACCAGGGAAGCCCACTCCTGTATTTTTCTAAATAAAGTCATGATGGTACTATTAATATTTAATATGTGTAACAGGTTGATGTGCATAATAAAATTCAAATATCAGAATGAAAAGTGGACCAGGCAGCATAAAAGAAGCCTTTATTGATGTTAATACTACATCTGTTCTGCAAATAAGATATCACTTTTCGTATTTGTCAACCAACCATCTTTTATAAGAATTAGAGTCGTTGAGAATTTCTAAAAGGAAATCAAAGTTGTTGCTGGGCATTTAAAAGATATTTTTGTTAATGCTAATAAGTATTATATTATTTATCATTTTTAATAGAAAAAAGTGACATGTACTCATAAATGTGTTCATCATAGAGGTATTTAAAACTATAGTTTTTTTTGGGGGGGGGACTAAAATTATATTTATTTTCCAATAGAGCTTTACATACAGAAAATGAAACAAGTCACCAAGGCAACAAATGGTTGACCTGAGTGGCCCAGTCTTCATCAACAAAGCTATTTATTAATGCAGGTGTATAGTTGCATCTGCTTTCATGGTAAAACAGCACATCCATTCATTCATTTTATTCATTGAACAAGTATCTATCGAATGCCTAATATGTACCTGACATATTGGAAGTCATGGGGATATAATGAACAGTCTGTTCTCATGGAACTTTTAGTCTAATGGGGAAAATAGCCAATTATAGAAATAACAGTGTGTGAAAGGAGGTGAATGTAGGGTGCTATGAAATGAGTACAGAGGTACCTAAAGAATCTGGTGTGCTTGGTTGCAGGGTAGGTTGGGATTTCATATCAGGAAAGGGTTTTCTGAGGAAGTGACAGACTGATATGAAGAATGGAGGGCACAATGAGGGGGAAAGAGTGTTGTAGGCCAAGTCCCAGATATGATAGATAGCTGGAAGAGAGAAAAGTAAGTGAGAGAACGGCACATTCAATGGAAGGGAGGTCAGTGTGGCTCGGATGTAAGGTATCCAATGTGAGTAGCAAGATACAAAGGATGCAGCCATAGGTAGGGGCCCAGTCATAAATATCAAGTTGAAATACTATCTTAAAGGAAATAGGATTTTCCTTCCATCATTAACACTGGTCCCAAATCCCAGTTTGCCCTGACTTCTCACCCATTTCGTTTCTCTGATTTGAGCTCTCTCCTTCCGTTTTCTGCCACACCCCCCTTTGCGCATCCTTATGCCTGTTCAGTAAAAACAGTGGTTTCACCTTTCACTAGCTGGCTGACCTTCTCTGAAATGTAGTTTTCTCTTCTATAAAATGGCACCTATCTTACAGGATTGTTTTGACAATTCAGTTAGACAAGAACTATAAAGTACTTAGCATATTACCTTGTAAGGGGTAGGTGCACTGTTTTCTGCTGAGGGCCACAGTCTCCCTCTCTTCTTATCTTTTTTTTATGCTCTTCTGGTACCTAACCTGCCAGTGACACTGGTTCTGATACCTGTCATCTCAACCAAGCATCTGCAAGGTGGCAAGTCCACTGAACAGAGATTGGAGCAGGGGGCTTAATGGACCAGGAAAAATCTACTGGGGGGCAGAGAAAGGGAGAAATGCAGCTAATAGTAGGGAAATTTTAGTAAACTCTGGCCTTTTTGTGTAGAAAAGTAGGAGAAGAGCCAATGTGAACAGATTTCATGACTACATTAGTAACCTGGTATTAACCATTTTAATTGCATAAAACACTTTAGCATATGAATTCCATTAATATAATAGCTTAAATTTCCTTTATTAAGTATTCCATACGGCTGCCAGAATGATCAACCTAATACACAAATCCAATGGCACAACTCTCACGTGGAGGCCCTGCGATAGCACCCTATTCAACTCAAGATGAGTGATTGTCCAAATCCTTACCTTAGTATGCAGGTCTCCCTTGACCTGGCACCTCAATTCCTCCCCTGTCTTATCTTCCATCATTCCACCTTGTATTTTATACTCCAAGAATGTTAAAAAGGCATGGGCCAGACTACTTCTTATATCTATGTTACCTTCCCTGTCCTTCATTAAACTAATTGGCACGTTGGCCTTGTTGGCTCCCCTCCGTGTTTTGAGAGTATCAGCCATGTTTCTGCTTTGGAGACTTGTACTTGTTACTCCTCTGTCTAGATGGCACCATCCATCTATCTAAATGCTATTTATCTTCCAGGTCTGACTGTACATACATGCCACAACCTTTCCTAAAATCTCCAGTTAGATTTTTGTTTTTTTTGCGGTACGCGGGCCTCTCACTGTTGTGGCCTCTCCCGTTGCGGGGCACAGGCTCCGGACGCGCAGGCTCAGTGGCCATGGCTCACGGGCCCAGCCTCTCCGTGGCATGTGGAATCTTCCCGGACTGGGGCACGAACCCGTGTCCCCTGCATCGGCAGGCTGACTCTCAACCACTGCGCCACCAGGGAAGCCCTCCAGTTAGATTTTATATTCTTGGTATCCACTCTCATATTGTCCCATATTTCTGCTTGCCACAATTCATAATTACACCCTGATTTGTGTGATTATTTTCTCAGTGTCTGTCTCTAGACAGAAGCTCCGTGAGGGAAGAGACTACATCTACTTTTCTCATGTTTGTATACATAATATCTGGAACATATTCTGACACACTGAAAGAGCTTGATGGATTTAATTAACTCATTTACTCCTCAGACCAACTCAATGAAGTAAAATCCTCCACATCTTAAAAATGAGGCTGTTTACACAACTGAGCAGTTTCATAGTGGGGATTCAAACCCAGATCTTTGTTACTGATGTCCATGCTCCTATCCACTATCATTGTCTCCTGCTTAAATCACTTCAAGGTTATTATTTAGTTAAAACATACCCTTGATACTATATTTTGGATTTTGTTCCTTCTCAACCTGAACATCTAATTAAATAAGAATAATGCACTCTCATAATGGTTTATCATTATGGTTAAAGTTATTCGTAATTAGTTGTAGATTTGTAGTTTTTTTGGACACATATTCGTAGCCTATAAAAATAAACTTTTAGAAATGAAATAAAATGTATCATATGAATCACACCAGTCATCTGTTAATACATCTGTAGTAAATAGTCTTTCCTGCCAAACCCGATTACCAGGATGTTATTCACAACGTCAACCCTTTTTGACACTGTGAGTAAAAGCTACATGTGCTGTGAAGAGCTGTGAGTTTGAGAGGATTATCCTTTATGAGACTTTTAGGTAAATCTTACTTTATGAGACAAGTGTGGGTTTGCAAAGGAAACAAGTACAAATCAAATTTTGCAAATCAAATAATATTTAAATTATATCTGTATAATAACCATATTATATGTTTTCAAAAATTTTAAAAATTGCATAACTGTCTTTATAAGATACAAAAGAATTCATCACTTCCCTTTATTATTTACCCATTATTTCATCTGAATGTTCGTAGTAAGATTATCTTAAAGCAGATTACCAATGATCAACTTGCCTGAGAGCTGTCTCATTGCATGTATGTATGTTTCACCAAAGGCAATTTGGGAATATGCATTGGACCAAGGTTCAGAAATTAAAGTTATAGACGTGGGTTTGCCATTTATTATATTAGTAAACTTAGTCAATTCAGTTTACTCTCCCTGAGTGTTATCTTCTCAAGTCTGAAATGGGGATAATGACACTGGCTTATGAGTACTTCCTTCACAGGATTATTGTACAGAATCAAATGAGTTTATTTAAAAAATATAAAATACTGTATACATGGACAGGATCACTAAAATTATTGGAAGCAGGAAATCCTAGAGGAAACTGAGATCTTTTATTACCATTAGCATTACTGTATGTTGGAAAAAATGAGAGCTGTATCCATATATGTGTTAGGACTAATTTTATGTTAATTACAGTGACCCAAACAAATTGGCCTGACAGGTCTAGGATCCCTCAGAGAACTAGGTACTGGGCATTTGGACAGCCGCTGGCATCCACAACTGAATTTGGCTTAGAGTGGCTGCATAGTAGAGGGTTTGAAAGCATAGTCTTTGGAGTCAGACAGATTCTTGCTGGAGTCCTAGGTCTGCCAGTTATTAGTTCTCTTGTCTGGGCCAAATTATGTAATCTAAATCTCAGTTTCCTTATTTGTAAAATGAGATAATAATAAGCACTTCGAGGGGTTGTTGTGAGGATTAAATACAATATTCATTGCCTCCACAAATATTTACTGAGTGCATACATGTTCCAGACAGTACTGTAAGCAGTAGAGATATAACAGTGAATAAATCAGACAAGGTCCCTGCCCTCATAGAAATTACATTATAGAGTGAAGAGACTGGCTATTAATAGATAATAAATATATTAAAACAGATAATAAATATAATGATAGCAATAACTGCTATAATTATAAAAGCTAAGAAACAGAATATAGAAAGATGGATGAGTATAAAAAGCAATAGGGGCTATATTAGATAGGGTGGACAGAGACGTTCTCTCTGAAAAAGTTCTGGGAACTTGAAAGGACCACCTTTGTGAAGATCTTGGGGAAGAACATTCTAGACAAAAGGAACAGCTAGTACAAATATATACTATACATAGGGCTTAGTAGAGCGGCTATACATAATGTATAGTCACCAAATAGCTGTGAATGTTTCTGTTTCTCTTCATTTTCCTCTTTCATTTTCTCTTATTTAGGGAATCTGACATTTAAGGATAAATTTCATAGTAGAATCATTAACTGAATTAGCTGGTTACCAAGCTAGTTGGCAGACTTCTATTATGTAGTCATGGTGATAGGAATTTCCTCTGGCTTTAGTGAATGTTTCCCAGGCTTATAGATATTTATTGGTGAGAGAAAGAGACCAAATATTTTAGTCTTTTCTTCTAGCGTGCATTCAAAATTAGTACCAGATTTGAAATCCTATGAAAATACCCTCCCCCCAAATACCTCTATTCTAATACCTCCTACATACATGTATCCATTTCTTTGCATTTAAGTAATTCAGTTCTTGAACTAAACTTTCAGAAGACAACAGGTTTTGTGAAAAAGTGGTTTGACAGTAAATGAATAAATTCTTAGAATTTAGAATTCTATTTACCCATTAAGTAATCATAAATCAAAAGTTCCAGGAAAATATCCACTCTGTGGAGCCCTCTGAGCATAAATCATTCTACTACTCTATTCTCTGCTCATTGGATAGTATGCTACTCTCAGTTGTTATGGTTAGTTAAATGGGAGTTGTTCTATCTTACTACGATGACATTTCCCAGTTGTTATGGCTAGAAAAGTGGGAATTGATCTTGGTTCTTATTTTTCCCTAAATTTCAATTTGTCCCAGTTCCCCATTCACTCTTTGTAACTTCCCCATCCTTTCACTCCTATACATTTTCCACGCTGTTAACTGCAACCTTCCTTATAAAATAAAAATATACATACAATCCTAATCTCCCAATTCTTCCTACCCTCCCCTTTCCCTGCTGTGTCCACTTGTCCATTCTCTGCGTCTGTGTCTCTATTCCTGCCCTGCAAATGGGTTCATGTGTACCATTGAAATATATACAGTACCATGTGTAAAATAGATAGCTACTAGGAACCTGCTATATAGCTCTTCAGGAGTTCCCAGTCCCCTACTTCCCCATTATTCAAAGTGTGGTCTGTTGATCCGTTACAATGGCATCCCTTCAGAGCTTGTTGGAAATGCAGAATCTCGAGCTCCATGCTAGAATTACTGAGTCAGAACCTGTGTTTTAGCAAGATGCCTAGATGATTTGTATTCTTAGTTGCTCTTGCACACATAGATTTAAGAAGCACTGGCCTATAGGAAGATAAAGTTTGCACAGCTTAACGTCACATACATGGCTCTCCATGCTCTGGCCCTCGTCTAACTTTCCTATCTCAGATCCTATCACCCTTCATGCCTTAGCTTGAACTATAGTCAATTATACTTGGTTCCCCAAACAATCTGAATTCCATTCTCCTGTTTCTATGTACCTGCTTTTCTTTATGTCTAGAGTGCCTTTCAGCTTTCTCACCTGAGAGTTAATGAGCTTCTTTTTAACCTTTAAGACTCAGCTCAAATGCAGATACCTCTGTAAATATTTTCCTTGATACTACCCTACTGAACTGAGCTAGCCATTCTTCGTGTCCTCAGTACAATGTCTGTATCTGTATAATAGCCAACATCTAGTTGTACAATTAGTTTTTACACATGCCTATCTCTTGCTAGAATGTGAAGTCTTTGAAGATGGTAGGGAAGTTATTAATCATATTTATAGCCAACCACCTAGTATGGTGCTGACAGGTATACCATAAATGTTGATTGATTCTTTCATTTAACACACATTTGGTAGACACTGCATTGCTATGTAAATGAACAAGTGGATGAAACACTTCTTTCCTGCAACTTACACAAATGTATGTGTATATTTATATGTATATGTATATATACATATGTATGTGTGTGTATAACATGCACTTCACAGGAAATATTTGTAAAAGGTATCTTTGTATTCTGATGGATAAACTATTCAGTTGACAGACAGGCAATTGGTGAACTTCTCTGTGAATGGTTGCTAGGCCTGAAATGATACTTGAAACGTCATTTTAGTATAAAATAAATGGACTAAAAGAGATAAAAGTCCTCACACACTCCAAGACGAGTAGCAACTGGATCACATCTATGATAAACCTACTTATAACGATCAACTTTTAAACCTCTAAAATTCAAATATAAAAATCCTTGTAAGTCAATAGCACATTTTTATTAAACAAAAGCTAAAGCAGCCAGATCAGGTTTTCAGTTTAATAAAATAATGCCAACTTATGTCTGTTTAACTTCTCAGAGATTTTATATAGTATGATACTTAACCTAGTTTTGGGGGAAAATTATTTGACTTTATAATAGGTATATGTTTACCATAAATATAGAGGTATAATTTTAAATTATATAGTATATTTTTAGCATAAAAACATTAAAATTTGTCTGAAAGCTATATAATAGAAAATTTTAAAATGGATTTATTGTCCTAAATTATTAGGTCATGAAATAATTGAAGAAATAATAAAGGTGTCTTTTTTTTTTCCCAAAGCAGGATGCATTATATTGCACTCAGCTTTCACGATACAAACTTGTCTAGGAAGGGAATGTGACTTCACAGCAATTCTGCTTTTTTTTTTTTTTTTTAAACATTGCTTTGCATTTTAGAGAACAGAGTGTACCAGTACCATTGAATAGTTTCACCTCAAGTAACCTCCAAAAAGAACTTAAAAAAAACTATAATAATGATTATTGCTATACAGATGACATCAGTGCTATGCAAAAGGAGCCCTGAATAGGTGTTCTGTTATTCTGTGGTTCACATCTGAGTTAAAATTTTTAGTCACTTGCAAATATTTCCTTAAAATTATTCTGATAACCGACAGAAATACCACAGAATAATCAGATTTACCACTTTCCCATGTATCAATATAGGCGACAATAGAGATTCTCCCTGAAGACCACTTACACATATTAAAAATTCCAAAAGTCGGGCTTCCCTGGTGGCGCAGTGGTTGAGAGTCCGCCTGTCGATGCAGGGAACATGGGTTCGTGCCCCGGTCCGGGAAGATCCCACATGCCGCGGAGTGGCTAGGCCCATGAGCCGTGACCGCTGGGCCTGCGCGTCCGGAGCCTGTGCTCCACAACGGGAGAGGCCACAACAGTGAGAGGCCCGCATACTGCAAAAACAAAACAAAACAAAAAATTCCAAAAGTCAAATTTTAACATGTGAATCATACCATTTATTATCCATATCAGCAAGAATTGTGGTGTTCCCTAAAACACAGTTCAAAACGTGTTAAAACAAAACTTATCTCTCCTACATTTCATGTTTTCACAGAGAGATATATAATTTATCATGCTGTATTTATGGTATCCCCAAATAAAATAAATTACTTATTTTCAAATATGGCTCTAATTAGAAAATGTGAAGAGGAGTTCTGGATATTATTGCTGATAAAAAGTATTTGAAAATCATTTGCTAAAGACGCCATAAATAAAAACATATTTTTAGCAAAAAAGAAATTCTCCCTCCCTTGTCTTTGTATGAGTCTTCTAGGATTTCAAGCTATGGTGCTTTCTTGCTAGTCCTTTAAAATAAAACTGTTCTGAATTAATACACATGTAATGTACTTAGCAATCTGAAGTTCTATTTAAATTGAAGACAGGTCTAATTGCTAGTTCTTCCTGGCTGACTGCTTGATGTTGGCTATGGTGCCTGATCTGCAAAAGCCTGCACATTCTTTCATTGATTAACATTTGTCCAAAAACATATATTCATAGGTGTCAGGAAGACAAGGCACATACAAAAACAATACCAATCTAACCCCCTTTCTTTGTGTTAGACTTTGCTGGAAGTTTTAATATCTAAGAAGAATCTCTGACAAGAGAGAACTATGTACATTTAAAGTGATGGCATTCTGAGGGTATTTTTCAGAAAACACTGTCCAACGTATATGCAATTTTCAGAAACTCAAGATTATAAGAACAAATTGATATGAATTGCATGTTTAATAGGTTGTACTTATGTCTTATCAAAAGCTCAACTTTTTTAATCCTTTATTCTTTGGAAATATGGTAATTGTCTCCTTTCCCATGTAGTTAATTATAAATTTCAGGAAGAATTAAGTCGGCTAAAACTCTTTACTATTTTTTCTTTGTCTCTATGGTAGCAGTGAAAATAGAAATGAATTGCTTTGATCTTGTTTCTGAACGGCATTTCTTTCCTCAAAGGATGGACCTTATTTGGCAGACCTGAAATTTTAGGTATTTTTCATTAGCTGTTTATTCAAAAGAGGTATTTTTTAAAGATGAATTTTAAAAAGTGTCAGGAAGAAAAATGCAGGTAATTTAAAAAATCACAGCCTCTGTTTCCATAAGAGTTTGTAGTTTATGATATCATAGATAAGATCTGCCAATGAAGAATATTCATTGACTACAGTAGTAGATAATGTCCAAAGTTTCTTTCTTGCAGGGAGAAAAGTACACTTGTAGTTCATTTCTCTTGTTTCATCTTGTTATGTCAGTAGGATGCAGTGACAGCATGCAAATATCAATGACATTTAAAGTATTTTACAAGAATATGGTTTTTTTTTAATCTTTTATTTAGAGGCTTAAATTACTCTATTGCATCTAACTCTACATAACAATAATTCAACTTTGGAGATTTCTAGAGCTTCAGAGAACATTGGGACATGCTTCCACAAAAAGCTAAAGTACCATAATATATTTCTTAGGAATATTTACAGACCAATTATTTCAAGTATGTGATCCCAGACTACACAGTCAATTCTGGCTCCCAAATTTAGTCATCCTAAAACTGTTGCAGTATTTCTGATGTTCTTTCCAACTTAGATTTAAAACTTAGATTTAAAATTCCTGATGTTTGCGAAGTACTTTCTTGAACTTTTTCTCATTTAATTTTCATAGTGAGCATGTGAGATAAATAGTATTATTTTATACTCAGAGGTGAGAAAATAGGCTTAGAGAAGCTAAGTGGGATAGGAGAAGAATCCCTGGTTAGTAAGATAAATATTAATATTTATATAATATAAATATACTTATTATGATTAGAATGTATGTTGGACCCTGGGCTAAATATATTACTGTATTATCTCATATAATCCTTCTAATAATCCTCTAAACTGGGTATTATTCTCTCCACTTTATGGATGAGAAAACTGAAACTCACTGAGACTAAGAAACTTATTCACAGATCTAGAAAGTGAAAAATCTAGCATTCTAACACTGGTCCAGTGGATTCCTCATTGTTTTAAACATTTTCCTCCACCACCTTTCAGGGTTAACGTAACGATAGAATTAGCTAGCAACTCATGTCAAGTGTCTGGCATCTAATAGGTGCTCAATAAATATTATTTCGTTATACACCTAGGAAATGCCTCTCTCCATTGATACTGTAAAATAAGTTACAACAGTGACTCTCATGTGTAATAAATATTTAAATGTGGCCTGCTTTGAGCATTCAGAACTTATGTAACTCATCATAGTTAATTAATCCAGGAAGTCAGGTGGTTAGAAAATGTTTTAACATAGAGTGTTAATCCTCTTATGTACTAGTTAGCCACAGATTGCACCTCTGCTAACCTGGGCAAATGCCTGCCTGGAGTCACAAGAGATTTTGGAATGCATGATCATGATTCAGCATCACCATCACTGTCTGCTGAAAAACCTTCTTTCTCAGCATCCTGCGGAGAATGGGTCAGCAGCATTTTCCTCATTTACAGAAGAGCGAAGTGCATGATTCCCCAACACGATGACCTTAGTAAGGATTTCCTCAGAAACAAATTAGGCCAACTCACTTTAAGCATCTTTGAAACCTGAGAAAATAAAAGGAAACAAGTAGGAAGATAAGCCCAGGAAAGGATAAAGTTGTGTATTGGGGAACTGTGAGGAATTATGCCCAAAATGTAATGAGAAAGGTTAATACTGACAATGCGTGTGTTTAGCATTTGTAATATACTTTGAACAAGCAGGATAGAAGACACCTTATTTTGGGCTCCCCATTGTTTATTTAAAACTTTTTTAATTGAAGTATTGTTGATGTATGATATTAGATGTTATAGGTGTACAATATTTAGTCATTCACAATTTTTAAAGGTTATACTCCACTTATAGTTTTTATAAAATATTAGCTATATTCTCTGTGTTGTACAATATATCTTTGTAGCTTATTTTATACATAATAGTTTATTTAAAGCTTCTTAGTGTCAGTAATACCTACCCTGCTCTCTAGATGAAAACTCAGGCCGTCCTGTGACTTTCCATGAATTTCCAGTCACTTGCAAAGAATTAAAAGTCCTACAATCACTTAAAATCACAAATACAGTCTCAGTTAAGTAATGAAAATTGTCCAGTCTCAAATATTAATCAAAACTCTGTACACTTTTCCTGATGAAATACTCTCTCTTCCCTACTATGGGATCTTCAGATAGGATGTCTGCTTTGGGGGAATGGTTTGGGGATAGGCTTCTTTCTTCTTTTTCATCATTTGCTAGTTGGTTATTTATTCCTCCAGCTGTGGAGCATGATAGGGAAATAAAAAAAGCAGAGCAGAAAGTCCTTATTAGACTGGGGTTGTCATACTTTTTGCTTTCTGAGCCTGACATATAATGATAATAATAACAAAAATGAAGAAAATATCTGATGTTTACGTTAATGTTGATTATGTCTAGAAATAATTCTAAGCACTTGTATTAATTCCTTTAATCTCCATAACTGAGACAAAGAGAGGTTAAGCAACCTGCCCAGGGTCATCACTGTTGTGGGTCTTAGGGAGTTTCTCTTTCTGGGCCTCTCTGACTAAATCTCCTCTAATGTGGGTGATGCATTTCTTCAGCCCCAAGTTTTACAGCAGTCCACTCCACACAGAGGGTTGTCTTGGCAGGCATTGTAATGGCTCCAGGATGGCTCTTTTGTCCTTACAAACTCTGAACATGGAGACTGGCCCAGAGGAAGCCACCTCTCCTGAGGCAATAACCAGCTTGCCATGTTATCTTGTTAAATTTTTCAGGGGTGAGTCAGATCCCAGTATACTCACCTCTTAAATCCAAGGGAATTATATTAAGCTTTAGGTATATGCTCATTGACACCTCTTTCACTAATCTTAGGTGAAAAGTTAGACCCCTCCTAGCCCCTTTCCAAAGAAATCTCTTCTCTTTGTAAATCTCCAACCAGCTAACCCTTGTATATCCTCATTATCGATAAGGGTTTAGAGACCTGAAAGTGGTTCTTGATAATTTCCTTTGAAAATTATAGCACCTCCTTTGGAATCTCATTTTTATCATATCTTGGTATCTTAGACAGGGCTTCCAATATATTACCTTGTACATATATTTCTAACTATAGTGTACTTTGGTACCTGGCAAAATATGATTTTCTCCTTTTAACAACTTACTCTGAAATTACACGTCTTTATGGCAAATTAGGAAACTAACTGGATGAAAACCTTTATTTGCCTAAGGGCAATTATTTATACACATACGTGTGTACACAAACATATATGTATGTATGTATATATGCACACATTATATGTCTATATATATACACATTGTATATCTGTATATATGAAATTGATGATTTGGAGGCATCCTGGGAGTTGTTTTTCTTTCTTCAAATTTTTGGAAAATTACCTTAATTCTTGATGTGCTGAAGCATATGTTTGACTAGAAGTCAGAAAATATGTTTTCTAGTAATTTTAGTAAGCATTAACTCATAGATATTAATGTTTATAATAATCCTTTGAATATAATTATTCATTACATTTATAAAAGTACTTTACATCTTACAGTGTATTTGCAGACACATTGTTATAGTCATTTTCGTTCTGCCATGCCACTTAGTTTTGCCCCTTGTACATCATGTTTTAATCTCTTTTTCTTCATCTGTCAAACACCTGAGCGTTTTAGAAAAGATGGGAAAGACACCTTAAGTGCTTTTCCAGAGACTAAACTCAGGAGAGCCTCTTGAGTTTTTTATAGGATCAGGCCTGGATCCCTCCAGGTCCATTCCCTGGCAGGACTTCCTGCTGTCCATGCGCTGTGAAGTAGAAATAAATGAGGGGAAAGGCCGAAGTCAGCTTTCTCTGTAGCATAGAATCATACTTTCCCCTCATTCCCAGGTTTCTGTGGCCTAAAATCAAGAGGTTTCCTTACCAAGTCCAAGAATACCTTGATTCACTATCAGATGGTACATGGTACACCTTTACCTGGAAGGCCCTCTACTCACCCTTTCCATCCTAAAAGCTTTATTGGAAAACTGAAGTGTCTTCTCTATAAAATGCTTCCTGATTTATCCAGTCAGAGTTCAACATTCTTGCCTTTGGCCTTAGTTTCCCTGCACAGTTTTCTATGGCCCTTGCTCATCCCTTACTCCTGACCCCAAAATGGAAGAGATGGATCTTTTTGATCTGTTATGTCACGTTTTATTTATACCATATTATTAATGTTGCTTTATAATTGCATGTTTATTAGTTTGTCTTTTTCCTTGGACTGGGAACTTCTTTAGACAGAGACTGAGTCTTGATATATCCTTATTTCTAATACAACAGCTAGCACTTACTAATTTCTCAATGAATGTTTGTTGACCAAATAAATGAATAAATGAATGAATGGTCCTATTTTAAATGTAACATGTTGCACTGTATCTCCTAAAAGGTTGGGAGCTCTTTAAGAGAAAGGATTTAAATTTTTATATCTCTAAATTTTATATCTCTATATATACCTAGCATGGTACCTTCTATATAATACATATTTGATAAATGAATAGCTGAATAAATATATATATAGCACTATCATGTGATACTTCTCAACCCAGAAAAAAATTCTATGATTATGAGAATCATTTTATTGTGAACAGAACAACAGAAGCTTTTAGTTTTTTCTCTGCTTTCAGAAGAACATGCTATTTTGAATGAAACATTTAGGTCAAAATTTTATTTGGATGAATCATTTCTCACCCTGCCACACACAAACTTGTTCTGAGGATTAAATAACGAAAATGTCTATATAGTCATTGGTAAACTCCAAAGCGCTCTAACAGATATAAGCCCCTGATACACAAAAGATTTCTACTCTCTCTGGGGATGGGACAGGTTGAGCAGAAAATCTTTAGAGTTTTCTTTGTCAAGTGTTTGTCACTATTGAAATTCTTTGTAGTTACATATTTACATAATCAATCTGAGATTTAATTGTCCAGCATATTTGGCTCATTTGCTCAGGATATTCTGGAATGAAATGTGTTAAGATGTTAAAGTTGGAAAAAGACCATCAAGGAAGATGAGAGACTTGGAGACATCAACCTATCTAAATAGCATAGTATTTTAAAAAGACCAAAACCCACTGATAGTTTTGTCTCTTAATATAACATGTTTTTCAAGGTTAGCATTTCAGATCCTGAATCTTGATCGAGTCACATATCAACAATATAGAGGTATAAATATTCAGGGTAGATGGATGGGAGAGAGAAGGGGAAGTGAAATCTGTCCTTAGGGTAATCTGTCACCAACTTCTATCTTACACTCTTACTTGGAGAGATAGGCTGGCTCTTGAGGGAATTCTAATGTTCCCTCTTGATTTTTGGCCTAAGAATTAACTTAAAAATAGCCTAGAGAGTGTCCTTTCCCCTAGTTTTCATACTGGTCCTTGCTGGCCTTCTAAAGGCTGGGGACCTGCCAAGTAGGCAGTAACCCCAAACTCTGTCATGGTGCCCACATTAAATATTGGAGAGAAAAAATACTAAAAAAGGAGAAGGAAAAATTCTAGGAAAAAGAGAAATTTTAACCCTTTTACTTCCACTGCTGTGACAATTCCCTTGACGTATGTTAGATTTTGTTTTCTTTAGAAGTAGAGTGAAGTGGTAGGTAAAACCTGAGGTTGTGGTTTTCAGTAACCACACTTCAGCGGAAAGCTCTTGTGAGATTATCTGGTCCGGCAGTTCTTAACTTTTACTACCATGCAAACTCACAGAGATATAACCATATCCTATGGTAACAGTAGATCAGAATGACAGGGATATTCAACCGGAAGGTGTACCCCTTTGGAGGAGGAAACATATTAAATTATTGGGAGGAATATAGGTTGGTATATCAGGGGATCAAATAAACCCCTCTCATTTTATACATGAGAAAAATGAGGTTTAAAGTGTAAAGGAACTTTCCCAAAGTTCCACAGATAGATTAATGGGGACACTAGGTAGATTAATGGGGACACTACTGAAATCTAAGATCCTAACTTCTATTCCAGTCTTATTTTTTTCTAGTCACACACTGTGGATTACCAAATAATATATGTTTTCATGGCATCTGTCTTCAGTAGGCCTTTTTATGTATCTGTGTAATCATATTGTTAATCTTCTTGATTAAAACACTAATGGGAAGGCTTTAGTATCTAAAACTCAGGTAATAGTGGGACAGGAGACTCACACAGATTCTCATCTTTCTTTACTCCATGGTATATATCCATAGAAGCTTAAACACTACTTATTTATGCCCCCCATCACATTTTTTTTCTTTTTTAATATTCTTTTTCATTATGGTTTATCATAGGATATTGTATATAGTTCCCTGTGCTATATATTAGGACCTTATTGTTTATCCATTCTAAATGTAATAATTTGCATCTACCAACCCCAAATTCCCAGTCCATCCCTCTCCCTCACCCCTTCCCCCTTGGCAACCACAAGTTTGTTCTCTATGTCTGTGAATATGTTTCTGTTTTGTAGATAGGTTCATTTGTGCCATATTTTAGGTTCCACATATAAGTGATATCATATGATATCTGTCTTTCTCTTTCTGACTTGCTTCACTTAGTATGATAATCTCTAGTTGCATCCATGTTGCTGCAAATGGCATTATTTCATTCTTTGTTATGGCTGAGTGGTATTCCATTGTATATATGTACCACATCATCTTTATCCATTCATCTGTCGATGAACATTAAGGTTGTTTCCATGTTTTGTGTATTGTAAACAGTGCACTATGAACACAGGGGTGCATGTATCTTTTTGAATTATAGTTTTATTCAGGTATATTCCAGGAGTGGGATTGCTGGATCATATGGTAATTCTATTTTTAGTTTTTGGAGGAACAGCCATAATGTTTTCGATAGTGGCTGTACCAACTTACATTCCCACAAACAGTGTAGGAATGTTCCCTTTTCTTCTCCACATCCACTCCAGCATTTGTTATTTGTAGACTTTTAGTGATGGCCATTCTGACCAGTGTCACCTATATATCCTGCTTTTTCTTTTTTAAAATGGTGTGTTAGTTTCTGCTTTATAACAAAGTGAATCAGTTATACCTATACGTATGTTCCCATATCTCTTCCCTCTTGCGTCTCCCTCACTGCCACCTCCCTATCCCACCCCTCCAGGCGGTCACAAAGCACTGACCTGATCTCCCTGTACTATGCAGCTGCTTCCCACTAGCTAACTACCTTACGTTTGGTAGTGTATACATGTACGTGCCTCTCTCTCTCTTTGTCACAACTTACCCTTCCCCCTCCCCATATCCTCAAGTCCATTCTCTAGTAGGTCTTTGTCTTTATTCCTGTATTACCCCTGGGTTCTTCATGACATTTTTTTCCTTAAATTCCATATATATGTGTTAGCATATGGTATTTGTCTTTCCCTTTCTCACTTACTTCACTCTGCAAGACAGACTCTAGGTCCATCCACCTCATTACAAATAGCTCAATTTCGTTTCTTTTTATGGCTGAGTAATATTCCATTGTATATATGTGCCACATCTTCTTTATCCATTCATCCAGTGATGGACACTTAGGTTGTTTCCATCTCTGGACTATTGTAAATAGAGCTGCAATGAACATTGTGGTACAAGACTCTTTTTGAGTTATGGTTTTCTCAGGGTATATGCCCAGGAGTGGGATTGCTGGGTTGTATGGTAGTTCTATTTGTAGTTTTTTAAGGAAACTCCATATTGTTCTCCACAATGGCTGTATCAATTTACATTCCCACCAACAGTGCAAGAGAGTTCCCTTTTCTCCACACCCTCTCCAGCATTTATTGTTTCTAGATTTTTGATAATGGCCATTCTGAGTGATGTGAGATGATATCTCATTGTAGTTTTGATTCGCATTTCTCTAATGATTAGTGATGTTGAGCATTCTTTCATGTGTTTGTTGGCAGTCTGTATATCTTCTTTGGAGAAATGTCTATTGAGGTCTTCTACCCATTTTTGGATTGGGTTGTTTGTTTTTTTGTTATTGAGCTGAATGAGCTGCTTATAAATTTTGGAGATTAATGCTTTGTCAGTTGCTTCATTGGCAAGTATTTTCTCCCATTCTGAGGGTTGTCTTTTGGTCTTGTTTATGGTTTCCGTTGCTGTGCAAAAGCTTTGAAGTTGCATTAGGTCCCATTTGTTTATTTTTGATTTTATTTCCATTTCTCTAGGAGGTGGGTCAAAAAGGATCTTGCTGTGATTTATGTCATAGAGTGTTCTGCCTATGTTTTCCTCTAAGAGTTTGATAGTTTCTGGCCTTACATTTAGGTCTTTAATCCATTTTGAGCTTATTTTTGTGTATGGTGTTAGGGAGTGTTCTAATCTCATACTTTTACATGTAGCTGTCCAGTTTTCCCAGCACCACTTATTGAAGAAGCTGTCTTTTCTCCACTGTATATTCTTGCCTCCTTTATCAAAGATAAGGTGACCATATGTGCCTGGGTTTATCTCTGGGCTTTCTATCCTGTTCCATTGATCTATATTTCTGTTTTTGTGCCAGTACAATACTGTCTTGATTACTGTAGCTTTGTAGTATAGTCTGAAGTCAGGGAGCCTGATTCCTCCAGCTCCATTTTTCGTTCTCAAGATTGCTTTGGCTATTCGGGGTCTTTCGTTTTCCCATACAAATTGTGAAATTTTTTGTTCTAGTCCTGTGAAACATTCCAGTGGTAGTTTGGTAGGGATTGCATTGAATCTGTAGATTGCTTTGGGTAGTAGAGTCATTTTCACAATGTTGATTCTTCCAATCCAAGAACATGGTATATCTCTCCATCTGTTTGTATCAGCTTTAATTTCTTTCATCAGTGTCTTATAATTTTCTGCATACAGGTCTTTTGTCTCCTTAGGTAGGTTTACTCCTAGATATTTTATTCTTTTTGTTGCAATGGTAAATGGGAGTGTTTTCTTGATTTCACTTTCAGATTTTTCATCATTAGTGTATAGGAATGCCAGAGATTTCTGTACATTAATTGTGGATCCTGCTACTTTACCAAATTCATTGATTAGCTCTAGCAGTTTTCTGGTAGCATCTTTAGGATTCTCTATGTGGAGTATCATGTCATCCTCAAACAGTGACAGCTTTACTTCTTCTTTTCCGATTTGGATTCCTTTTATTTCCTTTTCTTCTCTGATTGCTATGGCTAAAACTTCCAAAACTATGTTGAATAAGAGTGGTGAGAGTGGGCAACCTTGTCTTGTTCCTGATCTTAGTGGAAATGCTTTCAGTTTTCACCATTGAGGACGACGTTGGCTGTGAGTTTGTCATATATGGCCTTTATTATGTTGAGGAAAGTTCCCTCTATGCCTAGGTTCTGCAGGGTTTTTATCATAAATGGATGTTGAATTTTGTCAGAAGCTTTCTCTGCATCTATTGAGATGATCATATGGTTTTTCTCCTTCAGTTTGTTAATATGGTGTATCACGTTGATTGATTTGCGTATATTGAAGAATCCTTGCACTCCTGGAATAAACCCCACTTCATCATGGTGTATGATCCATTTAATGTGCTGTTGGATTCTGTTTGCTAGTATTTTGTTGAGGATTTTTACATCTATTTTCATCAGTGATATTGGCCTGTAGTTTTCTTTCTTTGTGACATCCTTGTCTGGTTTTGGTATCAGGGTGATGGTGGCCTCATAGAATGAGTTTGGGACTGTTCCTCCCTCTGGTATATTTTGGAAGAGTTTGAGAAGGATAGGTGTTAGCTCTTCTCTAAATGTTTGATAGAATTCGCCTGTGAAGCCATCTGGGCCTGGGCTTTTGTTTGTTGGAAGATTTTTAATCACAGTTTCAATTTCAGTGCTTGTGATTGGTCTGTTCATATTTTCTATTTCTTCCTGATTCAGTCTTGGCAGGTTGTGCATTTCTAAGAATTTGTCCATTTCTTCCAGATTGTCCATTTTATTGGCATACAGTTGCTTGTAGTAATCTCTCATGATCTTTTGTATTTCTGCAGTGTCAGTTGTCACTTCTCCTTTTTCATTTCTAATTCTATTGATTTGAGTCTTCTCCCTTTTTTTCTTGATGAGTCTGGCTAATGGTTTATCAATTTTGTTTATCTTCTTAAAGAGCCAGCTTTTAGTTTTATTGATCTTTGCTATCGTTTCCTTCATTTCCTTTTCATTTATTTCTGAGCTGATTTTTATGATTTCTTTCCTTCTGCTAACTTCGGGGTTTTTTTGTTCTTCTTTCTCTAATTGCTTTACATGCATTTTAATTTCCTCTTTGATTTCTTCAGTGATCACTTCGTTATTAAGTAGTGTATTGTTTAGCCTCCATGTGTTTATATTTTTTACAGATCTTTTCCTGTAATTGATATCTAGTCTCATAGCATTGTGGTCAGAAAAGATACTTGATACAATTTCAATTTTTTAAAAATTTACCAAGGGTTGATTTGCGACCTAATGTATGATCTATCCTGGAGAATATTCTGTGAGCACTTGAGAAAAATGTGTATTCTGTTGTTTTTGGATGGAATGTCCTATAAATATCAATTAAGTCCATCTTGTTTAATGTATCATTTAAAGCTTGTGTTTCTTTATTTTCACTTTGGATGATCTGTCCATTGGTGAAAGTGGGGTGTTAAAGTCCCCTACTATGAATGTGTTTCTGTGGATTTCCCCTTTTATGGCTGTTAGTATTTGCCTTATGTTTTGAGGTGCTCCTATGTTGGGTGCATAAATATTTACAATTGTTATATCTTCTTCTTGGATCAATCCCTTGATCATTATGTAGTGTCCTTCTTTGTCTCTTCTAGTAGCCTTTATTTTAAAGTCTATTTTGTCTGATATGAGAATTGCTACTCCAGCTTTCTTTTGGTTTCCATTTGCATGAAATATCTTTCTCCATCCCCTTACTTTTAGTCTGTATGTGTCTCTAGGTCTGAAGTGGGTCTCTTGTAGACAGCAAATATATGGGTCTTGTTTTTGTATCCATTCAGCCAATCTGTGTCTTTTGGTGGGAGCATTTAGTCCATTTGCATTTAAGGTAATTATTGATATGTATGTTCCTATTCCCATTTTGTTAATTGTTTTGGGTTCGTTATTGTAGGTCTTTTCCTTCTCTTGTGTTTCTTGCCTAGAGAAGTTCCTTTAGCAGTTGTTATAAAGCTGGTTTGGTGGTGCTGAACTCTCTCAGCTTTTACTTGTCTGTAAAGGTTTTAATTTCTCCATCAAATCTGAATGAGAAGTTGCTGGGTAGAGTAATCGTGGTTGTAGGTTTTTCTCCTTCATAACTTTAAGTATGTCCTGCCAGTCCCTTCTGGCTTGCAGTTTCTGCTGAAAGATCAGATGTTAACCTTATGGGGATTCCCTTGTGTGTTATTTGTTGTTTTTCCCTTGCTGCTTTTAATATGTTTTCTTTGTATTTCATTTTTGACAGTTTGATTAATATGTGTCTTGGCATATTTCTCCTTGGATTTATCCTGTATGGGACTCTCTGTGCTTCCTGGACTTGATTAACTATTTCCTTTCCCATATTAGGGAAGTTTTCAACTATAATCCCTTCAAATATTTTCTCAGTCCCTTTCTTTTTCTCTTCTTCTTCTGGAACCCCTATAATTCGAATGTTGGTGCGTTTAATGTTGTCCCAGAGGTTACTGAGTCTGTCCTCAGTTCTTTTCATTGTTTTTTCTTTATTCTGCTCTGCAGTAGTTATTTCCACTATTTTATCTTCCAGGTCACTTATCCGTTCTTCTGCCTCAGTTATTCTGCTATTGATCCCATCTAGAGTATTTTTAATTTCATTTATTGTGTTGTTCACCGTTGTTTGTTTCATCTTTAGTTCTTCTAGGTCCTTGTTAAATGTTTCTTGCATTTTGTCTATTCTATTTCCCAGATTTTGGATCATCTTTACTATCATTATTCTGAATTCTTTTTCAGGTAGACTGCCTATTTCCTCTTCATTTGTTAGGTCTGGTGGGTTTTTATCTTGCTCCTTCATCTGCTGTGTGTTTTTCTGTCTTCTCATTTTGCTTATCTTACTGTGTTTGGGGTCTACTTTTTGCAGGCTGCAGGTTCGTAGTTCCCGTTGTTTTTGGTGTGTGTCCCCAGTGGCTAAGGTTGGTTCAGTGGGTTGTGTAGGCTTCCTGGTGGAGGGGAATAGTGCCTGTGTTCTGGTGGATGAGGCTGGATCTTGTCTTTCTGGTGGGCAGGTCCACGTCTGGTGGTGTGTTTTGGGGTGTCTGTGGACTTATGATTTTAGGCAGCCTCTCTGCTAATGGGTGGGGTTGTGTTCCTGTCTTGGTAGTTGTTTGGCATAGGATGTCCAGCACTGTAGCTTGCTGGTCGTTGAGTGAAGCTGGGTGCTGGTGTTGAGATGGAGATCCCTTGGAGATTTTTGCCGTTTCATATTATGTGGAGCTGGGAGGTCTCTTGTGGACCAGTGTCCTGATGTTGGCTCTCCCACCTCAGAGGCACAGCACTGACTCCTGGCTGCAGCACCAAAAGCTTTCATCCACACGGCTCAGAATAAAAGGGAGAAAAAGTAGACAGAAAGAATTAGTAGAAGTAGAAAGAAAGAAAGAAAGAAAGGAGGAAGGGAGGGAGGAAGGAAGGAAGGAGGGAAGGAAGGAAAAAAAGAAAGAAGATAAAGTAAAATAAAGTTATGAAATTAAAAATAATTATTAAGAAAAAAATCAAAACAAAACAAAACAAAATGGACGGATAGAACCCTAGGACAAATGGTGGAAGCAAAGCTATACAGACAAAATCTCACACAGAAGCATACACATACACACTCACAAAAAGAGGAAAAGGGGAAAAAATAATAAACCTTGCTCTCAATGTCCACCTCCTTAATTTGGGATGATTGCTTGTCTATTTATGTATTCCACAGATGCAGGGTACGTCACGTTGACTGTGGAGCTTTAATCTGCTGCTTCTGAGCCTGCTGGCAGAGATTTCCCTTTCTCTTTGTTCTCACAGCTCCCAGGGGCTCAGTTTTGGATTTGGCCCCGCCTCTGTGTGTAGGTCGCCGGAGGGCGTCTGTTCTTCGCTCAGACAGGACGGGGTTAAAGGAGCCGCTCATTCGCGGGCTGTGGCTCCCTCAGGCCATGGGGAGGGAGGGGCACGGAGTGCGGGGCGTGCGTGCGTGCATAGTCAGAGGCCGGCGTGACGTTGCACCAGCCTGAGGCGCGCCGTGCGTTCTCCAGGGGAAGTTGTCGCTGGATCCCGGGACCCTGGCAATGGGGGGGCTGCACGGGCTCCCCGGAAGGGGGTTGTGGATAGTGACCTGTGTTCGCACACAGGCTTCTTGGTGGCGGCAACAGCAGCCTTAGCGTCTCATGCCCATCTCTGGGGTCCGCTCTTTTAGCCGCGGCTCACGCCCGTCTCTGGAGCTCCTTTAAGCAGCGCTCTTAATCCCCTCTCCTCGCGCACCAGGAAACAAAGAGGGAAGAAAAAGTCTCTTGCCTCTTCGGCAGCTCCAGACCTTTTCCCGGACTCCGTCCCGGGTAGCCGTGGCGCACTAACCCCCTGCAGGCTGTGTTCACGCCGCCAACCCCAGTCCTCCCCCGGGGGTCCGACTGAACCCCGAGGACGGAAGCCCGAGCCTCAACTCCCAGCCCCGCCCGCCCCGGCAGGTGAGCAGAGAAGCCTCTTGGACTAGTGAGTGCCGGTGGGCCCTGATCCTCTGTGCGGGAATCTCTCCGCTTTGCTCTCCGCACCCCTGTTGCTGTGCTCTCCACCGCGGCTCCGAAGCTTTCCCCCTCCGCCACCCGCAGTCTCCGCCTGCGAAGGGGCTTCCTAGTGTGTGGGAACCTTTCCTCCTTCACAGCTCCCTCCCACTGGTGCGGGTCCTGGCCCTATTCTTTTGTCTCTGTTGTTTATTTTTTCTTTTGCCCTGACCAGGTACGTGGGGGGTTTCTTGCCTTTTGGGAGGTCTGAGGTCTTCTGCCAGCGTTTAGTAGGTGTTCTGTAGGAGTTGTTCCACGTGTAGATGTATTTCTGGTGTATCTGTGGGGAGGAAGGTGATCTCTGCGTCTTACTCTTCCGCCATCTTCCCGGAAGCGTTCCCCCATCACATTTTATGAGTACTTATATTCCTCCACCTAAGCACAGCTCACTTATTTATTGAATTTTCCTTCTTTACCATATGCTCCATAAAGATATATAGTATCTAGATGTAAAACAAGCTTATTATTACTACCCTCTACTAACAATAACAATTATTAATTATTACAAAGGACACATTCCTCACCATTAACATTGGTATGACTTATAATTAAAAATAATAATAACTAGCATTTTAATAATGCTTTCAATTTCAAAAGGCTTATCTTCACATGTAGATACATTATATTTATCTGGCTTAAGGTATCAGAAAAGAACAATAAAAGTGTCCTTTTACTTTGTGTGTTCTTTTTCATTACATCCTTGCAAATTGTGGTAATTATCTGAAGCAAATCTTTATCATCTGATAGAAGTCCCGTGAATTAGGTGAGATACTAACACTGTTCTACAGCTGTGACTCCCAAGACTCAGAGCCACCTCCTGTTAGCAGGCACTTGGTTGAGCTTAGCTTGAAACTGTGGTCATCTGACACCAGTCCAGTGCACCCTATGTACCCTGTTGGTACCGTATGTCATGTTTTGATTTAAACAAGAAAGCTGAGCATGGAGATTGATGATATAAGTGTATTTTTATGGTGACTCTATCAATAATCCCTTAAACAGCACTTCAGAGTTTAGTGATGCCTTAAAAATATATCACCTAAATAAAGGTTTCTCTAAAAGGCTTACAAATCACAAAATAGGATTCTTAGCACAAGTACTGAATTCAGTACTTTATTGCAGTTAAGTTAGACATGTTAAGGATCATTGATACATGAAATCATGTTAGTTGATGACATGTCTTAAGCCCCATTAAACAGAAAATGAAAAATACCAGCTTATCATAGAAGGAGCAAGCATGGGCTGCAGAGTCAGTAAAATTCTTGCTGCAATCCCAGTTAGGATGCTTTCTTGTAGGGTAACTTATAGATGAGTTTCTTACCCTCTGTGAGCCTCAGTTTTCTCTCCTGTAATGGGCATAGCAACACATCCATCCGTATTTGTTATAGCAACTAGTGATAATGTACTGAGTCCAGAATAACCTTTAGCATATTTTGTAGCTCAGTAAATCACAGCTGTGGTTAATATGATTATTTATTAACATTATTTGTAGTATTTATATATTATAATTGAGTGTACAATAAGTAAAGATAAAAGATGTTGTATTAGAATCACCTCCTCCCCTTTTAGCACTAATCAGAACTCTTAAAGGAAAGCACTTCGTTCTCTCTAAAAGGCCAATTAGAATTGAATTTATTGGAGTTACAACAAAAGAATAGGTTAGCTTGAGATACATTTCTTATGTAAAAAGAAGTGCCTGGCAAATTGTTTAGAATGTTAAATCTCTGTGCTCCTTGTTTGATTTCTTTGTACCTCAGTTTCTGATGTGACAGGAAAGGCCTCTAAAATCTATCCTGTACAACTCTACATTCTGGGATTCTATGAAATGCCCTAGAGAGAGTCATCACCACAAGCTTACAATCTGGAAGGGGAGACAAGTAAACAAGTCTTTCTGTACCTTGACTCAAGAGATTTCACAGGGGTACAGCATGTATTGGTGTCCTCTGGGAGCCTGGAGGAGAGACCAGTTCTGCTTCTAGGTTAGGAGGATTCTCAGGTGGTTCCCACCAGGACCTGAAAGGCCAGTTGCTGAGGAAGCCTGGTTCCAAAAACCTAGGCCTTAGCGAAATACAAAAACCAAAGAATAATTTCTTGTGCCTTGATAAGAGTAGAAATGACATACCTAGTTTCTTTTAGCACTGCACCAAAAAATTATTCTCGAAGACTTCTCCTATACTTGTAAACATGGTAATAAACACATTGATGATAAACATATCAGCTGGTGTAGATTGCTGCACATCATATGTAGAATATAACATATTTTTTACTTATTTGCAGCAAAACCAAGGCAAGTGCCCAGCCCAGAATTGTTCAGTGGAAGCCCCTGCTTGGATGCCTGTTCACCACTGTACTGTGAGTTTATTTGATTATTCTAAGATTGGCAAGATTAAAGTATAATTATTTTTATATGTTGGAACAACCTTAGTGGAATGGGCTAGAATACTCTCTGAAATTCTAGAGTAGAGCAAACATTTTGAAAGGAGAAAGAATGTCTTCTCAGAAAGCTCTGCATTATAAGAAGCACCGGTGATTAGGGATTACATGTATTTCTTTTTTGGAGTGAGAGTAACTTGTAAAGGATTTGTCGAAATGGGTTATTGGTGGTTTAGAATTGAATACTCTTTAAAATGAATGTGTTTGCACATGTATTTTTCTCAATAGCTGCATATTCAGCAATACTTGATTTTAGATGCCTTAGAGAAGGATTCTTTCTCTTCTTCCATTGTGTTGACTGTTTAATAGTGATGGGTACATGGATTTGCAATTTTCAAGTCTTCCTGGTATAATAATAGCCTCTGCATTTGTGTGAAATCTTCCATCAGAGAATTTTCAAATGCCTTAGAAACAAACAGGTACGATGTCATCATTCCTGTGTTGTAAATGGGAAACTTAAATGCAAAGGAAGTAAGAATAGTGCATCGGTTGTAAGGTTGGGAATAGATTCTGGATGCCCTGACTGTCCTTTCATGAACTCATTCCATGACGCTGTGCTCTGAATAAGTGAAGAAAGTGGCTGATTGTATGATACACTTTTATATATACATTGCCTGATAGAAATGACAGTGGTTCCTCTGGGAACCGTGTGTGCTGTAACTGAGGGTTTGCCTGTCATGAAATAATTTGTGTGTGATGGGGACAAAAAGTTCAAAAGTTACTTTTGAGGCATTCCCCTCATTTGACCTACCTTGCAGGCAGTATAAAGTGATATGTGGAGTGCTTTAAATATCCTCATCTATTATTGAGATACAGGCTTCTGAAAGGTGCAGCTGGACTCTCATAGCATGACTTATGACTGTGTTAAAAGGCAGTAGGCCTGGAGGAGCCTACTTTTCACTCAGATTGTGTGAGAGAATGAAGCCTCTTTCCTTGACTTTTGCTTATCTGTGGAAGGTGAGAAGGTGGGATCACCTTTAATGAAGGAGTGATGATAATGCTAAGTTTTGGAGGCATTCCTGCAGTGCAGAGGCAGCTCAGCTTGCTGGAGACATGGAGAATAAAAATGTCACACTTTTGTGAGCAGGTGGTCAGAGGGGAGTGCCTGCTTAGAGACTCTGCTGATGCCAGAGAAAGGACGGGTTTTAATAATTCTATTTCTTCATCAATCACTCCTTTTATTGTATCCTTAATGATATTATCTCGCAATTACTGATTTATAATGCCTATTTCTCCAAGAAGACCATGTGCTCTTCAGGTTCCTAGTATACCTACACCTAGGTAAATCCCTGGGTACATGGTAGAAGGTCTGTGAGTGTATATTTAATAAATGAATCTTCAATCTGTTGATTTCCTCTTTATAATAAGTTTTAATAAATTATTTTGTAACTCTCACATTTCTCGCTGAATAGGAATAAATATATTTTTACTTTGTTAGTTGGGTGGTTTCCGTTTCTCACCTTCAAGTGTCCTTTTATAATTTCTCCTTCAGAGTACCATTGAATATGCGTTTTGAGGAATTTTGTTTTCAAACTAGACAAAATTTAGTAGTTAGATTCAGCTGTGTCAGGCACTATGGCAATTGCTAGAGATACAAAGGTAGATGGATAGTGGTCCCATTTTATCAAATACATCCATGTATTCCAATTAGTAGCTGATCCTCCAATACACTGATAATTTCAGCTCAAAATAAAAGAAATTTGACATTTTAGTTACTTTGTGCAGTCTTATTGCAAGTAAATCCATGATTAGAATTCTGTCTTTTGGATTATTAAAAATAGCTCATCCTTCATAATTACTGTGGAGTTACTGCTGAGGATCTGAGAATCCCACATTAGGTCTTCCTGTTGTAGAACACTAAAGACCAAATAGATGACTACATTTAAGACCCTTCCTGAAGATCACAAGTCTGAAATGCCAACACTTCAGTCTGATTTTCAGTTCTATGGTCAGGTGAGAGCATCAAAAAGATATTTCTTCTTGTTTCTGCCATAGAATTGGTAGCTGCTGGTTGCGTAGATTTCCTTTGCCATTTACTTAAAAGTAATACATCTCCCAGTGGGGCAAGCACTTTCTGGAGGAATTGCACAACCTGTAATGATTCTGCTTTCTCTGTCAGTAACCCCAGTCTACAAAAGTAGGCTCCTAGTGGCCATGTTTGGGCTCTGCGAGTCTGTGCCTGGCCATGACTGACTGATCCAAGAGGTAAATATCTGATCCCAGGTGAGCCTGTTGGGTTCTCTCTCCTGGGTATTTGAAATTTGTACCAGAGAGATATCAAACTGGTAGCCATCAGTATTGAATCATATGAATGACAATAGTTTGGAAAATATTCTGTGAACCTCAGTTGCTGAGATTCCTTGAGTTGCCGAGATTCCTTGAGTTGCTGTATATTTGCCCTTTGAGGTTTAGCTTGCTTAAATCTCTCTTTGATTTTGTGAGAAGGACTCAATAACCTGCTGATAATCAGTAAGTTACATTTTTTTCCTTAAGTTATCTAGATTTTGTTTTATTTTGTTTGTTTGGGGGAATTTATTGCTCTTTGATTTATTTGCAGCCAAAAAGTAAACTCGCTTAACTAACATCTCCTGGTCAGCAACATTTATGGAGCTCCCACCAGAATTGATGTAACGAGTAGTTGTCTCAGACAGAATGAAGCACTCAGAACTGTGGGATTTTGATAATTTATAATAGTCCATTCATTTCAAGTATCTGGTTATATATAACACTTGGGTACATAAAAATGAGCAAAGAATAATTTGGTAATGACTTAACTCACATTATAAACTGAGAAATATGGCTAGTTAACAATACAGTAATAAAAGTATATTTACATAACAAAAACTATATACAATATGTAAAGTAGTTCTGGTATTAATTTCTATTTTCTCATCTCTCAGGAAATAGAGAAAATCTTAGCCTCTAGCCTCCTGCGTTTAAGAGAATGTCTTGTCCCCCTCAAATCCTCTATGGGCTGAAGCAGGTTATAAATAAATTAATACATACTTACATTCATGATAAATGGATAGTCTCTGTTATCTTTGTGCATTTTTAAATTCACTTGATTCTTTCCTACATTTCTCTCCCCGGTGCCCTATTCTTTCTTGGTGTTTTGCTCTGGAATAATTGTATCCTTATAGCTGGGCTTTGTTACTATATTCAAAACAGTCCTGGTCTTTGTGTGTGCTTTTGCCTCCAGGTTCATTTTAAGTGCAGAGGTTTTATCATTGGTTTTTCCAAGAAACTTTCTCTCTCCAAATTGTTTTTCAAATGCCTGTCAACAGCTACATATTGCCTTAAAAATGACTTCTGTTACTACTTGATCACTCTCCTCTTGGATGCTCTCTTTTTTTGGCACTGCACATCTCTGTAATAATGGGACCAAGAAGTGTTTTTAAAGACTTTTCCTTTTAGTCAGAATTACAATGTACAGATTGGGATTCAAGCTGAATAGAAAATTTACCTCCAGCAATTATACAGAAACATGGGCATATTTATACTTTGTGAATAATTATAAGTGAAATATCTTCTCTAGTGAGAAGTGTGACAGTTTTGTTTATTCATCTTTCCTTGTATGGCTACATTAAGCATTAGAATGATACCCTTCCTCACCTCTACACTTTACATTTAATTGGGTTGTATGCCCATTGGTTTGTACGATCACCAGTATGAACACAGTGGTTACCTGAACCCCTGCCACTTAGAAACAAATGAGAAGAGACCCACAGGTTCTGGGACTCAGGTGAAGACAGGCAGATCTCTGAATCTGGAGTGAACTAGGCTAAGAATCAGTTCCTGTCAGTTGGAAATAAAGAACCTTAGATTTGACCAGCTGCAGGAGGCTTGAGCAGCTGCTGCATTTCAGGGCAGGTCTCTGGACCACTCAGTATGACTATGGCCTATGAGTGGATTTGGTCACTTTGAGGAATGTCCCCAAACGCAATCCTTAGTTATTAAGCATTACTCAGAAATGCCTGTAATGTATAATTTTACTGATTAGACATATGATATATAAATATACATATTTGTCTAGAATAATTGCTTTGTTTCTCTTTATGTTTGCACACCCCTTAGTTCCTGGAAATTTAAAAATAATGTAATGAGAGAAGTTTCTAAAAGCTAAGTTGAAAAAAAATCCCTGCTATTATGGAGCTTATCATGGATATTGTTATTTCTGCATATCTCTGTTGTTATGTAGTATTCACCCATAAATAGATATGGGAAACATTTTTAAAAATCATATAAGCAGGGCCTCCCTGGTGGCGCAGTGGTTGAGAGTCGGCCTGCCGAGGCAGGGGACACGGGTTCGTGCCCCGGTCCGGGAAGATCCCACATGCCTTGGAATGGCTGGGCCTGTGAGCCATGGCCGCTGAGCCTGCACGTCCGGAGCCTGTGCTCCGCGACGGGAGAGGCCGCGGCAGGGAGAGGCCCGCGTACCACAAAAAACACACAAAAAAACAACAACAACAACAAAAAAATCATATAAGCATTTGCAAATAAGAACACTGTACTCTGAATGCATCAACCCTCATTTACTCATTCAAGGAGCATTTACTGAGCATATTTTGTAAGTTGTACCTGACCCTTTGATTCCTCAGGATACAGCGGGGAACAATACATGCATATAATCATTATACTCTGTAATACATGCTATATAATGGTCTGTACAAAAAGCTATAACTTTTCAGAATGGAGATTTGCCTCAAGATGGATTTTGGAAGACAGAATATGCAGTTTTTGGTAATAGTTAAGTATAAAAGCTTTAGAATTGTATAAGTTTTGTGTTAAAATACAAATTATGCCACTTACTAGACGTATAACATTGGACAATCTACTTAATCTCTCTGAGTTTACACGTGTAACAGGATATTTTGAGATTTACATGAGGTAATGCATGCCATGTGTTAACACAGCCCCTGCCACGTGGTAATTGCTTGAAAAGTGGTAAGAGAAAAGAAAGAAAAGGATAGGTCATTCTAGAAAGTGATGGGGAAGGATGAATTGGTGAAGCAAAACATAAAGAACAGGCAATAACTCATTATTAATTTAGGGCTATTTAGGAGGGCCCTTTCTTCCAAAAGGATTCTGGTTTGTTCAGGAAGAGTTTCCAGGAGTTAATACACAACTCTTTAAGACTGTAAAAGGAGAAATCCTGAAGCTCTTGAAAAGAAACATTTGCCCTCTGACAGGCAAGAACTGATGATATGGAGTGTCATATTGAGATGTTTGTATTCTGAGTAATATAAAGCCATTTTTGAAGAGTGGGGCTAGATACTCTTTTTAATTTAAAAGCATATTAACATTTCACTACAATGTCTCTCTAGATTATGAAAGTAATTTTTCTCTTTTATGGGAAATCAATAAAAACAGACGTTCCTGTAAGAAACCAGAGGAGATGTTCTTTTAAAGTGTTTATTGTTTCAGCATGTTCTCCCAGACTGCCTCCCATTACCCACAATTGGGATCAATCCCTCTAATTGAAACCAGTTAATACAATGTGCATAAGCTATTCTATACTAGTGCAAAGATTTTTTTCACCCTGTTTTGGTAGCTTCTCCCCCACCTTTTTTTCTCCACAGTTCATTGTGTGACTTCCTTTTGTATACAGCCCAAATAAATACCCAGACCATGGTACTTAGAAACATCCAATGCAGTCATAAAACAAATAATGTTGTGTCTGCTCTCTGGGTGTTGTAGAGTTCCTAGGAACACAGACCCACTGGGCAAACTCTGCTGCTGGGAAATTACACCCAGGATGGCTTTGACGGGTATTGGCTTTCCAAAGACTGGATGTAATTTTTATTTTTTAGGGCAAGGTTTTCATACCATCAGTGGTTAGTTCCCTTATAGAACAAAAAGTTAGGATGTTATCAGATGATCACAATTTTAGGAAAATTTTGGAAAATTACAGAGTACAGGGCTTTAAATTGGTCTACACTGGGATTAGAGTACATCTGGCCATATGGGTGGTAGCCGTAGGGTTAGAAAAGAATTCAGAGGGGAAATTTCCTTAGAAAAAATCACAATGCACTTTAAGAGATGTGAGCTCTGTGGAATGGCTCTGATTCCAACTTGGTTGTAGTTAGGGCTTTGAATCAAGGAAAGTATGAGGAAGACTAGGTTGATACAATGGATATATTGCTTTTTTCCCCTCTCTTCTGGCCATTATAGTACTTTCGACTTGTACTGGTTTCCTCTCTAGGTTCGAAAGAACCAGCTGGGAACTGCAGGATTCATATCAAATAATTTTGTTACACTGATCTTTGAAGCATGCTCAGAAAGGGAACCCACAGTATTTGTGGGTTTGGGGGGGGTTCATGGGAGAGATGAAAGGGCATTTCCAGTGAGCACACATAAAAAACACACAGAGTAAAGAACTAAAGACATGTAAACATGTACCCAGCATGCCCTGTGCAGAGATGAAGGTTTCAAGTCCTGAGGTTGCTGGCAAGATCTGAGAAGCTATCCATCAGTGTTCTTATTTTTTTCCCACAGATTTACTGAAATATAATTCACACACTATTATAATTCAACCATTTAAAGCACACAGTTCAGTGACTTCAGTACATTCAGAGTTGTGCTACTCTCACTACTACCAATTTTAGAACATTTTCATGAGCTCAAAAGAAACCCCATGTCCATTATAAGCCGCTCCCCACTCCTCTTCCCTCCAGCTCCTGGCGATCACTAATCTGCTTCCCATCTCTACGGATTTGCTTATTCTAGACATTTCCTATGAATGGAATTATAAAGTACATGGCCCTTTGTGATTAACTTCTTTCACTTAACTAGTATTTTCAAGGTTTAGCCATGTTGTAGCATATATCAGTTCTTCATTACTTTATCTTGATGAGTAATATTCTGTCATATGGCCATACCACATTTTGTTTATCCATTCATCAGTTGGTAGACATCTGTGTTGTTTGCCCTTTTTCATCATGTGAATAATGCTACTATGAGTATTCACATGCAACTTTTTGTATGGACATATGTTTTTACTTCTCTTGGATGTATACCTAGGAGAGGAATTACTGAGTTGTATGGTAACTGTGTTTAACCTTTTGAGGAACTGCCAGACTGTTTTGTAAAGCAGTTACACTATTTTACATTCCCACTGGCAATGTGCGAGGGTTTCAATTCTCCACATCCTCACAACGTTTGTTATTATCTGTCCTTTTTATTGTAGTCATACTAGTGGGTATGAAGTGATATCTCACTGTGGTTTTGATTTTCACTTCCCTAATAATTAGTGATGTGTTGAGCATCTTTTCATGTACTTTTAGGCTATTCTTTTATCTTTGGAGAAATGTCTATTTAGATTTTTTACCTATTTAAAAAAATTTTTTTTGTCTTTAAGTCTTTGAGTTATAACAGTTCTCTATATGTTTTTAATACTAATTTCTTATTAGATATGTGATTTACAAATATTTTGTACCATTCTGTGGATTGTCTTTTTACTTTTTGATACTCTCATTTGAGGCACAAAAATTTAAAATTTTGTTTTTATATATACACTATATATATATACAGTATATATATATATATATATATCACATCTTTATCCATTCATCTGGTTTTTTGGGAATTTTTGAATTTTATTTTATTTATTTTTTTATACAGCAGGTTCTTATTAGTCATCCATTTTATACACATCAGTGTATACATGTCAATCCCAATCTCCCAGTTCAGCACACCCCCACCCCCCACTGCTTTCCCCCCTTGGTGTCCATACGTTTGTTCTCTACATCTGTGTCTCTGTTTCTGCCCTGCAAACCGGTTCATCTGTACCATTTTTCTAGGTTCCACATATATGCATTAATATGCGATATTTATTTTTCTCTTTCTGACTTACTTCATTCTGTATGACAGTCTCTAGATTCATCCACATCTCAACAGATGACCCAATTTCGTTCCTTTTTAAGGCTGAATAATATTCCATTGTATATACGTACCACATCTTTATCCATTTGTCTGTCGATGGGCATTTAGGTTGCTTCCATGACCTGGCTATTGTAAATAGTGCTGCAATGAACATTGGGGTGCATGTGTCTTTTTGAATTATCGTTTTCTCTGGGTATATGCCCAGTAGTGGGATTGCTGTGTCATATGGTAATTCTATTTTTAGTTTTGTAAGGAACCTCGATACTGTTCTCCGTAGTGGCTGTATCAATTTACATTCCCAGCAACAGTGCAAGAGGGTCCCCTTTTCTCCACACCCACTCCAGCATTTGTTGTTTGTAGATTTTCTGACAATGCCCGTTCTAACTGGTGTGAGGTGATACCTCATGGTAGTTTTGATCTGCATTTCTCTAATAATTAGTGATGCTGAGCAGCTTTTCATGGGCTTCTTGGCCATCTCTATGTCCTCTTTGGAGAAATGTCTATTTAGGTCTTCTGCCCATTTTTGGATTGGGTTGTTTGTTTTTTTAATATTGAGCTGCAAGAGCTGTTTATATATTTTGGAGATTAATCCTTTGTCCGTTGATTCATTTGCAAATATTTTCTCCCATTCTGATGGTTGTCTTTTCGTCTTGTTTGTAGTTTCCTTTGCTTTGCAAAAGCTTTTAAGTTTCATTAGGTCCCATTTGTTTATTTTTGTTTTTATTTCCATTACTCTAGGAGGTGGATCAAAAGTGATCTTGTTGTGATTTATGTCAAAGAGTGTTCTTCCTATGTTTTCCTCTAAGAATTTTACAGTGTCCAGTCTTACATTTAGGTCTCTAATCTATTTTGAGTTTATTTTTGTGTATGGTGTTAGGGAGTGTTCTATTTTCATTCTTTTACATGTAGCTGTCCAGTTTTCCCTGTACCACTTATTGATGAAGTCCAGTTTATCTGTTTTTGTGTCACTTGTCATATCTATGGAGGCTTCACGTGACAAGGTCACAAAAATTTACTTCTATATTTTCTTCTAAGAGTTTTATAGTTTTAGCTCTTACATTTAGGTCTATGATCTATTTTGAGTTAATTTTTATGTATCTATAGTGTATATGGATAGCCAAGTGTCCCTGAACCATCTGTTGAAAAGTATTTTCTTTCCCCATTGAATTGCCTTTGCAGCCTTGTTGAAAATCAATTGACTATTAATGTAAAGGTTTATTTATGGAACTTCAATTCTATTCCGTTGAGTTATATGGCTATCTTTATCCAGTACTGTCTTGATTACTGTAGCTTTGTAGTAAGTTTGAAACTGAGAAGTGTACATCTTCAACTCTGTTCTTCTTTTGCAAGATTATTTTGGATATTCAGGATCCGTTGCATTTTTATATGAATTTTAGGATCTGATTGTCAATTTACAAAAAAGCCATCTAGGATTTTGATAAAGATTGCTTTGAATCTGTGGATTAATTTGTGGAATATTGCCATCTTAACAATATTAAACTTCCGATCCAGTGAATGTTTTTCTATTTATTTAGGTCTTCTTTAATTCCTTTCTACAATATTTTATAGTTTTCAGAGTACAAGTTTTTGCTTTTTTTTGTTGAATTTGTTCCTAAGCACTTTATTACTTGTGATGCTATTATAAATGAGTTTGTTTTCTTAATTTCATTTTTGATTGGTCATTGCTAGTGTATGGAAATACAATCAGTATTTATTTATTGCTCTTGTACCCTGTAACATTGTTGAACATATTCGTTTTAACAGCTTTTTAGTGAATTCTTTAGGATTTTTCTATATACACGATCATGTCACCTGCATAAAGAGATAGTTTTACTAGTTTTACTTCTTTCTTTCCAGTATGGATGCCTTCTGTTTCATTTTCTTGCCCAGTTGCCTTAGCTAGAATATTCAGTACAATATTGAATAAAATTGGCAAGAACAGACATTCTTGTCTTGTTCTTGATGTTAGGGGAAAATTCAGTGTTTCCTCATTAAATATGATATTAGCTGTGGGATTTTTATAGATGGCTTTTATCATATTGAGGAAGTTCCCTTCTATTACTATTTTATTGAGTGTTTTTATCATGAAAGGGGGATTTTGTTTGTTTATGTGTTTATTTTGATATTTGTTTTTAACACTTAAAATTTTCATGTGTTGAGAGAGTGCCTTGGCTTTCTATTGAGAAAACTAAGCAAAACTTTTCTAGGACTCCTGGAAGTATAATCTACCTACTCATAATCCACATCTGATTTTGCCAAAGGATAGCTCTTCCCTTATTTGACAGATAAGAATACTGAAGCTCAGAGAAGTGAAATATTTTTTGGCATCACAAAAAATATTTTTTGGAATCCTTTGGGTACGCAGTCTGGTGTTGTTTCTGATATAATTCACCATCTCTCCAGAATAAATTTATGCTCTTGAGTTTGCTGTGAAAAATAATGAATTCAAAAGAGACTGGTTTTTTTTTGGTAGCTGTGCCTTGTGTCATGAAAGGTGCTGCCTGGATTCTATACATTGAATGTTGGGTAACATTGCATTGTTGGACAACCATATTGGCAACCACAGTAGGACATTGAAGGTCTTCCTTCACAGCAGTGTCAGGATTTCTAATCTTATATGATTTATTTGGAGAAGAAGACCATGTAGATAACTACTATTATAAAGAGAGTTATAATAAATCTGACTACTTAGAAATTTAGTTATGTCCTTCCGTTCAGAGCTAATGGAATTTTAATAATGAGTTTTCTATAAGAGGATTTCTAAGCTCTATCTTCCTTCTTTGTTTCATCATTTGATGTAGCAATTAAATATGAAATTTTCTCTCAAAGGTCATTCCATGACAGAGCTATAAGCTACAAGATTGTTTTTCACAGGTTTATAGAGGGATGCTGATATAGAATATGGTGATTCAATAATTTATAAATTATTAAGAATACAAAAAAGCTATACTGTGATGGGTCTATGGATTTTCCTATCCAAGGGCTTTGTCTCTGTGTCCAGAAAAATTCCTGGAAGAATTGAGTTTTTGTTCTCTCTGACATCAGTTTAAGGAAGCTTCAGCTATATTTACTGACCAATGTTTTACTTACTTAGTATCCAACAACCTCTATTATGTAGTACACACTGAGAATTATCTAGAAATAAACAAAAGTTATGTTGAAGTGAACTAAATCAATATTTCACAGCTCATTTACAGTGTACCTACCTATTCCATGACCTCACTGTGTGAGCTTCTTATTATTTCTCAAATACATGTATTTGAACAAGAGAGACCCATTATACCTTGTTTCTGAGCCTATTTAGATACATTTCTAAAAATCATGGCTACTTATCACATAACCCATTAGAGGATCCAGATAGTTAGAACAGGTGTATAGAAATTCAGGAGAAAGCATTACTAAAGCCTGGTATATTAGCAGCCATGGGACGTGGCAGTCAACAGTGAGGAAAGAAGCAAATGTTTAAAACAAGCATAAGCCCTTAAATTCTATGATGTAATTGAGTGGTGGGACCTGGGTACATCACAACTTAGTATTCTAACTGACATTCATAAATGTTGGCCATGGGTCAATACATAAAAATCTAAAATTATGTCCAAAGATTTTTTTGGAGAAGAATTACCTTTGTGACATCTACCTGCAGCTACTAAAACATTTGCAAACTATTTAAAATGTTCAAAATATAAAAACATCGTATACTTCAAAGGATAAACTTGAATTATTGGGTAGATTCATGTTTGGAAGCACCTCTTTCTTTGATGGTTTTGATTGATGAGCAGAGAGCTGGCACGTTTCCACTCATACAAACTCTCAGGGCAGTGGATTCCTCTCTCCTCCAACTTAAGTAGTTGAGTTATTGGTTTGAATTTGTGGTGGAGGCAAAGGTGGTATTGAGGGAGGCAGAGAGACTGACAGCAAAATAGGGAGGGATACGTGAAAGGAGATTTGCTTTCGGTTTTGTAGTGATTTTTAAACAGTACAAGGTATTGACACTTGTTGGCATTACCTGAGCTTTTAAGTGTAGGTTAATGTTCTTCCTGTTGAACTTTTCACTCATCGCTTAAGGAGTCAGTGTTGCATAGTAGTATGAGTTTGAGTTTTGGGCATGAGTTTTGGAGTCAAGCAGAGTTTTGGAGTCAAGCAGAAGTTGAGATCTCCTTTCTCTCACTAGCCATATGAACTTCAGTAAGCATTTCAACGACTCTTTGTCTCCCTTTTCTCATGTGAAGTAGGAATGATAACAGATACCTACCTTGCTAGACTACTTTCAGAATTAAAGACAATGTATGCGATATGCCTAAATCAGTGCCTAGCACATAGTAGGTACTCAATACATGTTGTTTTTGTAATTATTATGGCATTATTATTATCAGCACTGTAGAATTCTGAAGATGGTTACAGTTTGAGATCTATATTTACCCCACAAAGGCACTTGAGCAATGAACTCTCAGATAGGTTGGCCTACTTTCAACTTACCTCAGATAGTGGATGTAATTGAAAGGTATAGAGTCTGAATGTTTAAATGAGTTAATTTTATTTTAAAAAGCATAAAGGTTTTTATTTTTGACAGTGATTTCTATTACAATTTATATATCTTTGAAAGTCATTTGTGAACTTAGTGTCATTGCTATATTATTTTTTGGTTACTTGAATTCCTGAAAAATACTATGAGAGAATGGGTTTCAGCACTGAGTGGTGAAAGAGCCTCTGAAGCATATATGATTGCTTTGGTTATGGAGTGCTAAGTCTGGTGCAGTTATGATGGAATCTCCTTCCTTTTATATTAACAAAGTAAATAAATGTCTTATGAACTCCTCTGGGTACTTTTCCCTAGCTATCATATTATCCCTTTTAATTTGATGTTTTTAGATCATGTGAAACAAATATAGACATCATCAAGTGCTGTTGATTTGGGTGTTGGTGCTGTTCATAAACCAGCTACAGTTATGAGTTATGAATGACAGCTCTTCCAAGTAAATAATCCTACCTTGAAAACCTCATGCTGCACACATCTCCTTAAAGAAACTTTTCCTGCAACAATATTCAGGGGACGTGTATATTGCACAAATTTAGCATTTAAATGAAGGCCATATAACGTATGAACAGGAGTGTACTCTAAGTAGTAATGATTATAGGCTTTAAAAATATTTATCCTTTGTGCATTTTTTGTATATTACCAATTACGTATAATGAACCTAGAAATCCAAGGAAATAACAACAAAGAAATGTTATTTAAATAATTGAATTATACAAAGAAGATATGGAGGTGTTCTCGTCAAAGTCTTCCTTACGCCTGCTTACTAGTCTGACTTTCTGTGCTGCTCTTCTGATTGTGCTTATCCCCTGCTCAGGCTTGCCTCATTAGATTTAGCTTTAGGTAGTCCAAATAGGGGAAGCTATTCCATGAGGCCATGTCTGTAGCAGCAGCCAGCTTCCTACGTCCAATACAGAGCAGGTGTCAATGACAAACCTCTTGAAGCAGCCTCCAGCTACTTCGGATCTCTGCGGAATTGTACAAATGTTTGGACAAACCTGGCCTGAAGAAAACTTTTAACAGGGCTTGACAGAGAAATGCAGCATTAATTGCTACAGCTTCTCAAAGAAGTCCTGTTGGCAGCAGGTGGCATAGTCCCCTGACAGCCTCATAAAAACAGCCCCTTCCAGTCTGGATTAATGGACTGGTTTCAGCAACAAAAGGTATAACAAATGTATCTATCAAAACCCCAAACCTAAGCATGATTGGAGGAGGTGGAAAAGGAGCAGGTTTCATAACAACCACTCTTCCATTAGAGCAATGAGGAAAAATGTATACAAACATTTGAGCATTTCATTTACCGATCCATATATTTTCAATCAACTCAGAGCACACACCTCACTGAAAAACTCAATGCCATTCAAGTTTGGATTGGCAGTGTCTCCCAACCACAGGAAAAAAAATGCTAACTGATCTTGAGGGCTATTTTATTTTATTGTTTAATTTTTATTTTTTAATTTTTAATTTTTTTTTTTTTTGCGGTACGTGGGCGGGCCTCTCACTGTTGTGGCCTCTCCCGTTGCAGAGCACAGGCTCTGAACGCGCAGGCTCAGCAGCCATGGCTCACGGGCCCAGCCGCTCCGCGGCATGTGGGATCTTCCCGGACCGGGGTGCGAACCCGTGTCCCCTGCATCGGCAGGTGGACTCTCAGCCACCGCCACCAGGGAAGCCCTTGAGGGCTATTTTAGATTGCATTTTGGTGAAGTAAAAATTTTGCATAATTTAATATCCACAGCTTAATTAAAACATCCCATAAATATCCTTTCTCTAAATATGCTAATACTCTGTTGAAAAAATCTGTTTCTGCAATGTATTTGGTCATACACCACTGTTCTTTAGGTTGTATCAGCATTTTCATTAAAAAGTTGTGCTCTGCTTATAACTCAAAAGCAAAAATGCATTCTGAGCTAAAACTTAATGTCCAAAGTCTTTGTCAAAAAGCAATTTTCTAAAGTATACACAGAATGGAAGTTTTATGACTCTGTGAAAGCTTGAAGTCTATAGGAAGACCTATAAGACACCAACAAAAGAATCTCACGTGTTTCTGTGCATCAGGACAGCCCACAGAATCTGGGAAAGAAGCTAGACTATGGAAGGGAATACAGCCTTTCTGACACTGTGCTGGAGAATCAGGGTACATAGGGTTATTCTTGGTTGCATTACTTGAAGGACACTGGAAGGATCATGGACTTTGGCGTTACCTGGAACTGGTTAGAGTCATACCTTTACTGCTTACTTAATTTGGGAAATTCCTTCACCTCTGAGCCATGTGTGTGGATTGAATGAGATGACAAACATAAAACTCCTGCACACCATTCATTTTCTTCTCTTATGATTTATGATGTTGTTTGAAGCCACTGACTTGCTTTTCCTCCATTGTTTAGAGTATTTTTTTTCTGAGAGTTGGTATTTCTTTGAGTGGCTTTCCTTAAATTTATGTTGCTTAAACATAAAATACTAAGTCAAACAAATGATAAAATCATTCCAAGGCCACGCCCAAAGAAGGCAAAATATTATACAGGGTGTAAGGACATGTCACACAATTGTAGAGTAGATAGAAAGTCACCTGTTTCTTCCCCACCAATCCCTAGTCTGGGAATTTGCTTTGCTTTCTGTAGCCTATACTATGTAGACAGAAGCCCAAACTGCCCAGTAATTCAACATTAGCAGGAATCCCTTGCCTAGGAAAGCCCTTGACAACAGAAATGTGGCCTTTTATAGATGAAATGAAATGTTCTCTTTACAACTGCCTGTTTAAAGAAAAAAACAATTGAAAAGAGGGAGAATTTTAAATTTCCTGTTGTCAGATGAACTGTTCTCTTGACAAGAGCTAGTTTATTATCTCAACATGTGTTATTTAAACAAGGCTCAGTCTTCTGTAGCACATCTCCATTATTTTTTTGGCTCATCAAAACCTATTTATCCATCTATTTTTCCTCCCTTCATTAATTCTATAAATATTTACAGATTGCCCACTATGTCCCAGGAACTGTACTAAGTCCTATAAATTCACAGTGTGAGAAAATATACACAGACCCTGCCCTCGAGGAGGAAGCAGCAATAAATTAAAGAATCCCATAAGTGAAGATAAAGTTGTAATTTTGATGAGTGCTACAGAAAAGATGTACATGGTATATTGGGAGTGCATTTGAGGATGTACTGATGTGTAGAGAGGGAGGTCAGAGAAGGCTTCCTTAAGGGAATGCTAATTAAGCTTAAATTTTAAAAGTAGGATCAACTTGGGGAAGGAGGAAGAAGAGTATTCAGGAGGAGGGAACCGTATACACAAAGATTCTATCTTAGACGGGAAAGGAGCTGTAAGGCCAATAGGGCTGGAGGGAGAGCATATAGGGGCAGCTTGGTAAGAGAAGGAATTGGGAAGGGAGACACAAACCATCTAATGTTTAGGATTTCTTTGAAGTATTTTAAGTAAATTAGAGAGAGAGGAGTGAATCAGGTAACATGGTCATATTTGGATTTTGAAATCATCACTCTGGATGTTATGTGTAGAACAGGTGGGATGACGTAGAAAAAAAGTTATAGTTAAAAACAAAACAAAACAAAACTAGTTACGAAGCTTTTTCAGAAGTCCAGGCAAGAGATAGTGGTAGCATGAATTAGGGTGGTGGTGGTGATGAAGAAACATTGAACATATATGAGAGTTTTAGGTTTAAATATTCCAGAACATAGATATGAAATGCATATGGGAGTTTTAAGAGGAAAGGAAGTCTCAGAGATGACTCCCGATTACCTGTGTTATATGAAACAGTGGGTAGAAGTATCATTTACTGAATTTGAGAACTCTAGGAAAGCTTCATTTTAGGGGTGGTAGTAGGAGATCAAGGTATTCATTCTGGATAACTTAAGTGTTAAAACTCTTATTTTATTGATTGAAGTACAGTTGATTTACAATATTATAGTAATTTCAGGTGTACAACATAGTGATTCAATATTTTTATAGATTACACTCCATTTAACGTTATTTTTAAATGACTATTTCCCTGTGCTGTATAATATATACTTGTAGCGTATGTACTTAATACATAATACTTTGTACCCCTTAATTTCCTAACCCTATCATGCTTCTCATCCTTCCCTTTCCCCACTGGTAACTGCTAGTTTTTTCTCTAAATCTGGAGTCTGTTTCTGTTTTGTTATATTCTTTCATTAAGTGATAACATTCAATATTTGACTTTGTCTGACTTATTTGACTAAGCATAATACCCTCTAGGTTCATCCATGTTGTTTCAAATGGCAGAATTTCATTCTTTTTAATGGCTGAGTAATATTGCTATATATGTACACATACACATGTGCACACACGCACACACACACACAGCCACATCTTCTTTATCCATTCATCTGTTGAGGGACACACAGGCTGCTTCCTTATCTTGGCTTTTGTAAATAGCACTGTTATTAACATTGGGGTGTGTGTATCTTTTTGAATTAGTGTTTTCATTTTTTCTGGATATATACCCAGGACTGGAATTGCTGGATCATATAGTAGTTCTATTTTTAGTTTTTTAAATAACTTCCATGCTGTTTTCCATAGTGACTGCACCAATTTACATGCCTACCAACAGTGCAAAAGTCTTCTGCACATTCTCTCCAACATTTTTTATTTGTAGACTTTTTTTTTTTTGCAGTACGTGGGCCTCTCACTGTTGTGGCCTCTCCCGTTGCGGAGCACAGGGTCCGGACGCGCAGGCTCAGTGGCCATGGCTCACGGGCCTAGCCACTCCGTGGCATGTGGGATCCTCCTGGAACGGGGCACGAACCCGCGTCCCCTGCATCGGCAGGCGGACTCTCAACCACTGCGCCACCAGGGAAGCCCCAATTTGTAGACTTTTTGATGATAGCCATTCTGACAGGCGAGAGGTGTTATTTCATTGTGGATTTGATTTGCATTTCTCTGATAATTAGTGATGTTGAACATCTTTTTATGTGCCTGTTAGCCATCTTTATGTATTCTTTGGAAAAATATCTATTCATGTCTTCTGCCCATTTTTTGAGTTGACTCTTTGTTTGCTTTTGATATTGAGCTGTATGAATTGTTCATGTTTTGGATATTAACCCCTTGTTGGTCATATCATTTGCACATTACTTTGTCTCATTCAGTAGGTTGTCTTTTCATTTTGTTGATGATATCCTTGGTTTGCAAAAGCTTTTAAATTTAATTAGGTCCCATTTGTTTACTTGTGCTTTTATTTGTTTTGCCTTAGGAAACAGATCCAGAAAAATATTGCTACCATTTATGTCAAAGAGTGTTCTGCCAGTGTTCTCTTCTAGGAGTTTTATGGTTTTAGGTCTTACTTTTAGGTCTTTAATCCATTTTGAAAATATTTTTAGTATGATATGAGAAAATGTTCTAATTTCATTCTTTTACATGTACCTGTCCAGTTTTTCCGGCACTACTTATTGAAGAGATTATTTTTCTCCATTGTATATTCTTGCCTTCTTTGTTATAGATTAATTGACCGTAGGTGCATGGGTTTACTTCTGAGCTTTCTATTCTGTTGCTTTCATCTATGTGTCTGTTTTTGTGCCAGTACCATAATGTATTTGTTTTGTTTTGTTTTTTACACATCTTTCACCTTCTTGGTTAAATTTATTCCTGACTTTTTTATTCTTTTTGATGCTATTTTAAATGGGTTAGTTTTCTTAATTTATTTTTTGGATAGTTCACTGTTAGTATATAGAAACACAATTGATTTTTGTGTGTTGATTTTGTAACCTGCAACTGTACTGAATTGTTTATTAGTTTTAACAGTTTTTTGGTGGAGTCTAGTGTTTTTAAAAATTTTTTTTGAAATAAGGTGATTTACAATGTTGTGTCAATTTCAGGTGTATGGCAAAGTGATTCAGTAACATATGTATGCGTGTGTGTGTATGTGTATATATATATATATATATATACACACAACATATATATTTTTTTTTACACTCACTTCCATTATAGGTTATTACAAGATATGAGTGTAGTTCCCTGTGCTATACAGTAGGTCCTTGTTGGTTATCTATTTTATATATAGTAGTGTGTATATTTTAATCCCAAACTCCTAAATTATCCCTCTCCCTACCACCCCTTGTTAACCATAAATTTGTTTTCTATTCTGTGAGTCTATTTCTGTTTTGTAAATAAGTTCATTTGTATCCTTTTGTTTTTAGATTTCTCATGTAAACAGTATCATATCATATTTGTCTTTCTCTGTCTGGCTTACTTCACTTAGTGTGATAATCTCCAGGTCCATCCATGTTGCTGCAAATGGCATTATTTCATTCTTTTTATGGCTGACTAATATTCCATTGTATATATATTTCACATCTTCTTTATTTGTTCATCTGCCGATGGACACTTAGGTTGCTTCCATGTCTTGACTATTGTAAATAGTGCTACTGTGAACATTGGGGTGCATGTATCTTTTTTTATATATAAATTTAATTAATTAATTTAATTTGGCTGCATTGGTCTTTGTTGCTGAGCATGGGCTTTCTCTAGTTGTGGCGAGTGGGAGCTACTCTTCGTGTGGTGGGCAGGCTTCTCATTGCGGTGGCCTCCCTTGTTGTGGAGCACAGGCTCTAGGCACACAGACCTCAGTAGCTGTGGCATGTGGGCTCAGTAGTTGTGGCACATGGGCCCTAGAGTACAGGCCCAGTAGTTGTGGCACATGGGTTTAGTTGCTCCATGGCATGTGGGATCTTTCCGGACCAGGGTTTGAACCTGTGTCCCCTGCATTGGCAGGCAGATCCTTAACCACTGCACCACGAGGGAAGCCCCTGAGGTGCTTGTATCTTTTTGAATTATGTTTTTCTCTGTATATATGCCCAGGAGTGGGATTGCAGGATCACATGGTAACTTTAATTTTAGTTTTTTAAGGAAACTCCATATTGTTCTCCATAGTGGCTGTACCAGTTTACATTCCAACCAACAGTGTATGAGTGTTCCTTTTTCTGCACACCCTCTCCAGCATTTATTATTTATAGACTTTTTGATGATGCCATTATGACTGGTATGAGGTGATACATCACTATAGTTTTGATTTGCATTTCTCTGTTAATTAGTGATGTTGAGCATCTTTTCATGTGCCTATTTGCCATCTGTATGTCTTCTTTGGAGAAATGTCTTTTTAGATCTTCTGACCATTTTTATATTGAATTGCATGAGCTGTTTGTATACTTTGGAGGTTAATCCCTTGTCAGTCATATCATTTGCAAATATTTTCTCCCCCCCAAAAAAAAAAAATATATTTTCTCCCATTCTGTAGGTTGTGTTTATGTTCTGTTTATGGTTTCCTCTGCTGTGCAAAATCTTTTCAGTTTAATTGAGTCCCATTTGTTCATTTTTGGTTTTGTTTCTATTACTCTAGGACATGGGTCCCAAAAGATACTGCTGTGATTTGTGTCAAAGAGTGTTCTGCCTATGTTTTCCTCTAGGAGTTTTATAGCATCTGGTCTTACATTTAGGTCTTTAATCCATTTTGAGTTTATTTTTGTGTATGGTGTTAGAAAATGTTCAAACTTCATTCTGACTATAATACCCAAGGCAATGTACAGATTCAGTGCAATCCCTATCAAATTACAAATTGTATTTTTCACAGAAGTAGAACAAAAATTAAAATTTGTATGGAAACACAGAAGACCCTGAATAGCCAAAGTAATCTTGAGAAAGAAAAAAGGAGCTGGAGGAATCAGGCTCCCTGACTTCAGACTATACTACAGAGCTACAATAATCAATACAGTATGGTAGGGCTTCCCTGTTGGCACAGTGGTTGAGAGTCTGCCTGCCCATGCAGGGGACACTGGTTTGTGCCCCAGTCCAGGAAGATCCCACATGCCGCAGAGCGGCTGGGTCCGTGAGCCATGGCTGCTGAGCCTGTGTGTCCGGAGCCTGTGCTCCGCAACAGAAGAGGCCACAGCAGTGAGAGGCCCACGTACTGCAAAAAAAAAAAAAAAAATCAAAACAAAAAACAGTATGGTACTGACACAAAAAAAAGAAATATAGATCCATGGACCAGGATAGAAAGTCCAGAAATAAACCCATGCACATGTTGTCAATTAATCTATGACAAAGGAGGCAAGAATATACAATGGAGAAAAGACAGTCCCTTCAATAAGTGGTGCTGGGAAAACTGGACAGCTACATGTGAAAGTAGGAAATTAGAACATAATGTTTTGATTACTGTAATTTTGTAGTATAACTTGAAGTCAGGGAGTGTGAAACCTCTTGCTTTGTTCTTCAAGATTGCTTTGGCTATTCAGAGTCTTTTGTAGTTCCATATGAATTTCAGGATTATTTGTTTTAGTTCTCTGAAAAATGCCATGGGTATTTTGGTAGAGATTGAATTAAACTGTAGATTGTTTTGGGTAGTATGGAAATTTTAACAATATTCTTCCAATCCATGAACATGGGATATCTTTCCATTTATTTGTATCATGTTCAATTTCATCATCATTGTATTATAGTTTTCAGAGTATAAATCTTTCACCTCCTTGGTCAAGTTTATTCCTAGGTTTTTTTGTTTGTTTTTTGGGAGAGGATGCAATTGTAAATGGGATTGTTTTCTTGAATTCTCTTTCTGATAATATATTATTAGTGTATAGAAAGCAACAGGTTTCTGTATACTAATTTTGTATCCTACAACTTTCCTGAATTCATTTATTAGTTCTAATAGTTTTTTGGTGGGGATTTTAGGGTTTTCTATATATAGTCCCATGTCATCTACAAATAGTGACAGTTTTACTTCTTCCCTTCCAATTTGGATGCTTTTTATTTCTTTTTCTTGTCTGATTGCTGTGGTTAGGATTTCCAATATTATGTTTAATAGAAGTGGCAAGAGTGGGCATCCTTATCTTGTTCCTGATTTTAGAGGAAAAGCTTTCACCTTTTCACCGTTGAGTATGATGTTAGCTGTGGGTTTATCATGAATGGCTTTTGAGATGTGTTCCACCTTTACCAAATTTGTTGAGAGTTTTTATCATGAATGGATGTTGAATTTTGTCATATGATTTTTCTGCATCTATTGAGATGGTTGTTGATTTTTATCCTTTGATTTGATAATGTGGTATATCACATTAATTGTTTTGTGGATATTGAACCATCCTTGCATCCCTGTTCTAAATCCCACTTGATCATGGTGTGTGATTCTTTTTATATATTGTTGAATTCAGTTTGCTAAAATTTCTTGAGGATTTTTTACATCTATATTTTTTAGAGATTTGGCCTGTAATTTATTGTTTTAGTAGTATCTTCTTATTTAGTAGAATAAATTTGGAAGTATTCCCTCCTCTTTATTTTTTGGAATAGTTTGAGAAGGATAGGTGTTTGTTTTTTCAAAAAACCAGCTCTTGATTTCATTGATCTTTTCTATTGTTTTTTTTTAACTCTATTTTATTTATTTCCTTTCTGATCTTTATTTTTTCCTTCCTTCTGCTGACTATGGGCTTTTTTTTTCTAAGTCCTTTAGGTAGTAGGTTAGGTCATTTATTTGAGATTTTTCTTGTTTTTTGGGTAAGGCTTGTATCACTATATACTTCTCAGAACTGCTTTGCTGAATCCTGCAGATACTGGAGTGTTGTGTTTTTATTTTCAGTTGTTTTGAAGTATTTTCTGATTTGCTCGTTGATTTCTTCATTGACCCATTGGTTTTTTAGTAACATGTTGTTTAGTCTCCATGTACTTTTGTTTTTCCTATTTTTCTTCCTGTAATAGATTTCTAGTTTCAGGCTGTTGTGGTTAGAAAAAAAAAAATGCTTGATATACTTTCTATCCACTGAAATTTGTTATGACTTGTTTTGTGGCCTAGCATGTGGTCTATCCTGGAGAATGTTCTATGTCCATTTGAAATGAAAGTGTATTTTGACCTTTTTGGCTGGAATGTCCTATAGCTGTCTGTTAAGTCCAACAGGTCTAATGTGTCATTTAAGACTACTGTTTCCTTATTGATTTTCTGTCTGGATGATCTGTCTGTTGATGTAATTGGGGTGTTAAAGTCCCTTAATATTATGGGATTATTGTCAACTTCTACCTTTATGTCTGTTAATATTTGCTTTATATACTTATATGTTCCTATGCTAGGTACATATATGTTAACGAGTGTTATAGCCTATTCTTGTGTTGATCACTTTAGCTTTATATAATGCCTTTGTTTTTCTTTTGTTATAGAGTTTGTTTTATAGTCTGTTTTGTCTGATATGAGTATTACTACCCCCACTTTCTTATTGTTTTCATTGGCATGAAATATCTTTTCACATTTCCTCACTTTCAGTCTGTGTGTATCTTTAACTCTGAAGTGAATCTCTTATAAGCAGCATACAGATAGGTCTTGTTTTTTCAGTCCAGTCAGCCACCCTATGTCTTTTGATTGGAGCACTTATTCCATTTATATTTAAAGTGATTATTGATAGGTATGTGCTTAGTGTCATTTTGTTACTTATATTCTGCTTGTTTTCTTGATTCTTCTCTGTTCTTTTCTTCTTCTTTTAGTCTCTTCCCTTGTGGTTTGATGATTTTTAGTGGTATGCTTATATTCTTTTCTGTCTTTTTGTGTATCATAGGTTTCTGATTTGTGGTTAATATGGGGTTTGTATATGCTGACCTATAACTTATCTGCTTGTGTTAAACTGGTGATCATTTAAGTTCAAATGCATTCTAAAAGATCTACGTTTTTTTACTCCCCTACCCAACATGCTGTGCTTTTGATGTCATATTTTACATCTTCATGTTTATCCTTTCACTGTTAATTGCAGTTATAGTTAATTTTACAATTTTTTTGTATTTTAATCTTCATACTAGCTTATTTAAGTTGTTGATCCAGTCTTTAGTATATATTTGCCCCTACTAGTGGGATTTTTCCTTTCCTGTAGATAATTACTTCTTTTCTTTTCCATTTAGAGAAGACCCTTTAACATTTCTTTAAGAGTAAGTTTAGTATTGATGAACTGTTTCGGTTTTTGCTTCAATTCTAAATGATAATCTTCCTGGATAGAGTACCCTAGGTTACAGTTTTTTCCCTTTCAGCACTTTAAGTATATCATGTCACTCCCTTCTGGAATGCAAAGTTGCTGTGAAAAAAATAAGCTGATAGCCATTTGGGGGTTTCTTTGTTTTTTCTCTTGCTGCCTTTAGAATTCTCTTTTTATGTTTAACTTTTGCCATTTTAATTATTATATGTTTTGATGTGGGTCTGTGGGTCACTCACAACTGTGCACTCCCCTTGGTCATGCCGGCCCTCACCCTAGTGTGGAGCTGTGCTGTGGAACAAGAAGGGCTGGAGCAAGTGCTTGGCTCAGGCTGGGATAGACGCTGGGGTGGTCTGCTTCCTCTGCCTTGTTTCTGGTGTAAACAAGTGAATGCATGCTCTTCATGAGTGGAGTCTAGGTTTCTTACAGCCCTCCTGTTAGTCCCACTGGTTTTTCAAACCAGCTAAGAGGCTTGTCTTCCCAGTGTCAGAGCCCAGGGCTAGGACACTCAGTATGTGGCTCAAACCACTCACTGCTGAGGGAGAATCTCTGAGCCTGTGTATAATACCCTTCCTCTTCTGTGTCCCTATCGGGAGAGCCAGCCCTGACCCGATTGCTTCTTTTCTTTTCCTACCAGATTCCATGTGGATCTTTCTTACAGCTTTGTTTGTACAAGAGTCTTTCTGCCAGTCTCCAGTGTGTTTTCAGTGAGAATTAATCCACATGTAGATGTAGGGGGGGGCCTCTGCATCTTCCTACTCCCTCTTCTTGATCTCCCTACTCCAGTTTGAAGAGTCTTTAAGACATAAGTAGAGATGTCTAGTTGGCCTATGAAGATAGGCAGGAGCTTGGTTGCCGATAAGAGATGCACGGTCAAGGAAGATGCTTTTGCTTTCCTGAGTGCAAAATGAGAATATTTTAAAGCTAATGTGTCTGAGAAACCAGCTGAGTTAAGGACTGAGGAGGGTTCAATAGGTTATTCAACAAGGAAGTTATTGATAGTTTCAATAAAGTATTAGGGGTTGAAGAAGGTTTGGAAAAATAGGATGTTTACAATATATGCTTTAGACTAATAAAATCTTAGGTTTCATTGAAAAACACTGATGGGAGTTATCGTTAGAGTGAGAGTTAAATATGTAAGAGAGAAGGCCTAATCAATATAAAAGTTTCCTGAGAAGATGGAGATGGATGAGATCCAAAGACTGTGTGCCATGGTTGATCTCTAATGTGTAAGTACAGATGTGTAAAAAATATCAGCATGTGTGCATGTTTATGGTGGGAAATTAAGAAAAATCCAGTTTGATGGCTTCTATTTACTCTGTAAAATAGAAAGTAAGTAAGGAATTTGTTTACTGAGAGTGAGAAGAGAGGTGGAGAGAAAGGTATCAAATGTTGGAACTATCACTTTAGAGAATGGGAGGACAAGATGACCAGAGAAAAGAAATGAGACTGCCTAGAGTTCCTTCAGAGTGCAAGTAAAAGTTTAGTCCTTTAGGGAAAGTGCTTTCTGACCAAACCCACTCCACCGTGTGGTCACTTTGCTTTGAATTCTCTCAGCTGCTATACAGAGGCAGCCTTGATCACATCATACCAGTGGACTTGTCGCATACTGGGTGATTCTCTGGCTCTTTTATACACACATGTCTAATCTCTGCAACAGAAGAGGGCAACTCAAGGACAGAGAACATGGCTCCCCGATACCTAATAGAATACTGTGCCCATAATAGGGGTTATTAGGGCTTATAAAATTTAAAGGGGATTATTAAGCATGTGTCAAATATGGACATTCTATATATGAACTCAGAGCAAAGACATGATTCCATGTTTTATATATGGTTTTATATAATAAAATATAGAGATGGTCATCCCCGCCTTTTTCAGTTAAAAGGGTGACTTCTTTTTATCCTTGAAGACTTGGTCTAAGAGTTATCACTTTGAAGTCTCTCCTGATCTCCAGTAATGACATTAATCTTCAGGAGAGTTATTATAGCATTTTTCACACTGGAGAACATTTCAATGTTCATATGATTCTCTTCCCCATTAGTCTGATTACTCATACAAAGTGGCTGAATCTTACTTAGCTTTCATTTCTCAAAGACTAGACTAGGGCCTAGTGTATGCAAGATGCTCATTAGAGGTTCTTGAAATTGGAATGCATGAAATTCAAAAGATAAACACAACAGAAATCAATATTGATTCTCTTGATTAACTTCAGTTTCAGGAAAACCTGTTTTTCTCTCAATTTTCTGTCTCACCAGTTACTAAGGTTTTTTAAATAAGGAACTGAGAATTTCCTTTCTTTCTTTTTTCTCACCTTCCACATTCAATCCATCATCATTCTTATCAATCTACCTCCAAAATATTTCTAGAATTCAATTATCTTCATCTTCACTGATACCATCAGTGTCTAAATCACCATAATATCTTACCTGGACTACAAATAAGAAGATTTTAATTTGATATTTCATTTTCATCTGCCCCTCCCCCAACAAGCTAATATTCACACATCAGCTGAAATAATCTAAAAAAGTATAATTCTGATTATTTAAGCTTCCCTTCCTTACTCAAAACCTTTTAATGGCTTTCCACTGCACTAATGATGCATTTCACGCTCCTTGATGCAATGTCCTCAAGTCCTTGCATGGTGTGGCCTTTGCCTGTCTCTTCAGTTCATGGTATGACAGTCTTTCCCTCACTTATTGGCTTTAGCAACAATGATTATTTTTTTCTAGTTTTAGAAGGTTCCAAAGTCTTCCTGCCTAAGAAGCTTGGCCATCACTGTTTCATATATCCAAAACATTCTTCTTTATACACTGAATGACTAGCTCCTTTTGGCCTTTACATTTCAACTTAAATGTTACCTTTTCAAAGATGTCTTCTCCTTCCACAGGTTCCTCCTGTGGGATTTCTCTCTATATATTGCTAATTACTTACTGTTTTTCTTCATAAACCCTATCACAATTTGTATATTATTTGCTTACTTGTTCATTATATTATAGATTGTAAGCTCTGTAAAGGACAGGAATTCGTTTATTCTGTTTACTGTAGTATACCTGTTGCATAGAGTTCATTATATATTTGTTCAATGAATGAATTCCTGGATGCATCAATGAATTAATAAGAATGAATGAATGAATGCACGCATGCATGAATGAATAGAGCAGGTAGAATAAGATAGCTTGACCTCACAGGGTTATTGAGGGGATAACATATAGAAATGAACATAAAGAATTTTGGAAAGCAAATGTTTTGTACACTTACTAAGTATTTACATTATGTTAAATTTGCTGAATCCTGCATGGCTTCATTGCTTCATATTTTAGTTTGCTTTTGTGCTATGAATAAAGATTTAGAGCATTTCGTGATATAGATTTCCTTGTCACTCTTGCTAGGAAGCAGCCTATTGATATGCCTTGGTTAATTAATTGAAACAAATTTCTTCATAAAAGAAAAGTCAAATCTGATGACCTTTGGATGATTTGTGTATTTATGTGTGTGTGCACATAGTAATACATACTAGTAAGACGTGTACATCTTACAGAGAAGTGTGATGTGCCTTTTCTTTCTGATTGTGGAGTGCTACTTTAGCTTAATTGAATTGTTTATGTTTAGACAGTGAGACAGTGAGAGCTACTATGTCTTCATGACAAGCAATATTTGCTAGCATTATTGTTTCACCTGGCTTTTATTTCTTCACTCAATTGTTCATTTCTTTTCTTTTTTGTTGTCTAGGTTTTCTTTTACTTTCAAATTTCATATCAAAGACTACCTAGTATAATGCTTATATCAAGAAGCTAACAGGAACTTGATTTTCTCAGTCTTCTCAACTATTGTTTCTCTTTCTGTGTTCCATAAACTCTAGGTTCTTGAGAATAGCTTACTTGAACAATATAATTTTATGCCTGGCATCAGAAGTGGAGGAAAATCCTTTCAAAAGTGGATAAGTGACTTCACCTCCATTATGCTAAAAATAGGCTCAAATTTATTATAATTGATGAATTCCAGAATGTTGGTTCTACTGATTTACATTGTACCCTAAATTAGACCTCAGCTATGAGAAAAACGTCCAAATTGTGGAAATCCGGGCAGTTAGATATAATAGACTATGATGATTAAAAGTATACAGCTGAATAAAGGTATTATTTCCTGTTATCCTAAGGGCACATATGTATGGTCAACTGCACAAGATTTTTTGACCAAGGCATTATGAAATAGAAAATACTCATGATTTGTTTTAATTATAACTTCTCTCTCTGCAACTCAGCCATACAAAATTGACAATAATGCCAATAAGACTTTTCACTCATCCAATAGACATATATAAATTACCTGTTATAACAAAGAACTTTTCTAGGAAGGCAGTGTAGTGAAGTGTTTAAGATCACTGACTTTGGAGTCATAGTTCAAATGCCTCTTAGCTGTGTGACCTTGAGCATGTAGCTTAATCTTTATGCAATTTTATTTACTCACCTATGTGATAAGTTTTATGAAAGAGTTAAGATGGAAAGAAAATACTTTCTTCACATTGATGTAATTAAATTATGTAAAACTCTTATCAAAGAGGAATAAGTACTTGGTAAACAATAACCACTCTTAGTCTAGTTCCTTTTCTTATTCCTGTTTTTTAAATAAATATTATTTTATGAAAAGGTAACATTTCATAATAAGATCATAATTGTCAAATTTAAATTAAATAATAATTTTGGTATAGATGTAGATGAAAAAATGTATTGAGAAGATGCATATGACATGGTACTTGAAGATGATCACCCTATCCCACTGATAGCACTTAGTATTTTGAAGCCAGCCATTTTATTGATGACTCTAATATTGAACCCAAACCTGCAACCAGAAATTATATCCATTTGTCCTTGTTATTTTGTTTACACAAACACAGTCTATTCTTTTTTTTTTTTTTTTTTTTTTTCACCAACAACACTCTTTTTTTTTTTTTTTTTTTTTTTTGCCGTCCGCAGGCCTCTCACTGTTGTGGCCTTTCCCGTTGCGGAGCAACAGCCTCCGGACGCGCAGGCTCAGCGGCCATGGCTCATGGACCCAGCCGCTCCGTGGCATGTGGGGTCTTCCCAGACCAGGGCACGAACCCGTGTCTCCTGCATCGGCAGGCGGACTCTCAACCACTGCGCCACCAGGGAAGCCCCACAGTCTATTCTTGATCCATGAAAGCCAGCAATAGCCTGCAGGAGCATGACATAGTCATGGAACTGCATGATTTCTAAGTAGCCAGAACAAAGGTTGAAAGTTGCAGCGATTGCCAAGAAGGGACAGTTAGGAGCCAGATTATGGACAGCTTTGTATCACCAAGATGTCTCTACTATAAATGGCACAAATTACATGAGAGGAAAATACATAAAGCTAACCTCGGCAATTTGTGTAATGATACAGCTTCCTTGGTTGGGTAGTCTTGGAATCACTGCCCAGCTGTGAGCGCTGAGCCTAAAGGTGGTGTGATCTTTGCATCATGGCAGATATGGAATAAATGCAGGGAGTGTTGTCATGTCCTCTATCCAAATTTATTCCTTTGCATGTGTGTTTCAAAAAACTTGTAGGCCTAGGCTCCTAAAATTGAGCATGTATTTCTCAATAGAGAGATACAAACATGTTATATCTTGGAGTACTATAATAGCATAGATTTTGCTTTGCTCAGAAGGATGGGGGAGGGGAGGGTGTAAGAACCCTTTTAACAAGGAATAATTTAGCAAACTACATACAAGCACTCCACTGAATATCTGCTATGCTACAAATTTATGACCTAATTGGGAGGGCAAAACACAAACATACAAAGAGATAAAGAACAATTACAGGAAGGAGATGTTAAGTTACAAAGGAAAAATACTGACAGTTTTTCTACAGATAGAGGAGGAAAGAACAGTTTTTAGCATCATCAAATGCCCTTGAGACAGTATCTAGGAGTTTCTATATTCCTAAAACTAATTTTAGAAGCCCATAACTAAAAAGACTTGCATGAGATGATGGACTGCTTTCTTGAGTTAGGATGACACTATGAATTGATGACAGTCCAAGCAAGGTGCAATACAGCTCCAGAATAAGGCTGCTAAATGCCACCATATATTTCTTAGTAATGCAGTGGACAGCGTTGTCATCTTGCTTGATTTCTACTTTAGTCCCTTAAAAATTATCTATGAGCAGAATTGTGAAAAAGTAACCAACAGAATCAAGACTCAAAAGCTTCTTGGCAGGTAGATATACAAAGTTTGAATGGTAGGGAGCACCATGCCTTCAGACTCCAGACCAAACTAGCAATTTACATCGAACACACTATTTTAGTAGCTCTAAGGATTATTTGCAGAGCTTCGAGGGACTACTTTGGTCATTCAAGATCATACCATTTTCATCAATTCTTGGTCTTTCTAATAAAAATGTCCCTCGCTCAGTTTAATTTAAGATCTTATTGAGTACACATATGTGCTAAGCATTGTGTCAGTCACTGGAATTATCATGGTGAGCCAGTCCCTACCAGTTCACATTTTTCCCCAGCAGAGGTGGAATGGTAGGTTTTGTCTATCTTTTGTTGAAGGATAATGGATAGAGACATGGATTTGCCCTGCCAAGGGTATAGCCATATAGCCACTCACCAGTTATGTTACTTGGATTTAGCTCATAACCTTCTCATCTTCCCAAACCATGATGACTGATCTCACTTTATATTTATACTGTTTCTATCAAGGGACCTCTGAAGGCCACCCTTAATCCTACTATATACTTCCAGTCCATTCACTGTCAACTCTGGAATGACAGAATATACCTTCACTTTCCTCAAAACTCCAGCCTCACTCTCAGCTGAAATTCTTGCTTTTTATTTCACTCAGAAGGTAGGACAACCAGAAAAGAACATTCACAAGGTTCCATCCCCATACTCTCTGACCTGCTTGCATCTATACCCACATATTCTGACTTCCCTTCTAGTACCCTACTTGAGGTCACCACCTACCTCTGTGGGCTAGATCTCATCTCATCTCCTATTTCCCATCTAAAGACCATTTATCTTCAAATTCTCTTCTCTCTCTCTCAGTCATCATCAATTTTCTCCTTCCTGTGGATGTCCTTTAGAAACTTGCTATAATATCTTTTATTTTAAAAAATCACTTAATACTGCCTACCATTCCAGCTGCTGCCCCATTTCTTTCTTTTTTTTTTTTTTTTGTAGCGGAATCCACGAGAAGTATCCATACTCCAATTCTATATCTTTCATTCCTTTCTTTCCATTCTTATTTGAACTGATTTTATTCAGGTTTTTCTTTCTAATATGCTGCCAAATCACTTTTGACAGGGTCACCAAGGATTTCCACGGTGACGAATCCAATGGATGAGTTCTCAATTCTTAACCTATCCCTGTTCAATAGCCTTCCTCTGAAAGCTTTCTTAATTTGGCTTTGAGGTATTTCTCCCTTTCTCCTGGTTCTATTCCTACCAGAGTGGCTATTGTGACTCTACGTCTTTTAATGGTTCTGCCCCATCTCCTTACCTCTAAATTTTACAACACCCCAAGGCTCAGTTCTAAGACCTCTTCTTTGCTTTGTGTATGAGCACTCACTAGATGATTTCACCCAGTCCCTTGGATTTAAATTCCATCTATAAACTGATAAGGCCCAAATTTATGTTTTCAATGCATACTGCTCACTTGATCTCCAGATTTGCATATTCAGTAGCCTACCGGACATCTCCATTTGACTCCCTAATAGGAATTACAGACTTGTCCAAAACTGAATTCTTGAGTTACCTCCAAATTTATTCCTCTCACAGTCTTCCCAATCTTAGTAAATGGTAACTTTTTTTTTTCTGTTTGCTTAGGCCAAAAGTATTGAAGTCATCCTTGACTTCTCTCTTTCTCTCACCCTGCATGTCAATAAATCCTGATGGCTTTACCTTAGAAATGTATCCAGGAGAACATTTCTTACCACCTACACTTCTTTCACATTGGACCAAACCATCATCTTCTGGATTACTGTAATAGCCTTCTAACTTGTTTGTTTGTTTTTTTCGGTACGCGGGCCTCTCACTGTTGTGGCCTCTCCCGTTGCGGAGCACAGGCTCCAGACGCGCAGACTCAGCGGCCATGGCTCATGGGCCCAGCTGCTCCGTGGCATGTGGGATCTTCCCGGACCGGGGCACGAACCCGTGTCCCCTGCATCGGCAGGCGGACTCTCAGCCACTGCACCACCAGGGAAGCCCTTTTGTTTGTTTCTTAAAAATTTTGTTTTGTTTTGCTCTTATCTCCAACAATCTATTCTCCTATAAAAATGCAAGTCAGATTATGTCACTCCTCTGTAAATCCTCTCCTGGACTCTGATCTCACTGAAAACCAAAGCTGAAATCTTTACCATTTTTTTTTACAGCCCAGTACATACCCCTTCAACATCTACTATTTTCCTTTCTCCTTCATTCCAACCCACTGTCCTCCTGGAATATTCTAGGCACGCTCCTGCCTCGAAGCTTCTTCCTCTGTCTGGAATGTTCTTACTCTAGATATCCATATGGCTTATTCCCTGGCTTCCTTCTGATCAGATCGAATTACATCTTATTAGTGAGGACTTCCTTAATGACCCTATATAGCACTCTTCCACACACACGAACACACACATATCATTTTTAGCTTGCGTCATTTTTTCTCCATAGCACTTATCACTACAATTATCTTATCTGTTTGTTTGTTAATTACTTTTCACAATAGAGTACTATACTCTGTGAGGACAGAGATTTGATTCATCATTTCAAGTAGTTTTAACCCTGGGCTTGAAGCAGTACCTGACTCATACTAGGTGTTCTATGGTTGTTTTTTTGAATGAATGAATTGCTAAAATGAAGGTAATAATACCTGCATCAACTTTGGAGTGAAGATAAAGTAATATACTGCGTATTAGCCCACTTTAAAAACCTGCAGGACTATAATTTGTTGGCTTTTATTGTTTCTTAGATCCTGCATGATTGTAGAGTGCTGCTAAATAATTATCATAGATAGTCCAACCCTGCTTTGTGGAATCAGAGATGGCATGTCTCAGTCATACAAAATGGAGTGTATCCCTCTAAATAGAAATAGAAACTGCAAGCCAAGAACTGGTCTACATATATAAGGCAGGAGAAAAAAAAAAAAAACTGTTGGATTTCTTTTTTTTTAACATATTCCCCACACAGAGATAAAAATAGTGTCAGCTTTGAACTTGAAAGATGACATTATACATGCAGTAGCACATTTTTCATTTTTATGTATAATTTTTGACAATTATGATGTTAAATGTATTTTTAACCTATAGATTTGCATTAATATTGAGTCAGGTTTTAACTTTCTTTTCAGCGGCATTTAAATTTGTTCCTTTAATTTTGGATCTGATTTCCTTTAAGTTCCAGCAGAGAAGTTAGAGGGGAAAAAAATTTAGGAAATAGGCATTTGGAAATTTTATTGCCAAATGGTTCCAGTAATATAGGCTTTCAAAGCAATATCTTGGTCCACATTTGTTCCTAGCACTCCTTTTATTTCCTTTGTGGGCCTCCTGATAAGAAATCATGTCCCAGATGAAACATCACCTTCCTATGAGGAGCCTTCCCTGTCACTCTGATCCATAGGTAGGTCTGGGAGCTCTTTTCTCTCAAACCCTAACCCTAAACTACCACACTTTTTTCATACTATCATTATGGTGAACATTCTATTGATTATGTTTTTGTAAAGATAAAGTTTCTTGGGTATGTTAATACAGTCAACAAACTTTGAGTTGCTGAATCTTTGCCAAGCATCATCCTGGGGCTGTGGTTGCAAAGATGTGTGAAACATGGTCTCGGTAACTTTGTCTCTTCACTAGGCTGTGAGTTCTTTGAAATTCAGTGACTGAGGCTCTTATTTTTCTATGCCTGATGATTAGCACAACCCTAAATAAATATATGCAGACTGAATGGACAATTCTCCTGGTTAGAACAGAAGTTCCTGAGGACAGGCTCATCACTGTGTCTACAGTGCTTAATGCAGTGCCTGGTACATGATGAAAGCTCAACAGGTGTTATGTGGAAGGTCAATAATGGGCACTAAAGGGCCACCATCCATTCTGGTTTCTCAGACAGGCCAACAGAAAAGTAAGAAACTGACAGAGAATCTATGAGCCCTCTTGGCTCAAATTAGACCTTTAATCAGTGCTTTCTCTGGAGACCCTTTTCTGTGCGTACATATGTTGAGTAACTAGCAGAACAGGACTCTAGATTGATCAGCTGAGTGAACCAGGGTATGACTAGTGGACCAGCAGATGCTGAGCTTCACTGAGGAAGGACCACATTTAGGGGTTGATGCTTTAATGCAGTTCTCTTGCAGACCTTGTTTACATGTCCATAACACATGAAATTACTCTTGAAATTTGGGGCAGGTTTGGTGCCTGAGGGACTTGTCAAAATGTTTCAGGGATGTCACCTCCAGGTGGGTGAAGAAAGTTTGGAAAGTTAATTGGCTATTTCCTGACTGAAGCCTGAAAAGTGAACTCATTAGGAAGTGCTTCCCAGCATGTACTCATTTTCAGATATTATTAATTCTTAACTAAACTGTTTTCATCTCATATGGTACATTTAACCAGCAGGTTCCTGACTAGTCAGCCCAGACAAACCCGTATTCTCTCTTAACCAGAGTGAAGAAAAATACTGTGATTCCTGCATATGTTGAATGGAATCCATAAATCTTTGTAAGACTTCTAAGCTCTTTGAGATTCAAGATATAACTTATTTATCTGTGTAACTCCAGCTATACCATACTTTCTAGTACATGGTAAATAGTCATTACTACTTTGATGAAATAGTGACCAACAGGCCAAATGTATGAATGAATAAATTAATTTACTTGAAGACTTGAGATCACCAGAGGAGAGGCATTCTAAATAAAATTACTAAGTAAAATGGCAAGGGGTGTTGGTGTTCCTGTATCCCCCTTGGTATAATTTTTACTTCACAAGTTATCACATGAATACATCCTCCTTATAATAGTTAATGCATTACAGTTAAGGCCCCCTTGACTAGAACACCTAATTAGTTTTATTCCCAGAGATACCATTATTACCAGTTTTGTATGTGTTCTTCCAGACCTTGGTTTTTGCAAATTAGCGTATATAGTCGTCCCTCCGTGTCTGCAGGGGACTGGTTACAGGACCCGCTGCAGATACCAAAATCAGCAGACGCTCAAGTCCCATAGTCAGCCCTCTGTATTCGCCATTTTGCATCTGGGGATTCAGCCAACAACAGATCATGTAGTGTTGTATTTAGTATTGAAAAAAATCCATGTTCAAGTGGACCCACACAGTTCAAACTCACGTTGTTCAAGGGTCAGCTGTGCGTGTGCATATTTGTGTGGATATATGTATCTCCTCAGAAAATATATAGTACAGTTGTGTGTATGTATGTTTAACTTGTTTAAATATGGTGTTACACTATTGTGGGTTTTTTTTTTTTATTTGCTTTTTTCACTCAATAGTATGTTTTAAGATCTTTCCATGTGGGCGTAGTTGGATTTACTACATTATTTCTGACGGCGTACATGCTGTCCTAAGTAGTGCAGCCATATCACACTTTATCTATTTCCTACTAAAAGCAATTTAAATTGCTTTTAAGTTTTCAAAGATTTAAGGAATGATGCAGTGACCACCCTTAGACATGCATCCTTGTGTATGTAGATTTGTCTTTTTATACCTAGAACTAGAATTGTTAGGCCCCTGAGTATGCATATTTAAAGTTTTAAGAGATAATACCAAAGTTATCATACAAAGTGGATGATACCAATTTACATTCCCACTAACAGTGTAAACACTATGTACTTCCTCATACCCTTACCACTGTTTTATATTATAAAAGTTTTTGATTTTTGCAAATCTGACTAGGTGAAATGATATCCTGTGTTAGTTTTAATTCACTTACCTTAGATCACTCCTCTTGTAAGGTTGAACATCCTCATGTGTCTATTTCCTAGTTCTATTTTCGCTTTTTTAGATATCCTGCCTCCCTTTCTAGTTCTAACTTAATAAACAATGGAAAGGAGGGCATGACAACCTCAATTAGGCTTAATCAGGCTTAATCTAACCTCACTTCTTAGTTCTTAATCTAACCTTCTTCCATAGAGCATTTCTCTCTAGGTTTATTTGTTCATTTGTTCCTTCATTTATTAATCAAATTCAAATTGAACACACACTATGTGTCAAGCATATACTGGGTCTGGGGTAATAGTAGGAAACAATCATAGTTTCTCCACTCACAAAGCTTACAGTTAGTAGGAAACATCAGCCAGTGGCTCAAACCCCTTTCCACATTCCTGATAGTATTTCTCATAGTGGCATTGCTAACTTTTACAAACCTGTTGATGTTTTTTTCACTTTTCTCCAAGAGGAGACTCGGTGCTCAATATTCTTCTCCCATGAACAGAAATGCCCTTCTTCTGTTTGTGGTCTAAAGTTGTTCAGATATATGTATATAGGAATGAATCTTTTGCTGGAAGCTGTGATCCTAGCTATTGTGAATTTACAAAATAAAAGGAAGCGTAGTTAATTACCTCATGATTCCGGTCTGTATCATTAACGTATCAGTGTCCTCCCTGTTAATCATGCATAAGGCAAGTCATCACTTTCTGATGGTAGGCACCTGCTGAATCACTGGCAAAGAGTGGTTGAAATGGTATCCCCAAAATCCTTCATCCCAAAACTTTAGAAGGAATATTCTGTGCCAGAAAGACTTAGTCTAGCATTTAGTTTAGACCCGCTGGTGTTTATTGCCATCTTGTATATCAGAACATGGCAAGAAAGCACATCTCAAACCAGATTTAAAAATGATGCTAATGAGAGACAGAAAGCAAACAGATCCAAATAGATGTGAAGACAATAAGAACAAAATATCCACTACCCTTTTATTTATTTTTTTATTTTTATTTTAATTTTTTTAACATCTTTATTGGAGTATAATTGCTTTGCAATGGTGTGTTAGTTTCTGCTTTATAACAAAGTGAATCAGTTATACATATATCCCCATATCTCTTCCCTCATGCATCTCCCTCCCTCCCACCCTCCTTATCCCACCCCTCTAGGTGGTCACAAAGCACCGAGCTGGTCTCCCTGTGCTATGCGGCTGCTTCCCACTAGCTATCTATTTTACCTTTGGTAGTGCATCTATGTTCATGCCACTCTCTCACTTTGTCACAGCTTACCCTTCCCCCTCCCCATATCCTCAAGTCCATTCTCTAGTAGGTCTGCATCTTTACTCCTGTCTTGCCCCTAGGTTCTTCATGACCTTTTTTTTTTTTTTTTTTAGATTCCATATATATGTGTTAGCATATGATATTTGTTTTTCTCTTTCTGACTTACTTCACTCTGTATGACAGTCTCTAGGTCCATCCACCTCACTACAAATAACTCAATTTTGTTTCTTTTTTATGGCTGAGTAATATTCCATTGTATATAGGTGCCACATCTTCCTTATCCATTCATCTTTCGATGGACAATTAGGTTTCTTCCATGCCCTGGCTGTTGTAAATAAAGCTGCAGTGAACATTGTGGTACATGACTCTTTTTGAATTATGGTTTTCTCAGGGTATATGCCCAGTAGTGGGATTGCTGGGTCGTATGGTAGTTCTATTTTTAGTTTTTTAAGGAACCTCCATACTGTTCTCCATAGTGGCTGTATCAATTTACATTCCCACCAACAGTGCAAGAGGGTTCCCTTTTCTACACACCCTCTCCAGCATTTATTGTTTGTAGATTTTTTGATGATGGCCATTCTGACTGGTGTGAGATGATACCTCATTGTAGTTTTGATTTGCATTTCTCTAATGATTAGTGATGTTGAGCATTCTTTCATGTGTTTGTTGGCAATCTGTATATCTTCTTTGGAGAAATGTCTATTTAGGTCTTCTGCCCGTTTTTGGATTGGGTTGTTTGTTTTTTTGTTATTGAGCTGCATGAGCTGCTTGTAAATTTTGGAGATTAATCCTTTGTCAGTTGCTTCATTTGCAAATATTTTCTCCCATTCTGCGGGTTGTCTTTTCATCCTGTTTATGTTTTCCTTTGCTGTGCAAAAGCTTTTAAGTTTCATTAGGTCCCATTTGTTTGTTTTTGTTTCCATTTCTCTAGGAGGTGGGTCAAAAATGGTCTTGCTGTGATTTATGTCATAGAGTGTTCTGCCTATGTTTTCCTCTAAGAGTTTGATAGTGTCTGGCCTTACATTTAGGTCTTTAATCCTTTTTGAGTTTATTTTTGTGTATGGTGTTAGGGAGTGTTCTAATTTCATTCTTTTACATGTAGCTGTCCAGTTTTCCCAGCACCACTTATTGAAGAGGCTGTCTTTTCTCTGCTGTATATTCTAGCCACCTTTATCAAAGATAAGGTGACGATACGTGCGTGGGTTTATCTCTGGGCTTTCTATCCTGTTCCATTGATCTATATTTCTGTTTTTGTGCCTGTACCATACTGTCTTGATTACTGTAGGTTTGTAGTATAGTCTGAAGTCAGGGAGCCTGATTCCTCCAGCTCTGTTTTTCTTTCTCAAGATTGCTTTGGCTATTCAGGGTCTTTGTGTTTCCATAAAAATTGTGAAATTTGTTTTCTAGTTCTGTGAAAAATACCAGTGGTAGTTTGATAGGGATTGCGTTGACTCTGTAGATTGCTTTGGGTAGTAGAGTCATTTTCACAATGTTGATTCTTCCAATCCAAGAACATGGTATATCTCTCCATCTGTTTGTATCATCTTTAATTTATTTCATCAGTGTCTTATAATTTTCTGCATACAGGTCTTTTATCTCCTTAGGTAGGTTTATTCCTAGATATTTTATTCTTTTTGTTGCACTGGTAAATGGGAGTGTTTTCCTAATTTCACTTTCAGATTTTTCATCATTAGTGTATAGAAATGCAAGAGATTTCTGTGCATTAATTTTGTATCCTGCTATTTTACCAAATTCATTGATTAGCTTTAGTAGTTTTCTGGTAGCATCTTTAGGATTCTCTATGTATAGTATCATGTCATCTGCAAACAGTGACAACTTTACTTCTTCTTTTCTGATTTGGATTCCTTTTATTTCTTTTTCTTCTCTGATTGCTGTGGCTAAAACTTCCAAAACTATGTTGAATAATAGTGATGAGAATGGGCAACCTTGTCTTGTTTCTGACCTTAGTGGAAACGGTTTCAGTTTTTCACCATTGAGGATGATGTTGGCTGTGGGTTTGTCATATATGGCCTTTATTACGTTGAGGTAAGTTCCCTCTATGCCTACTTTCTGGAAGATTTTTATCATAAATGGGTGTTGAATTTTGTCAAAAGCTTTCTCTATATCTATTGAGATGATCATACGGTTTTTCTCCTTCAATTTGTTAATATGGTGTATCACATTGATTGATTTGCATTATATTGAAGAATCCTTGCATTCTGGGATAAATCCCAGTTGATCATGGTGTATGATCCTTTTAATGTGCTGTTGGATTCTGTTTGCTAGTATTTTGCTGAGGATTTTTGCATCTATGTTCATCAGTGATATTGGCCTGTAGTTTTCTTTCTTTGTGACATCTTTGTCTGGTTTTGGTATCAGCGTGATGTTGGTCTCGTAGAATTAGTTTGGGAGTGTTCCTCCCTCTGCTATATTGTGGAAGAGTTTGAGAAGGATAGGTGTTAGCTCTTCTCTATATTTTTGATAGAATTAACCTGTGAAGCTGTTTGGTCCTGGGCTTTTGTTTGTTGGGAGATTTTTTTTTTTTTTTTTGCGGTACACGGGCCTCTCACTGTTGTGGCCTCTCCCCTTGCGGAGCACAGGCTCCGGACCTGCAGGTTCAGCAGCCATGGCTCACGGGCCTATCCGCTCCCGCGGCATGGGGGATCTTCCCTGACCTGGGTACGAACCCGCGTCTCCTGCATCGGCAGGTGGACTCTTGGCCACTGCGCCACCAGGGAAGCCCCTTGTTGGGAGATTTTTAATTACAGCTTCAATTTCAGTTCTTGTGATTGGTCTGTTCATATTTTCTAGTTCTTCCTGGTTGAGTCTCGGAGGGTTTCCACTACCCATTTATTACCAGGAACTCTGGTAAGAGTTTTGTCTGCATTTACCTCTGTAATTTTCTTGGTAACCTTGTAAGGTAGATATTGATATTCCCGTTTTACAGATGAGAAAAATGAGTTTGAGAAAGGTTAAGAACTTGCTAAAGGATATATAGCTACTAAATGGCTAAGTTGGGCTTTAAACAGAAATCTGTCTGGTTCTATTGCCTGGCTTCTTCCTCTGGCCGTTGCCTGTGAAAGTGAAAATCCACTATTGGTGCCACTATCAGAGAGGAGACTGGCGGCTCCTTGGAGTGACCTGGCAGAGAATTCATTATGGTTTCATATGCTTGGCCTTCCTAAGGCTGTGATCCTGCACAGGATGTGGAAAACGTAAATTAGGGACCTTCAGTCTTCATGCCTGTATCTGTTCTTCATCTCTCCTTCATTAATATTGCAAAGGGAAAAAAATATCACATTTTACATTTAGGGACAAGTATGTTTACTTGATATATCTGTGATAAATTTTGTTCTTTTGGCCACCTTCACTCATGTTTTAGTCAGAAGAATACACGTTAGTATCTAGTAAATAATTTTGTTGTTATTCCAAAAGAAAAAAACCTCTAATTTTTGATGCTAATATGAATGTTCTAATTTTGAAGGTGCTAAGTGGTTGATTGTTTTGTGCCTTGATGGAATGTGAGACTTTTGTGACCCATTATCCAGAATATTTGAAGATGGTATTCAAGTGATGAAATGTTATATATATGAATGACTGATCAATTTTCTTAGCCAAATTTGTGGATGGCATTTACTGATATGTTGCTAAGAAAAAACTGGCAGCATACAGACTTTGATTTCTGCAACAGAGTGTGTTTGTTAGCAGCATGGGCTTTGGAATCACACAGACTTGGGATTGTTTCCTGTCTCTTCCATGAGCTCTGTGACCTCCTACAAATTACTTAATTTCTCTAAGGTTTGATTTCCTCATTGTAAAATGTGATGATGGTAAAATCTATTCTATAGACTGCTGTGAGGATTAAATGAGGTGATGCATGTAGAGCCCTTGGCAAGAAGAGTGTGCTCGGTATATGTTGGCTATTATTATTATTAAAAAATTAACTAAAGGGTAGTGTTCCTCAAACTATAGTTACTGGAATACCTGCATCAGGATCAACTAGAATGTTTGTTTAAAAATTAAATTTCTGGGTGCCAGTCATAACTCTCGATTCAGAATGTCTTTGCGGGGGAGGGTGAGCGTAGAATGTACACAGTAGCACTTATTCATAGAGCTCATGAATACTGAATTTGGAGGACCACAGCCATAGGAAGGGTGGGGGAAGTGGTGCCTTACGCTCTGGTTCAACCACATATATGAGTGACTGCCATATGCCAGGACTGCCTTAGGCATAAGGGAAGTGAATAGGGTGGCCCATTTTCAAAATCAGAATGAAAGAGAATAATAGCCCTTGTTTCTATAGCAGGTACAATTGTTGCTCTGAGGACAGTGAACTGCAGACAATTCTGTATTCATATTTTATTGGAAATCCACAAATGCTCACAAATCCTTCTTTGAGTGATGTAAGGGTACTAAGATTAAATGTCTTCCCACTCCATTTTTGTTCTGGCATGGACCAAACTATGTGGAGAGGTAATTTTCATCTGTGTGGTGGATAGCATAAAAACAAGGTCGGATGACTTTTGCTTCTTTTTAGAAATACATTTTTAGGGAAATCGTTTCCATTTCTGTATAAAGGAGAAAGATTGTAAAGATAGTTAAAGCAACTGTTTGGCTTCAAGGCTTAGTCCAGTCAATTCCAAAACTTAGGAATCTCCAGAATTTACATTGCTTTTGAAATTGGACTTTAAGGCATGTTCCTTCCCTAGAGTGCCTGATTTTTTCAAGTTACAAAGATCAGTTTACAGTTGGATTTTTTTCTGTTTAGTGAAGACACAGTAAATTTTTTTGCAGTTGACTTTCATATAATTTATAGCAATGATTTGACATATCCATGAACGTCATGAATGAAGCAGTTGCACATTTTCAGTGAAGGTAAGGTTTAAGAATTGGATGTATTTATATAAATAAAGTGCATCCAATTCTTGAGATGTCTATCATCTTGTCACTTTCAAATGATAGTTGACATTTATTTACCATGTTACTATCTATAGAGTGATTTTTCACACATTGCATTTGGTCATCACAATAGTTCTTTTAACTGATCCACAGTCAAGTTTGCTTTACCTTTGGGACATTTTGCCTGGCCTGGCTTGGAGTCAACCTATGAAACGAGAGTAATCCCCATCCCAGTGCCTGTGTCATTCTAATGGTCAGTTCTATTTTTATATACACAACTTGGGCTGCCATGGAATGACAAAGTCTAGTTTCCAAGTCTCGAAAATGGTATTAGAAGAGATGAAGATAAGAATAGATTCCTGCCCTCAGTAGCTAAGTGACTAATGTGCTGGATAGTGTTCTGAGAACTTGATATAGATTAACTCATTTAATCCTTACAGCCACTCTATGCATTAGGCATTATTATGGCCTCTTTACAAATGAGAAAACAGAGTTGCAGAGAGATCAGGTAATTTTCCCAAGATAACACAGCTGGAAAATGGTAGTGCTAGGATTTGATCTTAGGCAGAGTGACTCTAGGGTCCATGCTCTTAACTGCTATTTTCTCCAACCTGCTTTTGAATAGGAAGAAAATCTCACAGGAATCCAAAAACCAAAATGAAAGTTAAAAATGATAACACTCTTAGAAATTTCACAAAGAAGAAGTCATAAATTTTATAAGAATTTAGAACAAGGAAAATAGCTTGGGATAGGCCAGATAGAAGATTTGCTCTCTGGAGGGTGCATAGTGAGTGATGATATATAGCACAGTAGAGTATAGTGAAGAAGCACAGTCTTTGTACTAAAACAGACCTGGGTTCTATTTCCGGTCCCTACACATAGCTATGGGACCTTTTGCAAAGAACCTCAGTTTTCTCACCTATTAAATATTAATAATAGTACCTATCCCACAGGTTTTATTTTTATATGGAAAGGTCAGGGATGGAAAGATGGGTGGGATGCTGCAGAATTGCAGGCACAAAAATTGGGAAAGCAGAAATGCTTACGGAATGACTTGAGAGACATTAAATCATCTGATGTAATGGAAGAGCTAGAATCTATATGGGAATAATGGAGAGATTTTAAAATGTGGTTTGGGATTGGAGAATAGTAGAAGGCTATTGATGAATGTACTGCTTAAGATTTTAGGGCTTGACAGATATATTTGGTTCAGTCTCTTACTACCTACATAATCTGGGTAGGTGTGTTGTGTAATCTCTCTCTGCCTCAGTTTTCTCATCTATAAAATTAGAACTAAGTAAAACAAAGTATGTAAAAATTTAAGCCTAGTTTGTGACACATACCTAATGGTCAATTAACATTATTAATATTACTATCAGTGGTAGTAGTATTCAGCAGGGAGTGTGTGTGTGTGTGTGTGTGTGTGTGTGTGTGTGTGTGTGTGTATTTGTCCAAAGGAGTTAAGTAATGAAAATTATGTTTTTGAATCAAGTGCTATCAGTCTACAGGATGAATTGGAGGGACCCCTGAGGCAGGGAAACCAGGGTGGTGGTAGCGCCAGGGTATCTATCTGTTAAGTAGGGTGGGCAGGGAAAGTTGAGCACAGTTGAAAAGAAGAAAGTCTAGTGAGATGCTTTTAGAACCCTGACAACTACATAGGGAAACTTTTTAGCTATCTAGATGTCAGTTACTGAGGGCCCAGGTAGGTTGTCTACAGTGGGAATGAAATGGAAGGGGTGGGTGTGAGCAGGTTGTAATGGATCTATCTGCTGGACTTGGAGAACACTGGTTAGAGAGGCAGGGTAGGGAAGAAAGGCTGCAGGGAAATATGACTCCATGTTTTGGAGTTCAAATGGTGGTAGGCTGACAGAGACAGAGAAGTCAGGAAGAAGATCTGACCTTTAGGGGGCAATGAGTTTTATTTCAGTGATATAAAATTTGAGTCCACAAAGGATCAACCAAGTAAAAATATTGAATAGGAGATTTACAATATATGGTTGGAGTTTGAGGGGCAAGCCATGGCTGAAGGTAAAAATATAACGGCAAATATTAGAAGTGATAATTGAAGCTATAATTGTGAAATAATTTTTAGTAATTAATCAAAATAATTACCTGTCTTTTTACCAGTGTTTAAAAAAAATGATAGTTACATTTTAAGATCTATGATACTACCATTTAGGTACCATATTTTCAGAGTGACAAACAACAGATTGGGGTATATCCTGGAAACTGACAGCCAGGAAATGTGAACTGGATCACATGAGGAAAAAAGAGTCATAGAATGAATGTAGTGTCTATTCTGGAGAAGATGTAAAGGTATGTTTTGGGCTGTTATGTGGAAGAGGGGGTAGATTTATTCTGCATGATCCAGGGAACAAAAGGATGAAAAAAAACAGTGTGTTTTCAATAATAACTTCTTTATCGAATCATGAACTCCTCTTCTTCACCAGTCACATTCTAGAAGGGTTGAGATGATCACCTCTTAAAATACTGGAGAGAGGAGACTCACTTTGTGGATAGGAGAACTGAGTGATTTACAAGATCTCTGTAAACTCTGCAGTATGATTAGGCTGGCTTTTGGGCTTATTGCATGGAATGAAGCAAGGGAGAGAGTATTCCTAAAGTAACTAAACAAGTTTTTGAAAAAGATAAGAAGAGGATAATGGAAAAAAGATATTCGTTTTCAGTTGAGACACAGTGACTGGAGTGGTTTCATTGAGCCAAGAGAGGTCAATGAAATGAGGTGCAGAGAGTCATAGTCTGCTCATGAACGACTTCAGAAAGGAACAAAAGGAGGCAGGGAAGAGGCATTTCTCGTAAGCTTTACTTGGTGGTGACTTTAGCCCAGGTTGGTTGTTGTCAAGTGACAGGGTAAGTGGGAGTTAGGTAAGGCTACTTTTTGCTGTTTTTTGCATGAAGCTAGGAAAAGGGAAAAGAATCCAGCTGAATTTCATGATAGCTTACCACTATTCCTAATTTGGTGACTACTTGTGGTAGAGGTAGCCTAACAGGGTAAAGAACTCCCCACTCGTTTATTCAGTAACCACCAAAATGCCAAATATTACATTCTAGGTGCCCTCTGTGTGTGTGTGTGTGTGTGTGTGTGTGTGTGTGTGTGTGTCTGTGTGTGTGTATTTATAGAGATACATATATACATATATACTCATACACATATATTTATATGTGTATACATGTACACACATTTGCCCATTTGTGTGTGTGTGTGTGTGTGTGTGTGTGTGTGTACATCAGCCTATTTAATCCCAATATCGATTTTGAGAGGAGGATATTGCCTGCATTTTACAGATTAGGAACTAAAGCTCTCTAATGTAGTCATTTGCTCAGATTCTCATAAGCTAGTAAGTAGCTACTGATAGTATCCAGATGTTGGCCAGCGTAATAACAAAACAGCGTGTTCTTCTAAGAAAATTGGATATCTAGATTGTGATATCTGGTTTAAAATCCTGAATTTGCCGCTGCATATTGTGCAACCTTGGGCAAGTCATTCTAACTGTATCTCATATCCTCCTCTGTGAAATGATGAAAAGGCCCTTGCCCTGCCTTTGGGTTCCTATGGAAGAGAGATGAGAGTTTCCAAACCTGGAGCCCGGTGAGGGGTTTTAAACAAGGGAGAGATCTGATCAAATTTATATTTTACATAGATCCGCTAGATAGTGTGGAAAATGTAGTTGAGGGAGACTAATATATTCCCAGAGAGCCTGTGAGAAGTAATGTTCTTTTTTTTTTTTTTTTTTTTTTCGTTTTTTGGGTTTTTCACTGTTGGGGCCTCTCCCGTTGCGGAGCACAGGCTCTGGACGTGCAGGCTCAGCAGCCATGGCTCATGGGCCCAGCCGCTCCGCGGCATGTGGGATCTTCCCAGACTGGGGCACGAACCCGTGTCCCCTGCATCGGCAGGCGGACTCTCAACCACTGCGCCACCAGGGAAACCCAGAAGTAATGTTCTTGATAATAAATGGTTTACTCTCCTAGTGTAGTGGTATAAAAGATATAGAATAGAGGACATACTTAAAAAATACTTAGTACAGTGTTTCTTCACTATTTTTTCATTATCATTCCCCCCACCCCCAGGAGACTAGGAGATTTTTAGACATTTTACCCTAACTGACTCCCTGCTCAGTGAAATGTTAATACCACAGGTATTTATGTACGATATGTATATCTGTGTTTTATATAAAAAATATTTTTTACCCCTTTTATTAGGTAGGTGGAGCAAGAAAGAGAGAGGAGAGAGAGAGAGAGAGAGATCTATTTATTTAGAGAAATTGGCTCACAGGATTGTGGAGGCTGGCAAATCTGGAATTTGTAGGGCAGGCCTGCAGGCTGAAAGTCTGTGTTGCAGTTTTGAGGCAGAATTCCTTCCTTCTTCAGGCTTTGCTCTTAAAGCCTTCAACTGATTGCATGAGGCCTATGCAGTATGGAAGGTAATCTGTTTTACTTAAAGTCAACTTATTATAAATGTTAATCATTTAAAAATACCTTCATAGCAACATCTAGACTAATGTTTGACCAAATGATTGGGTACCATAGCCTAGCTAAGTTGACACATAAATTTAACCATCACTCCCCCTCTCCCCAAGAACCAATTTTCACTCCCCTGGGGGTGATGTCATCCCTGCTGAGAATGCATGATTTAGGAGGTAAGATAGCAGGATGTACTGTGTATTAGATTAATTTATTGATTGAATATATGAGGCAAGGGATAGAGAGACACTAGAGATGATTTCCAGATTTTTAACTTGAGCATCTGAGCACATGATGGTGCCATTCACTGAGACAGGAGAAGCAAAAAAAAAAAAAAAAACTAGATTTGATGTGGAATAGGATGAGATTTATATACAACCATGTGTGCATTTACATTGATATTTTAGCATGTTCATTCATAAGCCTAACTACTTATACCTGGAATTGAATAAAATTTATTAGAAAATCTTTTGAAAAGATAAAATGCTTTATGTATAAAGTCGGCGATAGTGTGATTTACTCACTTTTAGCATTCAGGTCTGAAAGACCTTCTGGAAATATTTGGTATCATTTTCTTGCTTATATTTCTACTACTTGGATACATGCAATAGAATATATCTGCTGAGAACAAAAGTGTTAATTATGTGACAGACATTTAGTGTCATCCTTACATTTGTCTTACTAACAAATAATACACATACACTTAATCAGTGTCTGCCTTCTATCTGTATTACTTTTTATTTTGCTTTTCTTCCCAACTAAGTTGTGGGCTCATGAAGGAAAGGCATAGTGGCAATTGAGTCAACAAATATTTAGGGTCTAAAATCATCTTATTTGTCTCCAAAGAACCCAGACGAGTGCCTTGCATGAAATAGCTAGTAAATAAATGTCAAATCTTCAGTGAAGTGAAGGTTGTAATACAATTAAGTAAAAGTTCATCTACAAGTACTACAAATCATTGCTTCTTATCAAATCACTTTTCACAGTTTTAGGAAGCACTGGGGATTATTTCCATTACACAACATAGATTTTATATTTCATTCAAGAAAGAATGGGAACAGCTCACTGAACTGCCTGTAAGTTAGAGGGTCATATAGTCTGTTGGTGCTAAAGTCTGTTCTTCATAACTTAAAGCTATTATGTTTTGTAGAAACAAATTTTCTAAGCTGATAATCTATAAGTCTTTAAAAACCCTTTGGTTGTAAAGTCTGACATTTTTCAATGTGATAGCCTCATTATGTATGGAGTCTATATTGGATTTTTAGGAATTCCACAAAGTAATGTCAGCCTCATGTAAAAGATTTACTACTCCAACACTTGATATTGGGAAAATAGAAACAGGGTGCATGTTTTGTAATAATAGTAAGAACCTTAAACAGTGGACTGGAGGAAAATTCGGGATTAATTGTTGTCGTAGGCCAGGTTCCCCAGAAAAGAGTCTCAAAAACTCTGAGATTTGTATGCAAGAGTTTATTAGGGAATGCTCTAGGAACTATACCTGGGAGGGGTGAGAGACCCAGAATTAGGCAAAGGGAGTTGAACCGAGATCCAGTTGTAACAGAGGCCTTGGCTGATCCTACGGGGAGCTTTGATCCTGGAATGGTTCTTCAGAGTTGTTCTCACTGAAGCAAGGTTTCCTGAGTATTTGTACCACCACATCAACTAGTAATTGGACGCAAGTTGCCTAGGGGTGGGGAAATACTTTTAGTCAAGGTAGCTTCCTGGAGAGAGGGGCTCAGCTGTGACCCTTAGCAGCGAATGCTCCTATCAACTGGGGGAATGAGGGTGTTGATCCTGAATTGAGAAGGGTATACATTGGTGCTTACTACAGATCCTTAAGCTAAGATTTTGTTTAGTTATCATTTTGTTTTAGTACCTTAGTTCTCCATTTAGACTTTTCACTTGTTGAATGCCTAGATACTTTGATGAAAATACCTATTGAGTTAATTAATCAATGTATAAGTGAATTTCATGATGTGCTTTTCCAGTTCCATCTCTGCTCCCACTCCTTCTGGCAGAGTCATTAAAAAAAATTTAAACATTGTATACCGCTGTAGATCTGTTATTAGGGTCTTTATTTTTCTTTGATATTGATTACTCAGATCAGAAGCCACAACTTAGTTGTGATGAGAATATTAACTCTTTCCAACTTCTGGCTTCAAGTGTTTCAGAGGCAGGTCCATGTAGAAGCCCTTTTACTTTGGCATATTTGCCTCTTCAAATAACTTAGTAACATATAACTTTCAAAGCACTCATTTCTATTGCCATATTAGATCTCTATGAAGTAATAGTTAAGATCATGGATTTCCATATAAGAAATGCATAATTTAAAAGTCTTTTCTTGCCCCTAACAAGCTGTAAGACTTTGGGTAATAACTTACCTTCTCTGAATCTCAGTTTTCCTATAGGTCTGTAAGATATCTCGAAGAAATAAAATATTTAACACAGTATTTAGGACATAATAGGCTTTCAATAAAAGGTGCCTGTTACTATTATCATCTTCTCAACAACCCTGTGTAGTGAGTAAGGTGGGAACCACTAGCCCCAATTTGCAGATGCATCTTTAAAGGTAGAAAATACTATTTAAATACAAAACGTTTTCATGTACTTTTATAGCTGGAATACGGTAATCAAACACTAATTAAACTTAACTTGTTCTCTACATTTTTCAGTTGTTGCATTGATGTAGAATTTCATCCATAAGTGACAAACTTTACCTTTCTCCATGGCATGAAAGAGCCTCATCCTATTTTCTAAATTACTCAGAGAGCATTATAACAACAGAGTCTGAACTCTTTAATTTTAGATAACTAAATTGAAAAAGGCACAATTTCAGGTTTTATCAGTACAATAATGGGAAAACCCTGCCTACTTACTATATTGTAACCTCCAAAGTGACCCCTCTTTTTACAAGTTATGCTCATCTTCAATCATCTGGTTGTATTAACCTCATATCCTGCAGCTGAGTCGTCTAAGCACTGGATGGGGAAAATTTCTAGAGTCACGTGATATGTTAGGAGCAAAGTGACTGAGGTACTGGAGCACTTACCTGAGGAAGAGATTATAAAATGAAATGAATTGAAATGATAGAGAGAAAAACTGTTGGGAAAATTAATGGGGTCAATGCCTAGTTATTTTATGCTTTATAGTTTCTAACATTTTTATCTACTAAAACAAAAATGAGAAAAATACAACATAGAAAATGTGAGATAACTTACTGATAGTATTTATAGCTCACAATTGTTCAGAATTTGACCAACAGGATTCATATTAGTGAGATTGGAAATTATATATGTGTTCCTAAGAAGGACAAAAAGTAAAATATTTACATCCTAATCAATAGCTTTTCCTTTGGGAGGAAATATTAAATTTCCACAGCTTTTACTGCCTTTCTCTTTCGAGGCTTGACTGACATGTCACCCTTCAAACTATACGACACTTGCCTCCTGAGAGATATGTCCTCAGAAGCTGGGCATTTGTTGCTAGGGTCAACAGTTAAGTTGCTAATTTTGTATTTGCAGCTAATCAGATCAAGTAATTTGTGAGGAAAACACAGAGCAAAAGAATTCATATCATGTATATGTAGTCTTGAAAATATCTGTAGAAAAAGGATGCCATTACACAAGGAGAAGAGTCACAACGAGCCAGACAGAAATTTCAATTAAAAAAGCACAGGCAAGAAAAGCAAACTAGACAAATAGAAAGTAGCTTCTACGTAGCAAAGGAAACAATCAACAGAGTGGAAAAAAAACCTACAGAAAGTATTTGTAAGCCATGTATTTGATAATGGGTTATATCCAAAATATGTAAGGAATTCCTAAAACTCAATAGCAAAAAACCAAATAACCTGATTGAAAAATGGGCAAAGGACTCAAACAGACCTTTGTCCAAAGAAGACATGCAAATGTCCAACAAGTACCGTATGAAAAGATACTCAACATCACTAATCACCAGGGAAATCAAAACCACAGTGAGATATCACCTCACACCTGTTAGGACAAACATTATAAAAACAAAACACAAAACAAAACCCCCAGGAAATAACAAGTATTGATGAGAATGTGGGAGAAATAGGAACCCTTCCTTGAGCACTGCTGGTGGGAACGTAAAATGATGAAGCCAATATGGAAAACAGTATGAAGTTTCTCAAAAAATTAAAAATAGAACCATCATATGATGCAGTACTGCTGTGTACTTATGCAAAATAATTGAAATCAAGATCTTTAGGAGATATCTGCACCCCTATGTTTATTGCAGCATTATTCTCAATAGCCAAGAGATGAAAACAACCTAAATGTCCATGAATGGATGAATGTATGAATGGATAAGGATTATATGGTATATTCATACAAAGGGATAGTATTCAGCCTTAAAAAAGGAGGAAATTCTATCATATGCTACAACATGGCTGAAACTTGAGAACATTATACTAATTGAAATAGGCCAGTCACAGAAGGACAAATACCCCACTTACATGAGATATCTAAAGTAGTCAAACTCATTGAAGCAGAAAGTAGAACAGTAGTTACCAGGGGCTAAGGGGAGGAAGAAATGGGGATTTGCTATTCAGTGAGTATAAAGTTTCAGTCATATAATGAAAAAGTTCTAGAGATCCACTGTATAACCTTGAGCTTATAGTTAACAATACTGTACTGTACACTTAAAATTTTGTTAAAAGGGTAGATATCATGCCATGTGTTTTTTACCACATTTAAAAAAAATCACCATGTGCCAGTCAACTTATTTACTTATTCATCCAATCGTATGTTTTTTAATTGAAGTAAACTATATATGTAAAAAAGCACACAAAGTGTATCCCTTGATGAATTTTCACAAACTGAACAGTCACTCAAATCTAGTAATAAATTTAATCAACAAGGTAGAGGCCTTCATTTGTGCTCTTTCTCAGTCACTAGCACCCACACTGCAAAAGTAACCACCTTCTGATATCTATTACCTTGGGAAGAATTTACATATTTAAAACTTTGAGCATATAATTCACCAACATGATATGCATATATATGTATATATCCTCACTTATTTAGATTTTTAAAATTTCTTTTAATAATATTTTGGAATGTTCTGTATAGAGGTCTTGAATATCTTTCATTATATTTATTCATTGAGATATATTTTGATGCTATTGTAAATAGTATCATTTTTTAAAATATTTTAATTTATTGGAGTATGGTTGATTTACAATGTTGTGTTGGTTTCAGGTGTATAGCAAACCGATTCAGTTATACATATACATGTATTTATCCTTTTTCAGATTATTTTCTCATATAGGTTATCACAGAATACTGGGTAGAGTTCCTTGTGCTATACAGTATGTCCCCATTTGTCAGCTATCTTGTATATAGCAGTGTGTGTGTGTGTTCATCTCATGCTCCTGATTTATCCCTCCCCAATAGTATCATTTTTAAATTGTATTTTTCAATTCTTTGTTGGTGTATTATTTGAAGAAATACAATTGATTTTTGTACATTGATATTGTATATAGAGAACTTGCTAAATTCACTTATATTTACAATATTTTGTCTGTAGATTCTTTTAGATTTACTATTACATAATCCAATTAGCTGAGAAAACTGATGGTTTTATTTTCTCTTTTTCAGTCTGTTACTTTTTAAATCTTTTCTTATTGTACCAGCTAAAACCTCCAGTACAATAATGAACAGAAGTGATGATAGCTAACGTTCTCATCTTGAGGGAGAGCATTTGAATATTTCACATTAATATAATGTTTTTAAAATGTTTTCAGACTAAAGTAATTCACTTCTATTCCTAGCTTGCTGTGATTTTTACAAAATATCATGAATGAGTGTTGACTTTAATAAAATGCACTTTCTGCATCTATTGAGATGATCATATGATTTCTTTTTCTCTTAGAGTAACAATTATTGTTTTATGTAGCCAATATTCATTTAGATTTACCCACATACTTTTTAAAAAATATAGTGGTGTGTATGTGGTAATCCCAAACTCTTAATTTATCTGTCCCCCTGGCCCCCACCCCTGCTATCCCCTTTGGTAACCATATATTTGTTTTCTAGGTCTGTGAGTCTGTTTCTGTTTTGCAAATAAGTTCATTTGTATCATTTTTTTTAGATTCCACATGTAACTGATATCATATGATATTTGTCTTTCTCCGTCTGATTTAATTCACTTAGTATGTTAATCTCTAGATCAATCTATGTTGCTGCAAATGGCATTATTTCATGCTTTTTTACAGCTGAGTAGTATTCCATTGTATATACATACCACATCATCTTTAGGCATTCATCTGTGAATGGTCGTTTAGGTTGCTTCCATGTCTTAGGTACTGTAAATAGTGCTGCTATAAACACTGGGGTGCATGTATCTTTTAGAATTAGAGTTTTGTCCAGATATATGCCCAGGAGTGGAATTGCAGGAGCATATGATAGTTCTATTTTTAGATTTTTTAAGGAACCTCCATACTGTTCTCCATAGTGGCTGTACCAATTTACATTCCCACCAACAGTATAGGAGGGTTCCCTTTTCTCCACACCCTCTCCAGCATTTATTATTTGTAGATTTTTTAATGATGGCCATTCTGACTGGCATGAGGTGATACCTCATGGTATATAGTTTTGGTTTGCATTTCTCTAATAATTAGTGATGTTGAACAGCTTTTCATGTGCCTGTTGGCCATCTATATGTCTTCTTTGGAGAAATGTTTATTTGGGTCTTCTGCCCAGTTTTTGATTTTCTGTTGTTGCTGTTGTTGTTACTGAGTTGTATGAGCTATTTGTTTATTTTGGGAGTCAAGCCTTTGTTGATCACATCGTTTGCAATTATTTTCTCCCATCTGTAGGTTGTATTTTCATTTTGCTTATGGTTTCCATTGCTGTGCAAAAGCTTATAAGTTTGATTAGGTCCCATTTGTTTATTTTTGCTTTTATTTCTGTTGCCTTGGGAGACTGACCTAAGAAAACATTGGTACGATTTATGTCAGAGAATTTTTTGCCTATATTCTCTTTTAGAAGTTTTATGGTTATTTTTATTTAAGTCTTTAAGCCATTTTGAGTTTATTTTTGTGTATGGTGTGAGGGTGTGTTCTAACTTCATTGATTTACATGCAGCTGTCCAGCGTTCTCAAAACCACTTGCTGAAGAGACTGTCTTTTCTCCATTGTATATTCTTGCCTCCTTTGTTGAAGATTAATTGACCGTAGGTGTATGGTCTACTTCTGGGCTCTCTCTTCTGTTCATTTGAGCCATATGTATGGTTTTATGCCAGTACCATGGCGTTTTGATTACTGTAGTTTATAGTATTGTCTGAAGTCTGGGTGGGTTTCATAGATCTAGTACTCTGGAGAAATTCTCTGCCTTTTCATGTTTTAAAATTAACTTTTAAATAAACTTCCTATTGATGTACAACATATACACAGAAAAGTACCTGTATCTTAGGAGTACCATTTATTTTCTGAAACATATCAACCATGGTTATTTCAAGGGCCATTTTAATAACTCTAATATCTGGATGAACTGTGGGTCTGTTCTGTTTTCTACTTTTTCTTTTATTCTTATTTCTTGTCAGGATATGAAGTTTTGTATTGAATGACAGCTATTATATATGAAAAATTATAGATAATCTGAATGACATCATCTTCCCTTAGGTTTTACTTTTGCTTCTAACGTACAGATGGATTAGGAGCCTATCACTTCAGTCCAATAATGGGCTGGGCTGAATTGAGGACAAAGTTTTAGTTTTTATGAGGGTAGTCTATTTTCAGTTTGCCTCTATCCCTATTCCTAACCTTAACCCGAACCCTAGCCTTAACCCTGTGATGTTTATCAGTGCATTCCCTCATTGGTGAGCCTTGAAGCCCAATTTTGCCTCCCCAGCATTGTGTGATTGTTAAAAGTTCTGCTTAGCTTCTCAGAGCCTTCACTCTTCTCACCTGCTTAGTCTCAGTTGCTGCTCTGCTGAGGCATTGCCTTGAGAGAAAAAAATATCACATAGGGCTGACCTTATTTCTTTGCACTTTCTTTTACTGCGGAATCTTCTATCCTCAAGTCCTAGCTTTCTTTTCAACCCTAAACTCCAATTTTTCTTAAGACTGCCAAACACTTTACTCAGCCGATGTTTTCTGCTCAGCTTTCTGTTTAGCTCCTCAGCCTCCTGGTTACAAATAGGAAAATGCTTTGAGGAGAAAAGAAGTGTTGAGCCCACCTCAATGAGTTTTCTTCTCTCAGGGATTCTGGCCCCTCAAGTCCTGGCTGCCCTGGTGGCTCTTTGAAGACTTGAAACTGTTTTGATGATCCAGACTTCTGAGTTTTTCTCAGTAGATGGTCTGGAATGTTATAAACTAGTCCATCATAGTCAAAATGGAAGTTCTGTCTCCCTCTGTCTCTCCAATTTAAAAAGTACATAATTAAAAATAAAATTTATAATGAAGAAAATTTTTCTTCTAGAGGTGCTAAGTTTAAGGGTCTGTATTTGACAAAAGAACATGAGAGTGTGATTTGCCCAAAGTCATTCATTCATGTAATTTATGACAAAAATATTGTTAGAATCCAGTTCATTGTTCTTTGCTCTTCTAATTACTCAGATGTCAAATTTAACTTGTTTTGCTTTTAATACAGTTAAGGTCTTCAAATATGTATCAGTTGTTAGGGAGATAAATGAATTTCTCCTTTTATTAGCTAATTGATCCATATTTTTGTGACTCTCAGTTTTACTCTCTAAGTAATATATATTTTTCTACTCATTATCTTTTCCCCTACCTACATCTGCCAGTTCTTAAAAGATTGGTAAGGATAAAGTTTACATTATTTACCAACCTGTATCTTCACCTCGCTGAATCGTCTACCCTGTGAGGTAACAGGACAGGCATAATTATGCTTTTCTGATGAATGAGCCAAGTTAGTCTCAGAGAGGTGACACAGTTTTTCCAAATTAGAGCCTGTACTACAATCTGCACCTCTTGCTTGAGTGTCTTTTTCCCCTACTACTAAAGCAGATGGCAACTCATCAAGCCTTATGCAAATCTTGGAATGACAGGATTGAAAGGCATCTCAGTTATAATTTAGTCTAATTCTGTCAATTTACAAAGAAAAACCTGAGGCCATACAGGTGAAGTGGCTTCCTCAGAGTCACATGGCTAGGAGATCACTGCATTGGTACTAGATCTCATGCCCGATTCATTCCCTTATTTTTTGATAGGAAGAAAGCCAAGCAAGAACAGAGAGGACGATGTAGAGAAAAATTTTAAAAGCACAATGTAGTGGAATCAATAGGGCTGGACAGAAGGTAATTTAGAGTCATAAATAAATTGATTCAGGAAGGGCTTTACTTAGATACAAGAGAGTGATTCTGAACTCCAAAGATGACTAAACACAGGACTACACAATGAAGTAAGGTTGTTGGATTTCCATTTACCTGACAGGTCACAGGCAGCTAGAGCAAGTGTATTTCTGAGGACCCTTCCAATGTTGCAATTTATTAGATCTCACAAATTAATAATATAATGGGAACGCTTATGAATTTTTTTCTTTTTTTAAAAATTTCTCACAGCAACACAAAGTAATGATTCAAAGGTGTGCTTCTTGGTAAGGAATTTGCATACTAGTAAATAAATGTTATTCATTCTAGTTTTTAAATCAGTCATTATACTGCCAAACCATTTTAACAACTGTTAAGTAATTGTAAGTAAATCAAAACATTCACCAGTATATCTTGTAAATTTATTAGCAAACTTCATTTTTTGCTTATTTGGTTAAAATGAACAAATATGTTCCACATTTTTTAAAGTGTATAAAAAGTATGTCTCTTCACATAGGCCTATATTCCTTTTTAAAATTATTTGTTTTGTCAGTTAATATTCAATTTCTTTGTGAGTATTAAGTTTCAAATAAAGAGATTACCATGATTTCAAAAACAACCATTTTTGGTTAGTGAGATTCATTGTTATATTACAGAATGTAATTTTCATATTCAGAAATAAACTATGAACTCCCAAGAAAAGTGTGTGTTCATTTTTCCGTTCATTCCCATGCTCATCTGATTTTCGTCACTTAAGAACCTTCATTATACTTCCTTGGCCTTTATAATGACATTTTCAACATTATGGAACATTTTCTTTGCTTTTTTTGCATATTGATTTTCAGTCCTGGAGCAAACATGCTCAATCTTTTCTTCTTGATCCCAGAGAGCAATTTTCTAACCATTCTTTATAAAATTTCTTCTGCTGAGAAGTATTTCTTTCTAGCTGTTGCAGCATTAATTATTTATAATTTTAAATGTATTGCTTATTAACCATTTTGATTGATCTGATATAGCACAAAAGCTACTGAGTTCCCAAATGATACTCAAAAAGCATGAGTTACCAGATGGTTTTACGGACTGGTAACACTTACTGGGTGTCTATTAGGTGCTAACTCTATCTTGGGTACTTTCACATACAATATAGTATATTCTTTACTGTTACCATAAGCTCTGAAGAAGCTATGATTAGCTCCATTTTAAACATTAGAAAATGGAGATTTAGAATGACTAGCTAAGTTTATGTAGGTAGTAAATTTGGGGATTAGAATTTGAACCCATGTCTAATTCCTCAGCCGTACCTTTCAGTATTCCTTGCTATAGCAAGAGCAGAGTACTGTGTCTATTTTGTTAATTACTGCATTCCTAGTACTTAGCACAGTGTTTGGCACATAGTTAAACCTGCATACAATTTGTAAGATGAGTGAATTGGATTAATGAACTCACATGTTTAATTGATTACACTTTATATTAAGGGGGAATTTACATGGTGTATGTATCTACAACTTTGGGTAATTTGATAAGTTGTTAAGCAGTTTCCTTGGGAATGCTAATGGCCTACTTTTTTGCAGAGTTAGAAATAGGCATCTCTGGTTTTGCTGCAAAAATGTATTTCTGGGCTTCCCTGGTGGCGCAGTGGTTGAGAGTCTGCCTGCCGATGCAGGGGACGTGGGTTCATGCCCCGGTCCGGGAAGATCCCACATGAGGTGGAGCTGCTGGGCCCGTGAGCCATGGCCCCTGAGCCTGCGCATCCGGAGCCTGTGCTCAGCAACGGGAAAGGCTACAACAGTGAGAGGCCTGCGTACCACAAAAAAAAAAAAAAAAAAAAAATTTCTTCTAGTAGAGTTAAGTCAATATTGCTGGACCAAAACTGGTAACAAAATAATGATTATCATTGCGTTCTAACATCCAGTTAAAGTTCTAAGGTATGATTGAAGGTCCAGAAACAGCCCTCATTTACGTGCAAAATGTGGAAATAATAGGAACTTAATGCATTTGCCTTGTTTAAGAATTATGACAATTGCTTCAGAGTTGACTTTGAAATCTCCTGTTGTTCTTCATGGTGCACTGGTGCTTGGCTATCTCACTTAATTATTGTGGCATTTATGATGCCACTAATGGCTTGAGGCTTTAACTGGGTACTTGGGCCCGGCTATATAAGTAAAAGGGAAACCTATTAAGCCTTGCAGTAATGCTAATGCTGAACAAAAAAAGGCCAAATGCCCAACTTTATCCCAAGTTTACTGGGACAAATAGAAAAAGCATGAGTCAGTTTTAGACAAGATTGAAATCCAGGTGGAAATTGAGTGATGATCAGGTTTTGACATAAAAATGTATTAGGGACATAAGAAATCACATTATTTCATATGTCTGTTTGTTAAACATCTTTCATTGCTTCTTGTGCTTTCTCTGAGAGGAGGGTTCACAAAACACATTTCTTACAAATAGTGATGCCATATTGAACAAAACTTCACCCACCTCCTTCAGGGAAAGTTTGAAATCTTTGGTGAAAGGAGTGGATTGAGAAGGCTTTGGAAATGCCATCTTCTTTCTTCTTGTTCCTCTCTCTCTGTAATCTTGGTAGTGAAACGTAGAGCTGGGTTAACATTCTCTCGGGAGGTACCTTTAAGTCTGGAAAATTTGAGGGTGTAGGTAAGGCCTAAAGAAAGGAAAGACAAGGACTTGTTCTTTAGGTCCTAGTACTGTTTTCTGCTTTAGCAAAAGAGGAGTCTAGATGTTTTCTTCTGTGTGATCTAGCCTCCGTGGCTAGAGTATGAGGGCAGACAGGGATTTAAGATAGAGTTCTAGTAGGAATATTTTTAAACATGTCTTTTTAATTCCTTCTTTGTTCTCAGTAGACTTCTTGAACTTTTTTACCCTCAGTATTTGTATACTCTGTGTGTGTGTATGTGGTATGTGTGTGTGATGACATAGTAGGTTTGTTCTCTTTTCCTGAGAAGGATGAAATTGCTGAAAGATCCTCTTTATCTGCCAAAATTTAAGCATTATGGGCACTAATAATTTGGAAAGACTGAACACCTAGCTAAGGTGAGGAGAGGCCCCTAACAATTCCCCATGGGTAGAGGTTCCCACCATAGGTATGCAGGTTCACAGTAGGTGAATTATAAGAAAGGTGATTAGGGTGATTAGATACCTGCAGTATATTGGATATTAGTTAATGAATTTTTTTTTGCCTTGTTATAATCCTTGGTTTAACTATAATCCTTTGATATAACTAGGTTTATTCTAATTATATTTCCCCCACCTTTTTTTTTTTTTTCCTCTTAAGTTACAAACTTTACTTCTCTTTAGATACTTTAAAGTCTTTGTAGATACTGTTTAAACTCTGGGTACTTGGTGGGATGGCAATAATTTTTATTTGTGAATAGTAGCTCACTATCCTGCTTATATCATCCGACACTCCATGTCACGAGAAAGTACTGGTAGCACTTCTACAACCAATCATGTATCACAACCAAATATTTTCGATAATTTTGACAATTACCACATGTTTATTGAGAACCTCATGGCAGATAGTGAGTAGAGACCTGAGATGCTGCTCAACATCCTACAATGCACTGCCCCCCTCCACCCCACACAACAGAAAATTAAAACATCGGTAGTGCTCAGGTTGAGAAATTTTGATCTAATGGTACAGCAAATACTTATGGCCAGTCTTCCATATTGCAGGCATAGTGCTGGATGCTAGAGATAGTGTAATCAATGCAGTAGATATATCTCTACCCGCATGGAAATACAGCTTATTTTGGAATATATGCATTAAACAAACAATGCTGTTAAAATACGCTAATTCCTTTTTTAAAGAGGGTTATGAGCTGGCTTCTGAGAGATGATATGAATTGGTATCAGGGTACTGGCAATAATTTGACTCACCATACGATGGATGCTACAAATCCTGAATCCCTAAATCTGTTAGCCTTCTATGTGTGCTCAGTCCTCAACAACTAGTGTTACAAAGGATTGAAAGGGGGTAAAACACATGGATTTCTTCTTTAAGATTGTTACAATATATTCATAGGGAAAGATCAATGTACACAAAATACTTAAGTATAGTTATATATAGCTAACCACTGTATGTATGCTCATCATCGTAGTATAGGGTAATGGAATTTTAATCCTAATCATAGTAGCTTAACTTCTTTATTTAATTTTACTGGGTAAGGGGAAGATCTTTAGGTATTAGGTATTATAAAAGTAACAGAGAGAATGACAAAACATTCATTTCTCCATGTTCTTCTTAGATTGTTATTTGTGTTTATGCATTTATACCTAATTCTAATTTTAATATACAAGTAATTTTTATCCTGATTTTCTCCCATAAAAGTCTGGTTTCCATTTTGTTGGGGTTTTCACCTTTATCACTTTTAAAGGATCCATAAAATTTCACTGTATAGATGGACCTTAACTTACATAAAACTTTTTCTCTATTGATAGATATTTATAACCTCTTTGTATTTACAGATGACAAAACTGAAACCCAGAGATGTGGAATGGCTTAACTAAATAATTACCAAGAAACACAGATAGGTGTCTAATGGTTTTTTAAAAACACAGATAAGTGTCTAATGGTTTTTTAAAAAGTTGATGTATAATTAATATAGAAAAGTCTAAAGGTCATTTTTCACATTTCTGTAGAATCCGCAGAATAGAAAAGACAATGTGTGATTGCATATTCCCAAGGCATCTTTAAGTCTCTCTCTGGTCAACCTCATATTAAGTATAGCAGTAGAATCCATGATAGTAAGTGATATTTTCTTCTCCATCCTTTCTTTAATTTGGTGGAATTTCCTGGGTACTTCCTGTGTTGCATATGGAATATACCCATTTTTGAGGAATTTAGGCTTGTGGTTTGGCATGTTGTAAGAAAGATTAATATTGTAGAGGATGATTAAGAGGAGAAAGACTGCTAGTTTTCTCATTAATATTCATTAATCTTGGAATCTAGTCATTTTTAGTCTGACAGTTTTACAATAGGTGCTTTTACATTGAAAAAGCAAAAACTAATTGCTTTGTGTTATGTACTGAAGGTCAGAAAAAGGCATTTCTTTATAAGTGAGGAAACACTACGGAAGCTGAGAAAACTATCATCAGTCTTTAGTGAAATAAATTAGTAGATTATTAGCAAGGCAACTTTTGCACATTTTACTTAGTATGAATGAAAGCAAAGAGGGACCTCTAAGGCAACAAGAGTAGAATGCTCATGGAGATAATAGCAAATATCTCACTTAGTGGAAACTACATTTTCACTTACTAATAATCAGAATATCTTTCAGTTAGAGAAGAAATGTCTGTCTAACATTTACTGGTGAGTTTTTGCAAGACTATACTTTGGACATATACTTAAGACATGCAAGTGTTGCCATGAGGCATTGCTGTTTTTTTCATTTAGTTTTTTCTGCCTGATATTATAAGGAGAGGATTTTTCTTTTAAATAATTTCTGTACAGAATTTGGTACTTCCATTTACAAAGCATTTCCACAGAGAGTTATCCTATTTTGTTATTTCAATAACCCTGAGGCATGAGTGACCTTGTTCCCATTTTGCAGATAAGAAAATAGATCCTCAGGGAGATTATGCAATACATTATATTCTAGATCACACAACTGAGAAGTAGCCCGGGTATTCAATGAGGCTAAATCTTGTCACTCCAAAAGCTGTGAAGTCAGAATTAGAAAGCCTCATCCTGGAAAAGTCAAATTGACCTTTCCTTAGTATAATGACTCTATCTATAGACCCTTGGATTTGAATTTTTAGAGGAGTCTTCAAAGCAAAATGCCCTGCTTCTGTTTGTTAGCATTTCATTGTACTCGGATTTCAAGATGATTATCATGAGAAGTGTTATGAAAATGATATGTTCATTGTACTGATGAAAAGCCCAAGATACTCAATGAGGAAACGAAGATACTAAGATCCAGGGACAGAGATATAGGGATAACAAGCACTTGGCAGATACAGTCTTAGTGCCATTAGGCACTGTATTTTTTTTTTTTAAAAAAAGAATGATTTATCTGATTGTAAAAATATGGAAATTTAAGATTTAGGGGGACATTATGAAAAAGACAAAAGCAGAAAATAAAAATCACCTACAGTTCTGCCACTAATCATTAACTCTTCCTATATTTAGTGTCTTGTTTTCTACTGTGTCCTATGGAAAAGTAAACAAGGAAATATTAAAATAGAACTTCTTATAAAATTTAAACAAACACAAACACAAAGGGCATATTTCTTTACTACAGAGCATCTCAGAGCATTTAGTATGCTAAGATACACTGTGAGTCTCCAAGAGAAGAAAATGACATGTAGGTATTTTGGTAATACTGTATATAAAAGGTGGAGTAGAAAAAGTTAAGAATTTAAAGTGATTTGAATGCAAGTGGGTAGCCCTTAGTCTATATAAAGTTTAGAGAAATAATTTATATTATACGATGGTCAAAAGTAAGCCACCTATACACCATAAAATAATGGCATATTGGGGTCTTTTCTATTAGGCAAGCACCATGCCAGCCTTCTTTAAAATAGTCACCTAGTTTAAACCTCACTCTGTGAAATATTATCTCCATTTCAGAGTTGATGAAACTGATGCTTGCTGTCAAAATACCCTCCTTGATGGATTATATTAGGCATGGTCTAGCAGATTAATGGAGCAAAACGGTGAAAATATAAAATTCAACAATCAGGGTATGGTGTATTTTCATAATACTTTTCTTTTTCTTCACCAGTCAAGAAAATCTAATCACTTGCCTCATCTGAAAGGTTTATACCCTATTCTCAGATTTCTATTGCTGTGCTCAAATTTATCTAATTGTATTTCTTCTTGTATCAGAATGCAAAATAAAATTGCTGGGCTTTAGTACATAAGGAGTGTTGTGTGGCAACGGTCAATATACTGCTAAGCGAACTTCACCTAAAGCCCCTTCCCTGTGGTAGATACACAGCTCTCAGGAGCTAATTTCCTTTTTAACATGGAAGGAATTACGTTGCACTTTTGTAAATTCTCTTCGAGATCCTTTGAAATGAAGCTGTCAAACTTTTAAGACACAGAAAGGGGGTTTATGGGAGCTAGAAGACAGAGGAAGCAAGGGAGCTATGGGAGATAAAGAGTTCTAGGGTGAAAGTCTGGCTCTTCCACCAGACCTGAGCCTCAGGGAAGCCAAACTGTAGGTCTGGTTTTAGACCAAACTTCTGCTATCATTTGCTTCATTTGGGGACATATTTTCCAGTGACATATTGGATCCTTTCTCTGCCAACTAGTGATAATGATATTTAAAATCCTGCTGAGAAGAGCAGACATCTCTAGAGAAGTGGTCCTTTTCTTCCAAAGTGTCTTGCCTTCTGGAATTGTTAAAAAGAGTCATCACATTTCTTCTTCCCTTTTGAAAAATTGAGACTATCCACAGCACCTAAGTGCACGCCTTTTGAACTTTAAAAGTAGGCACGTGTTTTTGCACTTTTAGTATGTGTTGAAAATTTTGTGTTTTTAATATGTTGTTTTACTTTTCAAATTCAGCTTAATTATTTTCAAGTGGGTGTGATAAAAGGTTAAATTGATATGTAGTACAGAAATAATTTTTGTTTGTTTTTTTGTTGTTGCTTTGGCCTTCCTACAACCCCTATTTTTTTTAATAAAGATATTATAACACAATAATGGAAGTTTAGGAAAATAGAAGATAAGCATCACGTATAGTTTCACTACTATAACAGTAAAGCTATCTTCACTTTTGCATATTCCCATCTGTTGATCTCTGAGGGGAGCCAATAAATGGCATTCCTCTTCTCTGCCTTGGCTTTGAATAAGGCTTTGAATAATTTGAGAAATAAAACAAAAGAGTGGCAGATGAAGCCGCAATATTACCTTTATTACTGATTAAGCACAGTTTGGAACATGGAGCTTATTGTGAGAGCCAGGTGAGTCTCTCACTAAACCTTGCAATTAAGCAGACTCTTTCCTCATGCTATCCCCTCCCCAATTGCAACCAGTAATGGACCATGCCTGATCTCAGCAGTGATGAAGATCATACCCATGGGGAACAGATGTTCTCTATGGCCCACTTGCTCCCAAGAGGAAGAAGGGTGCAGGTGGGCTACACATGCCTGGTTTATTTTACCAAAACTGACAGGTAAGTCATCCTTCTTCCTCATTTAGGTTGGAGTGAATTAGCAGGCAGAGAAAGGCCAGGACTTATATTGAGTAGGATCCTACCACAGGAGGAAAAATACTGTGTGGGAAAGAAGTTATTTCCCATGTGGTTAAGCTTTAACCATTTTAAAAAAGAATAAAATATTAAAAACATCTTCATGAGAATAGTAGTCTATGATTTTTTTTTTTTCGTTTTAGTTTTTTAGATGTTGGGGGTAGGAGTATATTAATTAATTAATTTATTTTTGCTGCGTTGGGTCTTCGTTTCTGTGTGAAGGCTTTCTCTAGTTGTGGCAAGGGGGGCCACTCTTCATCGCGGTGCATGGGCCTCTCACTACAGCGGCCTCTCTTGTTGCGGAGCACAGGCTCCAGACACGCAGGCTCAGTAGTTGTGGCTCACGGGCCTAGTTGCTGCGCGGCATATGGGATCCTCCCAGACCAGGGCTCGAACCTGTGTCCCCTGCATTAGCAGGCAGATTCTCAACCACTGCGCCACCAGGGAAGCCCAAGTCTATGATTTTTAGATTATGTTTTTAGGAGAGCTCTGAGAAAAGGCATTCCTGAATATGGGGCTTTTTTGCTCCTTGGAAAATATTAAGAAATTGCTTTTCTTATGGGTTATACCGTTTACCTTGCTGTCAAATTCCTGGTTCTTAAAGAAGAGTTTGAATAGTGTTATTATATTGCCAGTAAACTGGGCTTCACTGATGATTGTATTAGAGTTGTGATTGTGTCCAGTGTGGCCACTCATGAATAATTAATTAATGAGTGTTCTTTTCTAGCACTCTGGAGGTTACAGAAGAAGGTTAAGACAAGAACCCTGACCCCAGGGAGCTTTCAGTTTAATCAGAGGAATAAATATAATGCTTAGGAAACTAGAGCCAATTATAATTGTGAAATTGTGCCATATATACCAGCCAGTCTCAAGACAGTTAACATTTATAAGCACAAAACACTCACAAGAGTGTACATTACCAGGATAACTTGAATCCTCTTACTTTATAAGAAAAGTAAATCATCTATCCTCTACGCAGTTACAGTTTAGAGGAGGAGACACAAAAATTAATAGGCATTTATGATATAATATGATAAGGAATAAGCACCGGGGTTGTAGTAGCACAACATGAGGGGCATCTAACACGTTCTTGGGGTGGAAGGGGCAGCATTGCAGTGGAGATAACATCTAATGGAATCTTGAAATAAAAGAAAAGTAAGAGTTACCCACTTAAACAAGAGGGGTGGGTCAGTGTAACAGCAGTGCATAGAGGTCCAGAGGAGGAGGGGCAGGGGACATTTAGGAACTTGCAGTTCGTTTAGAATAGTTTCTAGTAGCCTGGAATATGGTCAGTATTCATTAAAAATATTTTGAATATATAACTGCCTTACCAAACTTTGAATTTAAGATTAAAACATTACATACCAATCAGAATGTATTATTGGTTTGTGAGGACCTGGTAGAAGGAGAAGACAAGATTGGAGCATAGTATTTAGGAGAATTGAATATTTATTTTCACTTTGTATTAAACCAATACTTTATATGCGATTTTTCTATTAAACATAGAGCTTTTAAAATTAGATTTTAAGGGCTTCGCTGGTGGCACAGTGGTTGAGAGTCCGCCTGCCGATGCAGGGGACACGGGTTTGTGCCCCGGTCCGGGAAGATCCCACATGCCGCGGAGCAGCTGGGCCCGTGAGCCATGGCCACTGAGCCTGCGCGTCCAGAGCCTGTGCTCCGCAACGGGAGAGGCCACAACAGTGAGAGACCCGCGTACCACAAAAAAAAAAAAATTAGATTTTAAAAATTATTTTAAACTATTTTATGAAAAGCAATCCAATTCTTTCTGTTATTTCAAATGCTTGTTTTTTTTCCATTGATAAGGGATTGTAAAGAGTCCTAAGAATTCTTTGTTGCACTAAAAGTCTATGCACTAGAAATTAGAGAACCAAACATCTAAATAACAGCATTTTGTGTGCCGATAGTTCATTATACTTCTAAAGTATTTTATTGTGGACCTTCTGTTCTTACATCTTTACAATGACGTTGACTTTGTGAATTCGATTTAATATACTAATAGATTAAACCAGTGTGCCAGTAATTGGTGAAGTTTTCCCATCTATTCTATTAGTCATTTAAACAATATATATTTATAAAGCACCTACTTTATGGGTGGCATTATATTGGGCACTGTAGGGAATAAAAGTAAGCTCGATATAAAATGTGGTACAAGATTCAGGAAGACGTTAGAAGTCTTTTAGTTAGTAATTAGAGTTTTGAACTCTCTCTTGAGTAAATAATGTTAAAGGCCGAAAGAGAGGGGGGGGAAGGAGAGAGAGAGAGGTGCTGGGGAGAGGTGGAGAGAGAGAGAGAGAGAGAGAGAGAGAGAAAGGAAGTTATTTATAACAGAATTACGTATAATGTTCTACAATTGTGAATAGCCTAAATGTTCAATAAGAAAGTAATAATTAGGGCTCCCCTGGTGGCGCAGAAGTTGAGAGTCCACCTGCCGATGCAGGGGACACGGGTTCGTACCCCGGTCCGGGAAGATCCCACAAGCCACGGAGTGGCTGGGCCCGTGAGCCATGGCCGCTGAGCCTGCGTGTCCAGAGCCTGTGCTCCGCAACGGGAGAGGCCACAACAGTGAGAGGCCCGCGTACTACAAAAAAAAAAAAAAAAAAAAAAAGTAATAATTAAATAAACCAGAGAAATCTGTTAGTGTAAGAATGAAAGTCATTATGTTGTTGCAAAGACTGTAATAAAATAGAAAAAGGCTTATAATGTAATGTCAAGTTTTAAAAAGAGAATATAAAATTATATGTTTTATATGGGTTCCAGTTATTCTTCAAAAAAGTACTATGTATACAGAAACAGAAAGAAAATGTACTAAATGTAAAGAGTGGTTACAAAAATATGATTTTGCTTTAGGACCTGATTGGTTATTTTCCTTCTTTGTTTTTCTAAAATGTCTTCAATAAATACCTCATCACAGTATTATTTGACTCCTGCATATTTTTAATTGACTTTAAATCCATCTTTAAAGTATTTAGCAATCTAATTTGGATGATAAAACATTTACATACAGACAGGTAACTAAATATACAGTACATGATAGATTTCTTATGAGCATGGTCGATCCATTTTTATTTACTCCCCATCTTATTAGAAAAATCAGTAACAATAACTATAATTTACAGGTACCTTATGTGTGCCAACCACGCTTCTTAGAGATTCACATACTTAATTTAATGTTTTGTCAGTTCCTCTCATATTAGACTAAGTCATTTTTCAGAGACCAAAGCCCTGCTCTTCCACATGTAAGCTATGTGACCTTAAGTAGATGAGTACTCTCTTTTTTCAACATCTTTATTGGAGTATAATTGCTTTACAATGGTGTGTTAGTTTCTGCTTTACAACAAAGTGAATCAGCTGTATGTAAACATATATCCCCACATCTCCTCCCTCTTGTGTCTCCTTCCCATGCTCCCTATCCCACCCGTCTAGGTGGTCACAAAGCACCGAGCTGATTTCCCTGTGCTATGTGGCTGCTTCCCACTAGCTATCTATTTTACATTTGGTAGTGTATATATGTCCATGCCACTCTCTCACTTTGTCCCAGCTTACCCTTCGTCCTCCCTGTATCCTCAAGTCCGTTCTCTACGTCTGCCTCTTTATTCCTGTCCTGCCGCTAGGTGCTTCAGAACCTTTTTTTTTTGATTCCATATATATGTGTTAGCATAGGGGATTTGTTTTTCTCTTTCTGACTTACTTCACTCTGTATGACAGATTCTAGGTCCATCCACCTCACTACAGATAGTTCAATTTTGTTTCTTTTTATGGCTGAATAATATTCCATTGTATATATGTGATACATCTTCTTTATTCCATTCACCTATTGATGGACACTTAGGTTGCTTCCATATCCTGGCTATTGTAAATAGAGCTGCAGTGACCATTGTGACTCTTTTTGAATTATGGTTTTCTCAGGGTATATACCCAGCAGTGGGATTGCTGGGTCGTATGGTAGCTCTATTTTTAGCTTTCTAAGGAACCTCCATACTGTTCTACATAGTGGCTGTATCAATTTACATTCTTACCAACAGTGCAAGATGGTTCCCTTTTCTCCACAGTCTCTCCAGCATTTATTGTTTGTAGATTTTTTGGATGGCCATTCTGACGGGTGTGAGGTGATACCTCATTGTAGTTTTGATTTGCATTTCTCTAATTATTAGTGATGTTGAGCATCCTTTCATATGAAGGCAATCTGTATATCCTCTTTGGAGAAGTATCTGTTTAGGTCTTCTGCCCATTTTTGGATTGGGTTGTTTTTGTTTTTTGATATTGAACTGCAAGAGCTGTTTGTATACTTTAGAGATTAATCCGCAAATATTTTCTCCCATTCTGAGGGTTGTCTTTGAGTCTTGTTTATGGTGTCCTTTACTGTGCAAAAGCTTTTAAGTTTCATTAGGTCCCATTTTTAAATTTTTGTTTTTATTTCCATTTCTCTAGGAGGTGGGTCAAAAGGGATCTTGCTGTGATTTATGTCATAGAGCGTTCTGCCTATGTTTTCCTCTAAGAGTTTTATAGTGTCTGGCCTTCATTTAGGTCTTTAATCCATTTTGAGTTTATTTTTGTGTATGGTGTTAGGGAGTGTTCTAATTTCATTCTTTTATATGTAGCTGTCCAGTTTTCCCAGCACCACTTATTGAAGAGGCTGTCTTTTCTCCATTGTATATTCTTGCCTCCTTTATCATAAATAAGGTAACCATATGTGTGTGGGTTTTTCTCTGGGCTATCTATCCTGTTCCATTGATCTATATTTCTGTTTTTGTGCCAGTACCATATTGTCTTGATTACTGTAGCTGTGTAGTATAGTCTGAAGTCTGGGAGCGTGATTCCAGCTCTCTTTTTCTTCCTCAAGATTGCTCTGGCTATTCGGGGTCTTTTGTGTTTCCATACAAATTGAAATTTTTTGTTCTAGTTCTGTGAAAAATGCCATTGGTAGTTTAATAGGTATTACATTGAATCTGTAGACTGCTTTGGGTAGTATAGTCATTTTCATAATGTTGATTCTTCCAATCCAGGAACATGGTCTATCTCTCCATCTGTTTGTATCATCTTGAATTTCTTTCATCTGTGTCTTATAATTTTCTGCATACAGGTCTTTTGTCTCCTTAGGTAGGTTTATTCCTAGGTAATTTTTTCTTTTTGTTGCAGTGTAAATGGGAGTGTTTCCCTAATTTCTCTTTCAGATTTTTCATCATTAGTGTACAGGAATACCAGAGATTTCTGTGCATTAATTTTGTATCCTGCTACTTTACCAAATTCATTGATTAGCTCTAGTAGTTTTCTGGTAGCATCTTTAGGATTCTCTAGGTATAGTATCATGTCATCTGCAAACAGTGACAGCTTTACTTCTTCTTTTCTGATTTGGATTCCTTTTATTTCTTTTTCTTCTCTGATTGCTGTGGCTAAAAGTTCCAAAACTATGTTGAATAATAGTGGTGAGAGTGGGCAACCTTGTCTTGTTCCTGATCTTAGTGGAAATGGTTTCAGTTTTTCACCATTGAGGACGATGTTGGCTGTGGGTTTGTCATATATGGCCTTTATTATGTTGAGGTACGTTCCCTCTATGCCTACTTTCTGGAAGATTTTTATCATAAATGGTGTTGAATTTTGTCAAAAGCTTTCTCTGCATCTATTGAGGTGATCATATGGTTTTTCTCCTTCAATTTGTTAATATGGTTTATCACATTGATTGATTTGCATATATTGAAGGATCCTTGCATTCCTGGGATAAACCCCACTTGATCATACTGTATGATCCTTTTAATGTACTGTTGGATTGGCTAGTATTTTGTTAAGGATTTTTGCATCTATGTTCATCAGTGATATTGGCCTGTAGTTTTCTTTCTTTGTGACACCTTTGTCTGGTTTTGGTATCAGGGTGATTGTCGCCTCACAGAATGAGTATGGGAGTGTTCCTGCCTCTGATATATTTTGGAAGAGTTTGAGAAGGAATGGTGTTAGCTCTTCTCTAAATGTTTGATAGAATTTGCCTGTGAAGCCATCTGGTCCTGGCCTTTTGTTTGTTGGAGGGTTTTTAATTACAGTCTCAATTTCAGTGCTTGTGATTGGTCTGTTTATATTTTCTATTTCTTCCTTGTTCAGTCTCAAAAGTTTGTGCTTTTCTAAGAATTTGTCCAATTCTTCCAGGTTGTCCATTTTATTGGCATATCGTTGCTTATAGTAATCTCTCATGATCCTTTGTATTTCTGCAGTGTCAGTTGTTACTTCTCCTTTTTCATTTCTAATTTTGTTGATTTGAGTCTTCTCCCTTTTTTTCTTGATGAGTCTGGCTAATGGTTTATCAATTTTGTTTATCTTCTCAAAGAACCAGCTTTTAGGTTTATTGACCTTAGCTAATGTTTCCTTCATTTCTTTTTCATTTATTTCTGGTCTGATCTTTATGATTTCTTTCCTTCTGCTAACTTTGGGGTTTTTGTGTTCTTCTTTCTCTAATTGCTTTAGGTGTAAGGTTAGGTTGTTTAATTGAGATGTTTCTTTGTCTTGAGTTAGGATTGTATTGCTATAAACTTCCTTCTTAGAACTGTTTTTGCTGCATCCCATAGGTTTTGGGTCGTCATGTTTTCATTGTCATTTGTTTCTAGATATTTTTTGATTTGCTGTTTGATTTCTTCAGTGATCTCTTGGTTATTTAGTAGTATATTGTTTAGCCTCTATGTGTTTGTATTTTTTACAGTTTTTTTCCTCTTATTGATATCTAGTCTCATAGCATTGTGGTCAGAAAAGATATTTGATATGATTTCAATTTTCTTAAATTTACCAAGGATTGATTTGTGACCCAAGATATGATCTATCCTGGAGAATGTTCCATGAGCACTTGAGAAGAAAGTGTATTCTGTTGTTTCTGGATGGAGTGTCCTATAAATATCAATTGAGTCCATCGTGTTTAATGTATTATTTAAAGATTGTGTTTCCTTATTTATTTTCATTTTGGATGATCTGTCCCTTGGTGAAAGTGGGGTGTTAAAGTCCCCTACTGTGATTGTGTTACTGTCGATTTCCCCTTTTATGGCTGTTTGCATTTGCCTTATGAATTGAGGTGCTCCTATGTTGGGTGTATAAATATTTACAATTGTTATATCTTCTTCTTGGAATGATCCCTTGATCACAATGTAGTGTCCTTCTTTTTCTCTTGTAATAGTCTTTAAAGTCTATTTTGTGTGATATGAGAATTGCTACTGCAGCTTTCTTTTGATTTCCATTTGCATGAAATATCTTTTTCCATCGCATCACTTTCAGTCTGTATGCATCCCTAGGTCTGAAGTCAGTCTCTTGTAGACAGCAAATATACAGGTTTTGTTTCTGTAACCACTCAGCCAGTCTATGTCTTTTGGTTGGAGCATTTAATCCATTTACATTTAAGGTAGATATTGATACGTATGTTCCTATTACCATTTTCTTAATTGTAATGGGTTTGTTATTGTAGGTCTTTTCCTTCTCTTTTGCTTCTTGCCTAGAGAAGTTCCTTTAGCATTTGTTGTAAAGCTGGTTTGGTGGTGCTGAATTCTCTTAGCTTTTGCTTGTCTGTAGAGGTTTTAATTTCTCTGTCAAAGCTGAATTAGATCCTTGTTGGGTAGAGTAATCTTGGTTGTAGCTTTTTCTCTTTCATCACTTTAAATATGTCCTTCCACTCCCTTCTGGCTTGCAGAATTTCTGCTGAAAGATCAGCTGTTTACCTTTTGGGGATTCCCTTGTATGTTTTTTGTTGTTTTTCCCTTGCTGCTTTTAATATTTTTTCTTTGTATTTAATTTTTGATTGATTGATATGTGTCTTGGTGTGTTTCTTCTTGGATTTATCCTGCATGGGACTCTCTGTGCTTCCTGGACTTGATTGACTATTTCCTTTCCCATATTAGGGAAGTTTTCAAGTATAATCTCTTCAAATATTTTCTCAGTCCGTTTCTTTTTCTCTTCTTCTGGGATCCCTATAATTCAAATGTTAGTGCATTTAATGTTGTCCCAGAGGTCTCTGAGACTGTCCTCAATTCTTTTCATTCTTTTTTCTTTATTCTGCTCTGTGGTAGTTATTTCCATTATTTTATCTTCCAGGTCACTTATCTGTTCTTCTGCCTCAGTTGTTCTGCTATTGATTCCTTCTAGAGAATTTTTAATTTCATTTATTGTGTTGCTCATCATCGTTTGTTTGCTCTTTAGTTCTTCTAGGTCCTTGTTAAATGTTTCTTGTATATTCTCCATTCTATTTCCAAGATTTGGATCACCTTTACTATCATTACTCTGAATTCTTTTTCAGGTAGACTGCCTATTTCCTCTTCATTTGTTTGATCTGGTGGGTTTTTGCCTTGCTCCTGCATCTGCTGTCTGTTTCTCTGTCTTCTCATTTTGCTTAACTTACTTTGTTTTGGCATCTCCTTTTTGCAGGCTGCAGCTTTGTAGTTCCTGTTGTTTTTGGTGTCTGGCCCCAGTGGCTAAGGTTGATTCATTGAGTTCTGTAGGCTTCCTGGTGGAGGGGACTGGTGCCTGTGTTCTGGTGGATGAGGCTGGATCTTGTCTTCTGGTGGGCAGGACCACGTCTGGTGGTGTGCTTTGTGGGGTCTGTGACCTTATTATGATTTTAGGCAGCCTCTCTGCTAATGGGTGGGGTTGTGTTCCTGTCTTGCTGGTTGTTTGGCATGGGGTGTCCAGCACTGTAGTTTGCTGGTCATTGAGTGGAGCTGGGTCTTAGCACTGAGATGGAGATCTCTGGGAGATCATTTGCTGTTTGTTATTACATGGAGCCAGGAGGTCTCTGGTGGACCCATGTCCCTCACTCAGCTCTCCCACCTCAGCGGCACAGGCCTGACAGCTGGCCGGAGTACCAAGACCCTGTCAGCCACACGACTCAGAAGAAATGGGAGAAAAGAAAGAAAGAAAAGATGAAAGAAAGAAAAAATAAAATAAAGTTATTAAAATATAAAATTAAAAAATTATTAAAAATAAAAACATTTTTGAAGTAATAAAAAAAAGGAAGAAAGAAGAGAGCAACCAAACCAAAAAACAAATGCACCAATGATAGCAAGCACTAAAAGCTATAGTAAAAACACACACACACATACATACACACACACACAAAAGGGACAGACAGAAACCTAGGACAAATGGTAAAAGCAAAGCTATACACACAAAATCACGCAAAGAAGCATACACATACACACTCATAAAAAGAGAAAAAAAAAATAAATTATATATATAAATATATATAAAAGAACAAATCTACCAATGATAATAAACTGTAAATACTAAACTAAGATAAATATAAAACCAGAAGCAAATTAGATGCAGAAAGCAAACCCCAAGTCTGCAGTTGCTCCCAAAGTCCACCACCTCAATTTTGGGATGATTCCTTGTCTTTTCAGGTATTCCAGAGATGCAGGGTACACCATGTTGATTGTGGAGCTTTAATCTGCTGCTCCTGAGGCTGCTGGGAGAAATTTCCCTTTCTCTTCTTTGTTTGTACAGCTCCTGGGGTTCAGCTTTGGATTTGGCCCCGCTTCTGCGTGTAGGTTTCCTGAGGGCATCTGTTCTCCACCCAGACAGGACAGGGTTAAAGTAGCAGCTGATTAGGGGGCTCTGGCTCACTCAGGCCGGGGAAGGGAGGGGTACAGAATTCAGGGTGAGTCTGTGGAGGCAGAGGCCAGCCTGATGTTGTAACAGCCTTAGGCGAGGCATGCCATGTGTTCTCCCTGGGAAGTTGTCCCTGGATCACAGGACCCTGGCAGGGACAACTTCCTGGCAGTGGAAATTGTCCACTGGCCGTGGCAGGCTGCACAGCTCCGGGAAGGAGAGGTGTGGATAGTGACCTGTGCTCGCACACAGGCTTCTTGGTGGCTGCAGGAGCAGCCTTAGCATCTCATGCCTGTGTCTGGTGTCCGCGCTGATAGCCGTGGCTCACTCCTATCTCTGGAGCTCGTTTAGGCATTGCTCTGAATCCCCTCTCCTTGTGCACCCAGAAACAGTGGTCTCTTGCCTCTTAGGCAGGTCCAGACTTTTTCCCAGACTTCCTCCCGGCCAGCTTTGGCGCACTAGCCCCCTTCAGGCTGTGTTCACGCAGCCAACCCCAGTCCTCTCCCTGGGATCTGACCTCCGAAGCCAGAGCCACGGCTCCCAGCCCCGACCTGCCCTGGTGGGTAAGCAGACTAGCCTCTCAGGCTGGTGAGTGCTGGTCAGCACTGCTGGCACTAGTACTCTGATACTATCTGAGAGACAGGCTGTAAATTTGCTTCTAAACAGTTATCAGTTACAAGATTCATAGCGTGCATAACACAGTAAGGTTCGGAAAGTTCACAATGCAGAGCAATGGCTGTGGGATGTGTTGAATAATCTTTATAGCTAGAAGTATGTGTCAATTGCTTCTCACATTTTGATTTTCCTCAAGAGAAAGCATCATTTCCTGGTCACCCTCTGAAATAGTCTTTTAGCAATATCACTGCATTGCTGAATTATCATTGTGTCATGATTAGATATGCTGGCTTGAACCATAGGTAGTCAGATGTGACTTGTACTTCTGTCTTGCTGTGAGCATAACATGATATTACATGGTGTGGTGGGCAATGAAATAGGTATTTGTGTTATGTTTGAGCCACGTATTATTGTTTGTACTGCTTCATTGTACTTTGACTTCTGTATGTACAAGAAGTGGTTAAAAAGTATATTCACATTGACATCTTTTAAAGAATTCAACAACTCTTTTCATCCTTGGTACATTCCAAAGGGAAAATTCTATCCAGTTTTTTGAGGATTAATCTATCATAGGGTTAGAATGTATGATTTTTCCAAGTAAAATGGCCTGTGGAACTTCCTCAGAAACTGAAAATGGAATGAAATTTCAGAACAAGAACAGTTATAGAGCACATATTGGATTGGGGATATACAGCAAGATTTTGCTATAGAACCCTGATTCAGCTGATTTTCCCCTTTCTTATCCCTTCTTTGGGTGTTCTCATCATCTTCCAAAGGGAATTCACAGAGGCTTAGTTCTTGTTCTCTGAACTACTAAGTACTGCCAAGGTAAATTAGACAACACCTATGAGAATTTATTCATTCAACCAACGTTTGCTGAGTGCCTACCAGTTTCCAGGCATTGTGCTAGATGCTGGAGATACAAAGTCAAATAAGAAGTGTCACATACTCTCAGTGAGCTTACAGTATATTGAAAAAATGAGATAACGTAATTAAGAAGCCCACATATTTGTATTTTTTCCATTTTCCAGCATTCTTCTCAGTAACATCTGTTTCTTATGCTGTTTTAAACATCATCACCACCACTATGGTTAACACTAATTTAGTACTTACTGTGTTGCAGATCTCATGCTTAGGGCTTTATTATGTACAATATGTTATTTAATCTTCAAACAACTCCATGAGGTAGGTGCTATTAATATCCATATTGATGAGGAAAACAGACTGAGAAATGCCAAGTAGCCTGTAAAAGTTTATACAATTAAGGAATGGTGGAAAAGGAATTAAAGCCCAAGAACTTGTTCATAATAACAGTGCTATATTACTTCATATTTAGATATATATATATATAATGAGTAAAGAACTATTTCATCATTTGGCTGGTGCTGATTAACTGCCTAAACTAGATATAAGATATTACAGGTTAATTCTGGGAAATGGCAGAGTTTCCCAGATTTGGGGGAATCATGGCATTTGGGTGGAACTTGTTTAGAGATGAAGATGGTTTTTTTATTTTATTTTATTTATTTATTTATGGCTGTGTTGGGTCTTCGTTTCTGTGCAAGGGCTTCCTCTAGTTGCGGCAAGCGGGGGCCACTCTTCATCATGGTGCACGGGCCTCTCACTATCACGGTGTCTCTTGTTGCAGAGCACAGGCTCCAGACGTGCAGGCTCAGTAATTGTGGCTCATGGGCCCAGTTGCTCCGCGGCATGTGGGATCTTCCCAGACCAGGGCTCGAACCCGTGTCCCCTGCATTGGCAGGCAGATTCTCAACCACTGCGCCACCAGGGAAGCCCCGAAGATGGGTTTTTGACTGTGGTTAATGAATGCCTCTAAAGTCTGATAGAGAGAACAAATTTCTGGGAAGAAAATCCCCATGCTAAGGCCCCTTGCTGTGAATAAACTCAAACTTGACAGACAGCAAACAAGCGAGTAAACAAAAATTCCAACAATTTTGTTTTGGGACAAACAATATCTGACTATTAGTGGAATGTGAAATGGTTATTTAATTTAAAATCACTCTACAGGTGATTTTTAAAAGAGTGAAAAGGGACACAAAAGGGAGAAAAGAGTTATGTAAATATATATCTAGCCTTATTTTTCACAGTGATGTTATGGAAGTAACAAGTATTAATTGTCAAATTCCACACAATTCCCAGGTGTTCCAGGGTTCTCTGAGCAAAGCACATGCTATTTTTTTTTTTTTTAAATTGTATCATTGGAAAGCTCTGATGTTTAACCCAAAGGACACACTGGACCTTACTTTGGTTTGCTAACTGTATGGCAAATGTCTAATTTAATTGGACATTGTCCAAGTAGGTTCCACAACCTTCATTCAACCTGAAACTTACAGAACAATAACATCCACTTTATAGAAACTCTTAACATAGTTCTTTTGCTAGTTGTTTTCTTTAAATTTTTACCTCATTGACATCTTCCTCTTGAGGTATTAAAATAGTATTTTAAATTAACTAAAGCAACACTTAAAAGCAACAGTAACCCCAAGCAATAATTTTGGGGGGCTTTTTTTGGGGGGGTTATAGTGGCTCTAGATAATGCATAATATAATCAGAAGCATGATACAGAGAAAGACACAAGTGGATATAAATCCTGATACTTCCTTCTACTTAAATATCTTAGTACCTCAGTTACCTTATCTGTAAACTGAACCTAGCAATACTTCCCTCACAAGGTTGTTGTGAGGCTTAAATGAAATTATCTGAATAAATGCATGTATATAATTCAGAAATAAACAGCAACTACTATTTATAATCATTATAATATCTTTCCATTAAAATGTTGTATTTCTTCTATAACAAAAATTGAGATTAGGTGATTTTACATAAAAGTGCTTTCACATATCTCAAGGATCTTCAAAAAGACAAGATCCGTTATTTCTGTAGCTCTCTAAATGATCAGTAGATATAACTTTTCCTTTTTGCATGAAAAGGGCATCTTTTACTCTTCTCTAAGATGTGGCTGATAGTTATCCCGGTTTCCCAGGCTATTCCAAGTGTGAAATGAATCATGAGGTCTGAAATCATCATATCCCATGAGCATTCTTGTCCTTGAATTTGCTTCTTTGTCATTAACATGCAGACTTTACACAGAAAACATTTACCAGCCTTGGCATGATTTTTCACTGACTAGTAAGGAAACCGAGGCTCCTCTTTGGAGGGGTTTAAATGAGAGCCTAGAGGTTTTGTTTCATGTATGTTTGTTGACTGAGAACCCGGTTTGACTTACTAACCAGATTATATCCAAAACACCATATACCCAGACATGACCCATATCGTTTGACATTTTCAGATCTATTATGTATTCAGACAGAAATATACAGTCTATACTAATGAACAAGGTTAACATGTCTTTACTTATATTAGAAACTCTTTTCCCTCACCAGTTAATTTAGGTTAATTTTAAGATTCTCATATATTTTAAAGTGGGTTAAAGTTATTTTTCCAAACTGCTTTTGTCAGGAATGAATGAACTTCTTTAAATAAGTGCCAAAAAATAACACACTTTAATTTTAATTCTGGTAGGTGGGTTTACATTTTAAGATACCACCCAGATTAGTTTTTCCTGGATACATTATTCAAACAATATTTGTAGTAAGACCTAATGCTCACAATTCTGTGCTGTCATCACATTCTCCTGAGATCATATCTGTATAGATGAATCTTTTTCTGAAGCAATGGCAAAGCACCTAATGAGGTCAGGCATCAAATTTAAGTCAGGCATCAGACCCGTATTTAATACCTATAACTGTTTGAGTTAAGCATGTTAATCTCCAATTTACAGAGGAGGAAACTGACTCTTGGAGAGGTTAAAACTTTTGCTGGTGGTCAAATGAGTGATGGAGCCAGTACTCAAATCCAGGTTTGTCTAACTACAAGCCTGTTCATTTTCTACCATAACAGGATTCTAGAGACCCAGCAAAGTGATATTTTAGGTTGCATAATTGTTTACCAGTGAAGTCAGGGCAGCAAAGACCAGGAGCTGGTGGCATGTAGACGCATGCTAAAACTGTTGCTCAGATAGGATGGTTGATAGTAACACAGATCTTTTATTCTAGCTGTAAAGGGCTGCTAACAACTTTCAGAGGAGCCAGCAGGCATGCACCACTCTGCCTTCAGCCTTTCATTTATTAAGAAACTAAGTCTTAAAAATGAAATATCAGAAAGAGAAATTAGGGGAAAAAATACCACTTACCAGTGCATCAAAAATAATAAAATACCTAGGAATAAACCTACCTAAGGAGGCAAAAGACCTGTACTCTGAAAACTATAAGACACTGATGAAAGAAATTGAAGATGACAAAAACAGATGGAAAGGTAGACCATGTTCTTGGATTGGAAGAATTCATATTGTTTAAATGACCATACTACCCAAGGCAATCTACAGATTCAGTGCAATCCCTATCAAATCACCGATGACATTTTTCACAGAACTGGAACAGAAAGTTTTAAAATTTGCATGGAAACACAGAAGACCCCAAATAGTCAAAACAATCTTGAGAAAGAAGAACAGAGCTGGAAGAATCACATTCCCTGACTTCAGACTATACTACAAAGCTACAGTAATCAAAACAGTATGATACTGTCACAAAAACAGACATATATATCAATGAAACAGGATAGAAAGCCGAGGAATAAGCCCATGCGCTTATGGTCATTTAATCTATGACAAAGGAGGCAAGAATATACAATGGAGAAAAGACAGTCCCTTCAATAAGTGGTGCTGGGAAAAGCTACATGTAAAAGGATGAACTTAAAACATTCTCTAACACAATATAGAAAAATAAGCTCAAAATGGGTTAAAGATCTAAATGTGAGACTGGAAAACTCCTAGAAGAGAACATAGGTAGAACACTCACTGACATAAATCATAGCAATATTCTTTTGGATTCATCTCCTAGAGTAATGGAAATAAAAACAAAAATAAACAAATGGGAGGGACCTAATTAAACTTAAATATTTTGCACAACAAAGATAACCAAAAACAAAATGAAAAGACAAACTGTGGACTGGGAGAAAATATTTGCAAATGATGCTACCAATAAGGGATTAATTTCCAAAATATACAAACAGCTCATACAGCTTAATATCAAAAAAAAAAAAAGAAACAACACAATCAAAAAATGGACAGAAGATCTCAATAGACATTTCTCCAAAGAAGACATACAGATGGCTAAGAGGCACATGAAAAGATGTTTAATATTACTAGTTATTAGTGAAATGCAAATCAAAACTACAATGAGGGCCTTCCCTGGTGTCGCAGTGGTTAAGGATCTGCCTGCCAATGCAAGGGACATGGGTTCGAGCCCTGACCTGGGAGGATCCCACATGCCGCGGAGCAACTAAGCCTGTGCACTACACCTGCTGAGCCTGAGCTCTAGAGCCCGCAAGCCTCAACTACTGAGCCCATGTGCCATAACTGCTGAAGCCTGTGCGCCTAGAGCCTGTGCTCCGCAACAAGGGAAGCCACGACAATGAGAAGCCCACGCACCACAACGAAGAGTAGCCCCCACTCACCGCAACTAAAGAAAGCTTGTGCACAGCAATGAAGATCCAACACAGCCCAAAATAAATAAATTTATTAAAAAAAAAAAAAACTACAATGAGGTATCACCTCATGCCTGTCAGAATGGCCATCATTAAAAAGTCTACAAACAATAAATGCTGGAGAGAGTGTGGAGAAAAAGGAACCCTCCTACACTGCTGGTTGAAAAGTAAGTTGGTGCAGCTACTATGGAGAACAGTATGGAGGTTCCTTAAAAAACTAAAAATAGAGTTACCATATGCTCCTGCAGTCCCACTCCTGGGCATATATCTGGACAGAACTCTAATTCTAAGAGATACATGCACCCCAATGTTCATAGCAGCACTATTCACAATAGCCAAGACATGGCAACAATCTAAATGTTCATCAACAGATGAATGGATATATATACACAATGGAATATTATTCAGCCATAATAAAAGAAAGAAATAATGCCATTTATAATAACATTGGATGGACTTAGAGATTATCATATTAAGTGAAGTACGTCAGACAGAAAAAGACAAATATCATATGATATCTCTTATATGTGGAATCTAAAAATAATAATACAAATGAACTTATTTACAAAACAGAAATAGATTTACAGACATAGAAAACAAAGTTGTGGTTACCAGAGGGGATGGCGGGGGAGATAAATTAGGAGTTTGGTATTAACAACAAGTACCTACTGTATAGCACAGGGAACTATATTTAATATCTTGTAATAACCTATAATGGAAAAGAATCCGAAAAAGAATATAAGTATATATATATATATATATATATATATATATATATATATGTATGTATAACTGAATAACTTTGCTGTACACCTGAAACTAACAGAACATTGTAAATTAACTCTACTTCAATTTAAAAAATGGTTAAAAAAAAAGAAACTAAGTGTTCATCACATGCCAGGCACTAGTTGAATCCTGGGGGTACTTTCATGAAGAAACGTAAAAGAGCCCTTGTGAAGCTTACATTATTGTAATCCTTCTCTCCTATCCTATCACATGTTGGTAGCTTATAGCTAATCAGTGCTCCTCCTCCACAGAAAATGAAGTATCGTGTTACATCTTTTTAATAGATTGCTGATCCCTGTTGTAGACAATCAGAACAATAAGGCCAAAGTAGAACTTCTATTTTATATAAGCCATATAAGAAACCAAAGAATGCTATATCAACAAATTTTTATCTAGAGAAGAGAGATATTGTTCTGTACACAGGGTAGGTACAATATACTCTTGGAATAAATGAATGAATGAATAATAAATTCATGAGGATATTTATCAAACTAGTTTTATGTAATGAAAACTGTGTAACTGTACTTTGTTTCTGCATTTGTTATTGGTTATATAGGCATTTGTTTTTCCTACTATTGCTATATATTAGAACTTTATAGAAATATTTTATTTCTACATTTATTTCTCTCAATGAAATAATATGTTATTTCAAATTATTATTAATGGCTTATATCTGATAGTCCACTGAGTTAGACACTGTTTTAAATGCTTCTCACAACTGATACCACAGAAAAGATCTGATGCCATTACAAAGGATTATAAGAGATCACTATGAATAATTATATGCCAACAAATTGGACGACCTAGAAGAAATGTGTAAATTCCTAGGTACATACTAAGAAATCTACCAAGACTGAATCATGAAGAAGTAAAAATCTCAATAGACCAATTATTAGTAAGGAGATTGAGTCAGTAATCAGAAACTTACCAACAAACAAAAGTCCAGAACTAGATGGCTTCACTGGTGAATTCGACCAAACCTTCAAAGAGAATCAATATTTATCCTTCTCAAACTCTTCCCAAATATTGAAGAGGAGGGGATGCTTCCAAATTTATTTTATGAGGTCAACATTACCCTGATACCAAAACCAGACAAGGACACCACAAAAAGATAAAATTACAGGCCAATATCCCCGATGAACAAAATATTAGGAAACCAAATTCAACAATACATTTAAAGAATCGTATACCATGATCAAGTGGGATTTATTCTAGGGGTGCAAGTATGGTTCAACATCTACCAGTCAATCAGTGTGTTACAGCACATTAACGAAATAAAGGCTAAAAATCAAATGATCATCTCAATAGATGCAAATGAAAACTCAACAAATCGAATGTAGATGGAACCTTGACATAATAAAAGCCATATATGACAGACTAACAGTTAATATCGTACTCAACAGGAATAAGACAAAGATGCCCACTCTCACCACTTTAATCCAATACTGTATTGAAAGTCTGAGCCAGAGCAATTAGGCAAGAAAAAGAAACAAAAGGCATCTAAATTGGGGGGAAAAAAAAAAAAGTAAAACTGTCACTGTTGGTGGATGACAGTACTATATACAGAAAACCCTAAAGACTTAACCAAAAACTATTAGAACTAATCAACAAATTCAGTAAAATTTCAGGATACAAAATCAATATACAAAATATGTTGTGTTTTTATATACTAACAATTAAGTATCAGAAAGAGATATTAAGGAAACAATCCCATTTTCAATTGCATCAAAAATAATAAAATACATGGGATTCAGTTTAACCAAGGAGGTGAAAGGCTTGTATGATGAAAATTTTAAGACACTGTTGAAAGAGACCAAAGAAGACACAAAAAATGAAAATATATTTTGTGCATATAGATTGGAAGAATTAATGTTCTTAAAATGCCCATACTACCCAAAGCAATCTACAGATTCCATGCAATCCCCATTAAAATTCCTATGGTATTTTAAACAGAAATAGAGAAACAATCCTAAAATTTGTTTGGAACCACAAAATACTCCAAATAGCCAAAGAATCTTGAGAAAGAAGAGCGAAGCTAGAGGCATCATGCTCCCTGATTTCAAACTATATTACTAAGCTCGAATTATCAAAACAATATAGTATTGTCATGAAAATGGATACACAGATCAATGGAACAGAACAGAGAGCCCAGAAATAAGCCAACACATATATGGTCAATTAATTTACTACAAAGGAGGCAAGAATATACAATGGGGAAAGGAGAATCTCTTCAATAAATGGTGTTGGGAAAACTGGACAGCCACATGCAAAAGAATTAAACTAGACTACTATCTTCAACCATACAAAAAATTAACTCAAAATGGATTAAAGACTTGAATGTAGGACCTGAAACCATAAAATTCCTAGAAGAAAATGCAGTCAAAAAGCTCCTTGAGGGCTTCCCTGGTGGCGCAGTGGTTGAGAGTCAGCCTGCCGATTCAGGGGACACGGGTTCGTGCACCGGTCTGCAAAGATCCCACATGCCGCGGAGCGGCTGGTCCCGTGAGCCATGGCCACTGAGTCTGCGCGTCCGGAGCCTGTGCTCCGCAACAGGAGAGGCCACACCAGTGAGAGGCCCGTGTACCACAAAAAGGAAAAAAAAAAAAAAAAAAAAAGCTCCTTGACATTGGTCTTGGAGGTGATTTTTTTATTCCAAAAGCAAAGGCAACAAAATCAAAAATAAGTAAGTGAGACTACATCAAACTATTCTGCACAGCAAAGAAAATTATCAGTAAAATGAAAAGGAAAATATGTACAAATTATATATCTGATAACGAGTTAATATCCAAAATATCATATAACTCAATAGCAAAACAAAACAAAACACAAACATTTGATTAAAAAATGGTCAGAGTATTGGGCTTCCCTGGTGGCGCAGTGGTTGAGAGTCCGCCTGCCGATGCAGGGGACACGGGTTCGTGTCCCGGTCTGGGAAGATCCCACATGCCGCGGAGCGGCTGGGCCCGTGAGCCATGGCCACTGAGCCACGGCCGCTGAGCCTGTGCATCCGGAGCCTATGCTCCACAACAGGGGAGGCCACAACAGTGAGAGGCCCGCATACCACAAAAAAAAAAAAAAAATGGTCAGAGTATCTAAATAGACAGTTTTCCAAAGAAGACATACAGATGGCCAGCAGGCATATGAAAAGATGCTAAGTGAAACAAATCATCAGAGAAATGCAAATAAAAACCACAATGAGATATCATCTCACATCTTTTAGAATGGCTATTATCAAAAATAACAAGAGTTGTCAAGGATGTGGAGAATTTCAAAACCTTCTTTATTCTCAAAAATTTTTTTTAAAAGCTGGAGTGACAAATTTGCTTTAATATAGTCAAACCTACACACATTTGGGAGCCAATTATTCATGGGAGGTGGGGAGCCTTGCAAAATTCAAGACAAACCTATTGTTAGCTTAATCAAAGCCATTGAGTTGACAGCTGCCTCATCAAGCCCAACTAAAGTGGTTTTATGATGATGACCATTTTGGAGTTTTCAGGTCCTGGTCAAATTTTAGGGACAATTTACACAAACTACTAAAGATAATGTTTGGGTGAGCTGGTTGGTTGGTGGTATCTGTGAAGGAATAGCGCTATTTCAAAGGGTTAGTGTTCGGCTTCCCATCTACACCTTCTACTTCCTGTTCTAATCTGAACGTATTTGTAAATTCCAACCAGATAGAAAGAACATCCATCCATCACTGAGGTTAGCCAAGGATTCTAGACAAGTAGGTCAAAAGATTATCTGACTGCCTGCCATTGGCTAAACCATCAGACAAAGCCACAGGACTAGAATTATAGAAAGAAGCAGAGATGCCACTACTATGAAGCAGCCTCTGTATTTTGTGAGGGACAAAAAAGAAATATCAGTAGAGAGACTTCTGTTTTTTATTTATCTAATGGCTGGCTCATTGAAATTGAGATTTTTGGCTTGGGGCCCAGAATTTTACTTTAATTCAAATACAGATGTTCTAATGTCTGTAGAATTTCAATGATACTGAGAAACTCATGGATAGCACAGGGAAATATATCGATAATTGGAGATGGGGAGTTCTTATCAAGGATACTGCAAGGGGTATTTCTGCTTTAGTTGGGAAGTAGAAGTACACTGATGACCTCTAAAGGCAGAAACTTTACCACAAAGTAACTGTGAAGGTAGAGCCTCAGGAAAGGGGAAACACAAAGTGTAGATCATGAGGAAGCTCAGAAAAGGCAAGAATGTTTTCCTGTTGCAACTTTTTCTCCCCAGACATTGCTCCCCTCCATGCTCAAGACCAGACTCTGAGGTTTTCCACTCTCAGTTCTTAAGAATGAGCTCCTTAGAAATTCTGTCAGGCCTCACCTTCTTTCTGCTTTCAAAATGTCTCTTTCTGCCTTGGCTTCCTTATTTAAAATACTCTGGATATTTCGTCTTGGTTTACCTTTCTTATTTACCAGTTTACCATCTGATTATTTGGTAATCATGCTCCAAACTGTTTACCTTAGGACCTGGAAACTCTAGAGTATTTTGCTTCTGATAATCATCTTCAGCTCTGTCACTAAAACTAAGGACATCTAGTACTCTTCAGGACAGTATTAGCTGGATCCCATGGCTTTCTCCTGTGCCTAGAGATAGAACAATGAACCCCCAAAGTCCTTCACATCAATTAAACTAAACTCTGTGAAGAGTAAAACCTCTGATCAAATGAGAATTAGAGTTTCTTACCACTGTAAGATATGTTTGATTTTTTGAGAAAAAATCCTTTCACTTATCTATTGATAAAGAAAAAAATGGAAAGATTCTTATATTACAGTGAAATAATACATCTAAGCATCAGATATGCATTGAGCATTGCTCTGCACTTGCATTCGTATTTGCCATGTATTCATCCTTCAAATAAAATATTTCAAATGGTTTTCCTCTCTTTATTTCTATATTAGACATTTAAGAACTGAAACTCAGAGTGATTAAATGACTTTTCCAAGGTCAAACAGTTATGTGTCTACGTGGAGCTCACTGGAGGACTTTTTTACTCTATCTACTATGAGTCCCTTAAAGGCTAAGTCTCAGTTGCCACTGGATTTGAGAACAGTAACCGCAAAACACAAGCAATAATGCAGTCAGTTGGCAAAGAGGTGAAGTTCTCTGTTTTACAAAATTATTTTCTACACTTTAACCCTTCCCAGATGCTGGTATGAAGTTTTTTCTAGGATATATTGTTTGAAATGTAATAAGGAGCACATGCCAGCCTGTATTTGCTGGGTGAAGTCTCTGACTATGGATGATTTTCAAGGGATATTCTCTGTAGTTTGAGCAGAGTCTTCAAATGAAATCTTTGAATGAGAAAATTGCCTCCCTCATTTAAAAATATTAAAATTTAAAGGACCTGGATTTCTTTACAGTAATAAAATAGATAACCTCAATTGTTTGTTTATTTTATAATTTTATTTGCAACCCAGTTACTCTTTACCTTTTGGGGAATTTGTATACCAAAACACACATAAATAGTATTTAATTCTTTTTGTTGTTTTTGCATTTTGCAAGATTGGGTATGATTTGCTTTCCATTTGGCATGCAATGTGTGAAATTTAGAAAGCTTTCTTTTCTCAGTTATTGGCATATTTTGAGGGGGGGGCATGTGATGCCAGATGCTCTTAAGGCATTAGAAATAGCCTTGTGAAGAATTTGCACCTGAGTAGGGTATTAAGGCCCCTCTACCACCCATCAATCTCTGAACTAAAATAAGCAGAGGCTGCCTCCTTCTGACTGTTCCACTGTGTAGTCTTCATCCAGTTTTTCTTTCATCCTTATTTTCTCTAAAGCCATTTTAAGCACACATCCATGGAGGTGGTTAAAATTAGAAATGGTGGAGAAAGAAATTCTCCACCATTAAAAAGAAATTATAATTTCTTTTTAATCATTTAAATGGATAACTAGTGACTCTGATGAAATGAGTATTATTATTTCATGCCTCTTTAAAATATGGTTGAAGTTTTGAATAAACATTCACTTATTTAATGATAAGAAAAAATAGAAAGATTGTAATATTCCAGAGAAATAATACATAATCTGAGCATCAAGCAGACAGTCATTGAGGATTGCTTTAAGATTACATTCTTATTTGCCAAATATTCATCTTTCAAACAAGATATTTCAAATGATTTTCTTTTTTTAGAACTCATAATTTGGAAGATGCAATGTTGGCTTTGTGAAAATTATGTATAATGCTTCTCTACATAGTTGAGGGAAGTACTCAATAAACTGCATAAAACATGGCAGGCAAACAAACAGAAAATGTTTGGGTGAAAATGAGTGATGGGCTGAAAGGTTTGGAAGGATATTGTCTGGAAGATTCTTTCATGCAGTCACTTGGATTATTACTGTTGGAATAAAAATGAATAAACACTGGTGAGAAAGTTAGGCTTTATTTCAACATTGATAAACTTGATAGCATTTCCTAAAACAATAAGAATTGCTGAAATCACATTTTATTTTCAGAAATATGTATAGCTTCAAGAAGTTTTACTTCAAGTATTTCTCAGAAGTTAAAATATAGACAGAGACTCCAATTCAAAATTATTTTAGTGAAATAAGAGTTGAGTAGTGAAGGGAATGAAGGACTAGTAATCAGTTGGTGGAGAAGTCTGGTTATTATTTTTTTGTGTGTGACTACAGGTTTTTCTTTATATATCTTTATTGGAGTGTAATTGCTTTAAAATGTTGTGTTAGTTTCTGCTGTACAACAAAGTGAATCAGCTATATGTATACATATATCCCCATATCCCCTCCCTCTTGAGCCTCCCTCCCTCCCTCCCATTCCCACCCCTCTAGGTCGTCAAAAAGCATCGAGCTGATCTTCCTGTGCTATGCAGCAGCTTCCCACTAGCCAGCCATTTTACATTTGGTAGTGTATATATGTCGATGCTACTCTCTCACTTCGTCCCAGCTTCCCCTTCCCCCGCCCGTGTCCTCAAGTCTGTTCTCTACGTCTGCATCTTTATTCCTGCCCTGGCACTAGGTTCTTCAGTACCATTTTTTTTTAGATTCCATATATGTGCTTTAGCATCTGGTATTTATTTTTCTCTTTCTGACTTACTTCACTCTGTTTGACAGACTCTGGGTCCATCCACCTCATTACAAATAACTCAATTTTGTTCCTTTTTATGGCAGAGTAATATTCCATTGTATACATGTGCCACATCTTCTTTATCCATTCATCTATCAATGGACATTTAGGCTGCTTCCATGTCCTGGCTATTGTAAATAGTGCTCTAATGAACATTGTGGTACATGTATCTTTTTGAATTATGGTTTTCTCAGCGTATATGTCCAATAGTGGCTTTGGTGGGTCATATGGTAGTTTTATTTTTAGTTTTTTAAGGAACCTCCATGTGGTTCCTTAATACAGTGGCTGTATTAATTTACATTCCCACCAACAGTGCAAGAGGGTTCCCTTTTCATCACACCCTCTCCAGCGTTTATTGTTTGTAGATTTTTTGATGATGACCATTCTGACAGGTGTGAGGTGATAACTCGTTGTGGTTTTGATTTGCATTTCTCTAATGATTAGTGATGTTGAGCATCTTTTCATGTGTTTGTTGAGAATCTGTATGTCTATTTTGGGGAAATGTCTATTTAGGTCTTCTGCCCATTTTTGGATTGGGTTCTTTGAATTTTTTCATATTGAGCTGCATGAGCTCTTGTATATTTCAGAGGTTAGTCCTTTGTCAGTTGCTTCATTTGCAAATATTTACTCCTAAACTCATTCTATGAGACCACCATCACCCTGCTACCAAAACCAGACAAAGATGTCACAAAAAAAGAAAATTACAGACCAATATCACTGATGAACATAGATGCAAAGATCCTCAATAAAACACTAGCAAACAGAATCCAACAGCACATTAAAAGGATCATACACCATGATCAAGTGGGGTTTATCCCAGGAATGCAAGGATTCTTCAGTATACACAAATAAATCAATGTGATACAACATATTAACAAACTGAAAGATAAAAACCATATGGTCATCTCAAAAGATGCAGAAAAAGCTTTTGACAAAATTCAACACCCATTTATGACAAAAACTCTCCAGAAAGTAGGCAAAGAGGAAAACTACCTCAACATAATAAAGGCCATATATGACAAACCCACAGCAAACATCATTCTCAGTGGTGAAAAACAGAAAGCACTTCCTCTAAGATCAGGAACAAGACAAGGATGTCCACTCTTACCACTATTATTCAACATAGTTTTGGAAGTCCTAGCCATGGCAATCAGAGAAGAAAAAGAAATAAAAGGAGTCCAAATTGGAAAAGAAGTAAAACTGTCACTGTTTGCCCATGACATGATACTATACCTAGAAGATCCTGCTATACGTAGAAGACCAGAAAACTACTAGAGCTAATCAATGAATTTGGTAAAGTAGCAGAATACAAAATTAATGCACAGAAATCTCTTGCATTCCTATACACTAATGATGAAAAATCTGAAAGAGAAATTAAGGACACACTCCCATTTACCATTGCAACAAAAAGAATAAAATACCTAGGAATAAACCTACCTAGGGAGACAAAAGCCCTGTATGCAGAAAACTATAAGACACTGATGAAAGAAATTAAAGATGATACAAACAGATGGAAAAATATACTGTGTTCTTGGATTGAAAGAATCAACATTGTGAAAATGACTATAGTACCCAAAGTGCTCACAAATTTAGTATGACTATTAAAAGAGGAAAGATCACCTATAGGTGAGTGAGAGGTATGGTACAATTCCTGGACTATTATGGAGAATGGAAGGAATAGTTGAGAAGAAGAATCTGACAAAAGCAAGGAAACAAAAAGGAAAGGATAAAGAACAAATATAAAAGGAGTAAATATGAGAAAAATAAAGCCATCATATATGTTATCAAAATTAATATGAGTGGCTTGAGTATGCTATGGAAGGATAGGCTCTAAGATTGGTCTAAAAAATAAAATTCACCTATTTGTACTGTTTACAAATAAACACACCTAAAACAAAATGACAGAGTATTCTCTCCCTAACAAAAGTGTAGGTGAATAACATATCAGGTAATAGCAAACTAAATGAAAGCAGGTGAGGCAATATTAGTATCTGATCAATTTGATTTCAACGCCAAAGGGAAAAAAGCAAAACGAACAAAACAAAATAATGAAAAGCCCCAAATGGGGAAATATATAAACAAAAAGGTTCAACCATTTGGAAATGAAATGACACTTTTTAAAATAACCATTTTATGTAAAAGAGAAAAAGATACAAATCTGAAATTATAGATTACCCAGAAATCAAGAAGGGTAACGCTTTACATAGGAAGTTATGCGTAGAGCTAAAGCTGCATTCAGAAAAAATTATAGACAAGCACTTTTATTGTTAAAAAGTAAAAATTGAAAATAAAAGGAAGTCCAACAAACTAAAAAGGAAAAGGAATAACAGTAAGTAAAAATGAAATATGAGAAAAATTAATAAATATCAATATAAGGTAAAATTAATATGAGAAAATAAAATAAACAACCAATAATACATCATAAAATATAAATAATAGTAAAATTGATAAATTTCTTGGAAAAATGCATCCAATATAAAAATGCTAGCAAATCTTATTAAGAAAATTAAAATATATAATATTAGGAATAAGAAAGGGGAAATAACTACACATTCAGTTACATTAAAAAAAATTTAAAAAGAGCCATTTATGATTTTTTTTAAATGTGATACAAAATAGGATTAAAGGAGATTTTTCACTGTGATAGAGACTTTTTCACAATAGCAAACAATAGAATTAGCTATAAAACTTTCAGAGAATTAACAATAAAATCAGAAAAAAATAAGTTGACCACTACCCCTACTACTAGTATTACTTAGATGATTCCAACGAATGCAGTAGGACATAATAATGGCATAAGCAGTATAACTTTTAAATAAAATAGTAGGAAACTTAGCATTATTAGTTGGTGACACCATAGAAAACTAGAAATTCCAAGAAAAGCAAAGTAATACACTATGAACCTACTGAGTTAACTGGGTAAAAGTCAATAATCTGTAGTAATTTAAAATCAAAACAAAGAAATACAGTATCCTCCAGTTACCAACTTAATGAACCTATGCAAAAAAGCAAACGAGTATGCAAACAAACTAAGAACCCTTTAACCTCTCTGAGCCACCAATAAGTGCATCTTTAAAGAGGATCAAATGAGAAAATAAATACACAGCCCAGTGCCTCACACACTGAAGGAGCCTAATAAATATTGTAAGTTGACTGTCCTTTCTGATATTTTCTAGCTCTGTCTCTGAATCTCATATTTAGACAATTATATTTTGTTTATGTCTCTCTTTTTTTAAACGTTCACTCGCCCTTAGTAGTAATACCACAATATTGAATGCAAGGTTTTTTTTTTAACTTTTATTTTATATTGCCGTATAGTTGAAAAACAATGTTGTGTTACTCAAAAGCTTTTGTACAGCAAAGGAAACCATAAACAAAGCAAAAAGACAACCCAGAGAATGGGAGAAAATATTTGCAAATAATGCAACCAACAAGGGATTAATCTCCAAAATATACAAACAGCCCATGCGGCTCAATGTCAAAAAAAACAACCCGATCAGAAAATGGACAGAAGACCTAAGTAGACATTTTTCCAAAGAAGATGTACAGATAGCCAAGAGGCACATGAAAAGATGCTCAACATCACTAATTATTAGAGAAATGCAAATCAAAACTACAATAGATACCACCTCACACCAGTCACGGTGGCCATCATCAAAAAGCCTACAAACAATAAATGCTGGAGAGGGTGTGGAGAAAAGGGAACCCTCCTACACTGTTGGTGGGAATGTAAATTGGAACAGCCACTATGGAGAATAATATGGAGGTTCCTTAAAATACTAAAAATAGAGCTACCGTATGACCCAGCAATCCCATTCCTGGGCATATATCCAGATAAAACCATGGTTGAAAGGATACGTGCACCCCAATGTTCATTGCAGTGCTGTTTACAATAGCCAAGACATGAAATCAGCCTAAATGTCCATCGACAGATGAATGGATAAAGAAGATGTGGTATATATATACAATGAAATATTACTCAGCCATTAAAAATAATGAAATAATGCCATTTGCAGCAACGTGGATGGACCTGGAGATTATCATACTAAGTGAAGTAAGTCAGACAGAGAAAGACATATATACTATTGCTTACATGCAGAATCTTAAAAAAAATGATACAAATGAACTTATTTACAAAACAGACTTCAAAAACAAACTTATGGTTACCAAAGGGGAAAGGTAGAGGGCAGGGATAAATTGGGAGTTTGGGATTGACATATACACACTACTGTATTTAAAATAGATAACCAACAAGTATTTAAAATAGATAACCAACCTACTATATAGTACAGGGAACTCTGCTCAATATTCTGTTTAGGTCTCTTAACAATTTTAACAGACTACTTTCATATTGCCATGCAGATTAAAATTCTGTTGGGTGGTTAGAGCATTCCTTTTTATGTTTCTATCTTGTGACCGCCAATGAAGAAATGTGGACACATGGTAAGCCCTGCCTTGTTTACCTGCAATATTGAATGGGCACTGATTCATACATCTTCAGTTTGTCTGTAACTCTGACAGACATTATAAGGGTTCTGGCCTTAGCCATGGCCTTTCATAGCAGGTGTTTCCTCAGTATAGAGTTACCCCCCAATTGTCTCGGACTTGTTAAAAAATCAGTGGTGACTTGGTGAATTCCAGTGATCCCAAGCTTCTTTTCCTAGGAAATGTTTATTTCTCTAATAAACTGGAACTTGTACAACTAATTGCTTTGTACTTTCATATGCTGCCCCTCCACAATTCTGATAATTTTAAAACCTTTTAGCAAATGCTAATGTATTTGCTGCCCCTATTATAGGAGTAAATGTTAATACCTTTATATTACATTGTAATCTCCTGATTCTGGATAAAGAATAAAGAAAAATATGGCAAATAACTCAATACTCTGATGTTACTAGTATTAATCTATTAACAAAATTATTTTTAATATATGTGTATATCACATGTGTATTCAAATTCTATACAGTTTTATCTCCTAGTTCTTTTACTAAAGATACTCTTGGCAAAAAAAAATTAAATTAAATTAACATATGATCACACTAGATTTGCTATTCTGTAACTTTTTGTTCATATATTTATTATGTCATAGGCTTCTTTTTAAGTCACTAGTTCTACTGCTTTCTTTTAGTTGTAGCTACCCATTATTTTATATGGACAAACTGCAATTTATTCAGCCATTTCTCTATTAATGAACATTTATATTATTTATAATGCTTTGCTATTAGGAACAATATACATTGAACATTCTTAGACTCACAGCTCTGTGCTTACAGTCAAATATTTCATGAAGCAGATTCCTAGGAGTGCAACTGCAAGGTCAGTGTGCTTGTTTTAAATATTAAAAAGATGCTATCAGATCGTCCTTCAATAAGACTTTAACAATTTGTATTCCCGTCAGAGCTTTATGAAGGTTTTCATTTCTACACATTTCTCAGAATACTAGATATTGATAATGTTTTGAGACTTTTTAAGTGTGAAAAATAGTATCATAGTATTTTAATTTACGTTTCTTGTTTTATAATTGGGATTGGGATTTGCAATTTCTTTACTACTGAATTTCTGTTCATATCCTTTGTCTGTTTTTCTAAAGTGTTCTTTTCTAATTTGTCCTGTTCTTAGTAATTTGCAGGACTCTTTCTATTTTAGATCCTTTTGGTTACTGTAAGTTTGCTAAGTAGCTTCTTTCAGTTTATTTGTAGTTTCACTTTTTTTGTTGCCTTTTCTTTTAAACTCAGAAAAATTTAACTTTTATGCACTCAAATATGTCAATTTTATTTTTCCTTTTGGCTTCTGGATTCTAATTATGTTTAAGAAAGTCTTCTGTGCCATCAATGTTATAAAAATATCTTCAGGTATTTATTCCAAAATCTTTATTGTCTTATTATTTACATTTAGACCACTAAATCACCTGAAATATATTTTTGAGTAAAGTGTGAAGTGGGGATCTAATTTTGTCTATAGCAAATAGATAGCCATTTGTGTCTAAAACCTTTATTGAATAAATCATCTTTTCCCTTCTAAGGTGGAATTCACATTGATTATACATTGAATCCCAATCTGGAGTTGGAACTATTTCTAAATTTTGTTCCACGGATATACTTTTGTTCCATACTAGTTAAGTAAGGTAGCTTTTGAGTGAGATTTAGTATCGAAATGGGCAAAGCCCTCTTCCTTGTCTACTTTTACAGAATTCCTCTGCAATTACCAGTTATTCTTCTAATGAATTTTAGAATGATTTTGTACACTATTTTTGCAATTCTGGCTAGAATTGCATTAACTTTATATGTTAAATTGGTGATGATGAACATTTTAATTGTATTAAAGTGACGTTATATAAGAACATGATATATCTCTACATATTTTGTGTCCTTCAATTAAGTTTTATAGTTTTCCTTATTTAGGGGAACTAAATTCCTTAAATTGTTATTATTTTGTATCAGAGTGGACTGGCTTCAATTACAATCATTAGCTTCTATTCATATGTGAAACTCCATTAGGCATTTGTGATTCTAACATTTCACTGAGGAAAGCTAAACTCTAACAACTCTTCTTTATGATAACTGTTCTAGTCATCTAGCCTGGGGCCAGATGTCAACAGTATTGTATATCTGAATTAAAGGAAGAAACTAGGAAGAAATTTGCTTATTGTCCTTTGTGTTCAACGAATTTACCAGTACTCCCTGTATACTTAAATGTACGAAAGATTTGGCACTGTCATGGTATAGTGGGTGTGTTTTCTATACACAGTGAAATATCTGTCAACAATTACAGAATGCATTTATTTTTAAATATACAAAATTACATTCAAAATGGATTAAAGACCTAAATGAAGGCCAGACACTATAAAACTCTTAGAGGAAAACATAGGCAGAACACTCTGACATAAATCACAGCAAGATCCTTTTTGACGCACCTCCTAGAGAAATAGAAATAAAAACAAAAATAAACAAATGGGACCTAATGAAACTTAAAAGCTTTTGCACAGCAAAGGAAACCATAAACAAGATGAAAAGGCAACCCTCAGAATGGGAGAAAATATTTGCAAACGAAGCAACTGACAGGGATTAATCTCCAAAATATACAAGCAGCTCATGCAGCTCAATATCAAAAAAAAACAAACAGCCCAATCCAAAAATGGGCAGAAGATCTAAACAGACATTTCTCCAAAGAAGATATACAGATTGCGAACATACACATGAAAGGATGCTCAACATCACTAATCATTAGAGAAATGCAAATCAAAACTACAATGAGGTATCATCTCACACCAGTCAGAATGGCCATCATCAAAAAATCTACAAACATTAAATGCTGGAGAGGATGTGGAGAAAAGGGAACCTTCTTGCACTGTTGGTGGGAATGTAAACTGATACAGCCACTACGGAGAACAGTATGGAGGTTCCTTAAAAAACTAAAAATAGAACTATCATACGATCCAGCAGTCCCACTCCTGGGCATATACCCTGAGAAAACCATAATTCAAAGAGAAACATGTACCACAATGTTCATTGCAGCAGTATTTACAATAGCCAGGACATGGAAGCAACCTAAGTGTCCATCGACAGATGAATGGATAAAGAAGATGTGGCACATATATACAATGGAATATTACTCAGCCATAAAAAGAAACAAAATTGAGTTATTTGTATTGAGGTGGATGGACCTAGAGTCTGTCATACAGAGTGAAGTAAGTCAGAAAGAGAAAAACAAATACCATATGCTAACACATATATATGGAATCTAAAAAAAGAAAAAAAATGGTTCTGAAGAACCTAGGGGCAGGACAGGAATAAAGACGCAGATGTAGAGAATGGACTTGAGGACATGGGGAGGGGGAAGGGTAAGCTGGGACGAAGTGAGAGAGTGGCATGGACATATATACTACCAAAAGTAAAATAGATAGCTAATGGGAAGCAGCCACATAGCACAGGAAGATTAGCTTGGTGCTTTGTGACCACCAAGAGGGGTGGGATAGGGAGGGTGGGAGGGAGGGAGGAGATATGGAGGGAGGGAGCAATATAAATTGCTTTACACACCATTGTAAAGCAATTATACTCCTATAAAGATGTTTAAAAAAAAGTTTCTCAATGTTATTCATTCACAACTAAATATGGACTTAATTCTAGGACAGGATAATTAAAAGTGGCATGCTAATGAGTTCTGTGGTGGTTTTCAAACTAATGACTTAATGGAATTGAATAAGGATTATTTTTTAATCAGTGTAATATTTTACTAATTTTTCTTATTTCTCTAGTTTCTGGTGTATAATAATTTGTTTTGACAGAATGCTCTTGCTGCATGGAAACAATAAGTCTAGATCCCTCTGCAGACATTTTGAGCGACCTGAATGTATGACAATATGTTAAGGAAACCTAAAACAAAACTTAGAATGAAATGTTTGCAGGAAGGACAGAGTTCCAAGTAGATTAGGTTCAGGGAACTGAAGCCAACGTATGAAGAGGGTAACAATAAGAATAGACAAAAAAAGCACTTATAAAGCTCTTAGATGATTTTATTTTACTACAAGTGACACTATTCCTTCTGCATGTTTAAAGGCAGATGGTGGCTGTATAGACAAAATGCAATGAGGAGTCAAGGCAATTAGTCATTTCCTTTGGGCTTCAGGAATGTATTATGGAGGGAAAATTTGCTTTGGGGGCCTACATTATGTAAATTCCTTGTCTTTGCTGATGGAATTCAGAGAAAAAATTACATAGTTTTCTACTTGGCCTGTGTTTTGTTACTCTAGCACAGATCAAATAGAAAAACATAGTTTCAAATCCATTTACCTTGAGGTTGTTTAGCAGAGGCTATAATGTTTAAACTGTTTTACATAAATGAAATTGTTTCAGGTCCATTTCCCTTCCTGTACTAGCTCCTGGTTCTTTGGTTGCTTGGCCTAGATTCTAAAGCCTGGGCAGAGCTTCATCTCTGTAATCCTGTATCTCATTTTATAAATGGCTTACCTTTGTCTACTTTTCAGTAACTTTCTCATAAATTATCACATTTGATCTTCCCAAAAACTTAGTGAAATTAATGAGGCCAGTTTAATTACTGACAATTTTCAGATGAAGAAGCTAAGACATGGCAAGATTTAGAAGTTTAGACCAGTACATTCTTTTTTCACTTCAAAAGCTGATAATTCCTCAAATATCTAAATTTAATGAGAACATTAATCAGACCTTTACCAGTTTACCAGCCCAAACTCTGTAAACTTCAATTCTATCTTTGTAAAATGGGCACGATAGTTCTTAACACAGAGGTCTAGAGAGGCTGTAAAATAGTATAGATAAAGCACCTAGCAACTTGTGTTGATGCTCAATAAATTACTAGGATTATCAGTGTATCTCTAACGTAAGGTACAGAGTCGGTATAGAGATATACTTCTATTATATAGTTTTGTAATTGTTTACCTTTGCAGTCTTCCTCTGAACTCACCTACAGTGAGTTCCTTGAGTGTAAAAGACTATTTATTTTAATCTCTGGATTCTTTTGTGCGCTATAAATATTTACCGTGTTAATGAACTTAAGGTGTGTATAATTTTTAAATAGATTAATCCAAGAAGATAGGTAGAGTTACCAGTTTTTTGTTTTGTGGGCTTTTTGCTTTACGGTTGACCTTTGAACAACACCAGTTTGAACTGCATGGGCCCACTTACAGGCATATTTTTTTCAATCTTTAATATTATAGCACTACCCAATCTGTGGTTGGTTGAATCTGTGGACTCAAACGTGGATATGAGGAGCCCCAGACATGGAGGAACTGCATATGCAGAGGACTGACTATAAATTATACATGGATTTTCAGCTGTGTGGAGAGGGGGCACCCTTAGTCCCCTTTTTGCACTGCGTGGAGGGTCAGCACCCCTAATCCTCCTTTTGTTCAAGGGTCAACCATATTTTATTTTTGGCATTTTGCAATTATGCTACAAAATGACCTGTTTTTGCTCGGTTGGACTCCATTACATAAGTTTTAAACTAGTAATTGTTATTTTGGTCTAAAACGGGAGAATGTCAGGAGTTGGAAATTTACTTTTCACTTAATTTAGCTGTGACAGTAATAACCTACATTAAAACCTGAAGGAAAAATCTAGGGACATATATAAATATGAGAGATCCAATTTTAATGGTTTTCTATTTATCTCATTCTAAGATTTATGAACTTAAAAGCACAGCACTCTTCTTGTTTTCAGAATCTTGTAGGTTTATATGAGACCTTCAGGTTTACTAACAAAAGTGAGAAAATATATTCCTGACTTTTTTTGTATGTCAGTTTTATTCTTGGTTTTCTCATAAATTTGATGCCTGTGTCTTTATTTAATGACAATTATGTAACTCTAAAAACACCACATTAATTATTAAGTATAATCAACCCTTACAGGTCTTATCAGTTGGACAAGATTCCTTCCCTGAGGATATGTCAGTAAAATTTTGTATTCTCAGATGTAATGAATGTTGCTGATAACTTAAAGTTCAGTGGATAAATAAATAATAAAGTAAGTGGTCTGTTCTGGGCCTGGTTGTTATATAGTGATTAAAGTATTGATTAGAATAGAAAATCATCTTTTAAATTTTAACTTGTTTAGGCACATATCAAGCATTAATCAAAAACAGTGAATATTAATAGTGAGGATGAGGAGGTCATGACAGCAATGATGACAATGATATAAGCAGTACTTCTCAAAACACTTGTATTTATTCTAGAGAGTTTAAATTCCCATTTTATAGATGAAGCAAATGGGGCTCACAGCAGTTAGGGAATTTCTTTAAGATTATGTAACTAGTGCACAATGTAGTTTGCATTCAAATATAAGTCTTTAATCTTGCGACAAAATATCTGCTTTATGTTTATGGTTGTTACTTTATATTTACAGGGAGAGTAACACATACACAATTCTTTTTTTAAGTATCATTTTTGTATTTGTGGTTATATTCTTTTTCTTAGTACCAAAACATATCTCTCTTTTTGTCTTGATTAGATTTGCCATATTTTTATCAATTTTATTGTGTATTCTAAGAACCAAGTACTTTATTTCTTTATCAGTTTTCTGTTTGTATTAATTAATTTCTGATTTTCTTTTTAGTGTTGCCTTCTTTTCATTTCATTTTATTTCTACTGACTTTTTCTAACATTTTAATATGAAGACAACTTATTTTCATTAAAAAAAATAATCATCTAAGCCTATTAACTTATCTCTGAATATTTTTAAAAGAATTCCATAAAGGTCATATATTACATTCCCACTTTTATGATTTTCTAAATGGTCTGGGATAATAATTTTATTTCCTATTATACAGTATTTTTTCTTCCATTTTTATTGATATATAATTGGAATACAACATTGTATAAGTTTAAAGTGTGCAGTATATTGATTTGACTTATATCCATCATGTATGATTACCACAATAAATGTGGTGAACATCCACCATCTATTATAGATGCAAAATTAAAGAAATAGAAAAAAATATGTTTTCCTTGTGATGAGAGCTCTTAGGATTTACTCTCTCGATGACTTTCTATATAACATACAGCAGTGTTAATTATATTTATCATTTTGTACATTACTACCCTGGTACTTATTCATTTTATGAAGTTTGTACCTTTTGACTGCCTTCATCCAGTTCCCTCTACACCCCACTCCCCACCTCTGGTAACCATAAATCTGATCTCTTTTTCTATGAGTTTGTTAGTTTGTTTGTTTTTGAAGTATAATTGTCCTACAATACAATGGTAGTTCCTGATATGCAATATAGTGATTTGATATTTCTATACATTACAAAATAATCACCATGATAAGTCTAGTTACCTTCTGTCATCATACAAAGTTACAGTTTTTTAATAATGTTTCAAAATTTTTTCTTAATTTCGAAAAGGCTAAGATTGTGTCTTTTTATCCCTATATATTCTTTTTTTTTTGGTACGTGGGACTCTCTGTTGTGGCCTCTCCCGTTATGGAGCACAGGCTCCGGACGCGCAGGCTCAGTGGCCATGGCTCACGGGCCCAGCTGCTCCGCGGCATGTGGGATCTTCCCAGACCGGGGCACGAACCCGTGTCCCCTGCATCGGCAGGCTGACTCTCAACCACTGCACCACCAGGGAAGCCCTCCCTATATATTCTTAATTTCCACTTTTTAATTACTGTGGTCAGGGGATATTGTCTTTGTGAGTTTTACATTTTAAAGTATACTGATTTTTGTGGTGTAATAAGTGATAAAAATTTAGTATAGTTCCATGAATATGTTAAAAGGAGGGATATTTTCTGTGGGATAAAAAATTTATTTTTATTTATTAAATCTACCTTATTAATTGTATTCCTTCAATTTTTATGTCTTAAGTTTACTTGCTTGGATCATCAGAGTATAAATATACATATTAAAGTATCCCAATAAAATTATGATTTTGTGGGATGAAGGACTCGAAGGCAGAGGTATGAGAAAGGGATAACTCTGGTCTAATCAGATAGAATTTTCCTCTGTGAGATTCGTGGTTTACTTAGAGGCACAGATCCATGCATCTTTGGTAGGGATAGAGTAGAAGCTGAAATATGTGTCTTTCTGCTAGTGTTCTATCTGATTTTGTTCTGTTTTAAAAATCAACACATATGTCAGATAGAGACAGTTAATCTAATCTCACCATATAGAACCTTTAAAGAGAATATTTTCCTCCTAACTAGATGTAAATTGTTGATTGATATCATCAGTGATTTTGTATATCTGTGTGTCCTTGTTTGTTTTCATGGCCACTTTAATAGAAAATTTCTATGTGCATATTCTGTGGCAACCATAATTATGAGAAGTAAAAATTTTGATTAATAATCTCAATTTCCTACTGGTTATCCACGTTCCCACCTTAAAAGAAAGCAGAACATGTTTTTTCACTGTACTTTTTCTCATTTCAACTTGAGGAAAATGGAAATTACATATTAAATAAGTGTGCATGTGTTGTTGGTACAGAGATTTAATTTCTATGTGCGTATCCTGGACCAACCATCATTATGAGAAGTGAACATTTTGATTAATTATCTACATCCCTGGAAGGGTATTTCACATCTCTGCCAAATACATTTGTGGCATTAATCTATGGGAATGTCAATTTTTTTTTAAGAAAAATGAAGGCTCTTTGTTCCTTATATGGTTGTTATTCCTCATTCCAGGAGATAGTGGGGGAAAAAAAAATCTTGTACTCCAAGATGTTCTAGACTTCCCTTGGCTTTTTTATTAGTTAACAGATGATGGTAACTTAGAAAAGGAAGAGTGGTCAGGGTGGACATATTCTGCAAGGGCAAGTGTTTGTTTGCATCCTGTATGGTGAGGGTGGAGATTATGTATTGACAGATACCTAGACTAGGTATTCTTCTCTTATTTACCACAGTATTTTGTTCCAGTTACTTGATTACTTTTTCTCCAATTGGAATAGTACTATTAATCCCTTATCTGAGAGGCAATAAAATGCAGTAAAGATTAATTCTGGTTTGTGGCCAGCACAGGTGTGGAAACCTGTAGAGATGATCCTGATAAGCACTCTTTGTTAAGAACATTGGATTACAGAATTTTAAGGGAAGGGTACCTAAAGATGGGTTAATTAAAGCTAAATTTTTTCTTTAAGCTTGACAGGTAGGAACTTGTCACATCATTAATTTTGTGTGCTTAATTTCAAAAAGGTAGTATGGGCAAAAGTCAGATTACAGGGCAAAGGAACAAATAAAAAGCAACCTTAAGGAAGAGAATGTGGCATTCTTCCTGAAAGTTCTTTGTCCCTTTAGGAAGGGAAGAGAGAAATTGGTATATAACTGTAGAGAGTTTGAGCCAATGCCCACACACCCCCATGCCCCCAACCCCAAGCAAACACTTTTAGACTGGAAAAGAGATGGCCATATTTTTAGGCTAAATACAAAGATCCAAGCAGAGGAAGATGTTGACTATATAAATCAGAGGGCAGCAAACTTTCTGTAAAGTGCTAGATAATAAATATTTTAGGTTTTGCAGGCCATGTGAAACTACTTAACTCTGTCATTATAAAATAAAAGCAGCCATAGACAATATGTAAACCAATGGGCATGGTATTTTCAATAAAATTTTATTTACAAAAACAGGCAGCAAGCCAGTTTTGACTCATGGGCTATGGTTTGCCAACCACGAATATAGATGGCAGAGGAGAACTGAAGAGAGTAGGGAAGGGAGTAGGGTGAGGCTGGCTATGACTGTGGGCTAGCTTTCCAGGTCTGGGTGTGGTATGTATGTGCAGAGAGAACACAACTAATAGCTTCCAATTTCCTCCATGAGAGAGAGGACTGTCTAGCCTGTCAAAATGAGGGAGTATGGTAATCAAGGACTTAGAGGAAGATGGTAATGATTTAGAAAAATTTTTGAGGGAAATGAGAGAGCAGGCTGACAAAGACAGTACCCAACTGGTTATGAAACCTAAGACTATATAGAATTTACTGTTAGCAGAAATGGGTGATTTCCTTTCCCACACAGCTTCAGCATCTGGGTGGAAAAACCAGCTACAGCATTGATCTGGGGGTTTGGGCTGTGCTTAGCAGATACACTTTGAAGTAAAATGAATCAAAGATATTTGTGAGACAATAGTTCAAATGAAAAGCCATTAGGTTCAAGCCAGATAAAGAAGAAAAAGATCAAAAGGGGCCTGTAAAGTGAGAGAAAGTGAAGAGATTAAGGCACTGGATATCTATCTCTGTGAGGCTGAAGAACAGGAGGTGAAAAAAGAGTGAACTGTTAAGAGATTGAGGTAAAAAAGTACAATAACACACTAAATACTCAACACACAGTTTTTTGATAGATTGCTGTCCTGAGTGAAACTTACTGCCTGAGACTGATAATGAAATAGGTGCCAAAGAAAAAAATTTACACAAGTTATATATTCCTAGCTTCTAGAGTTTTGTCTATTAAGAATAGAAATCAATGACAATGTAATTATTATATGACATAATCCTGAATTAATTTCAGTAAGAACAACATGGAGATTCAACAATGACACTTTACCTATAGTTTTTTTTTTAACCTATAGCTTTTTAACTTTTTTTAAATCGTAAAGTTTAATTATTCCATTTCAATATTATATTGTTTCAGTGCTGCTCTCAATTCATAATTCTAGTTCATTTCATAGAATCAAAGAAAATAACATTGATATTCCATACTATTATTTCTATAAATTACCATAAAGTGTTATAAGAGTTTTGAATTCAAGATTATTAAGAGAGAAATTCATGGTACAGAGTTCCATATAACATTTGGTCAAAATTGGAGAAAAAATTCTTGACATAGAAGAAAAATAGCTAGCTATTTAGTGTAGCTCTTTAGTACTTGGTACCAAGCTCTGCACTGTGAGCTTCATACACTTACCTGGGAAAGTTTACTGAAGCTAGAGACCTAAATTTTTCCAAAATCTGTGAATTGTATTCTTTCCACCCTTTTCTCAAGCATGGTATCTCACCACCCTATGAATTAAAGGCATCTTCTTACATATGTTTTGAGATCAAGTAATTAATGCTCTAAACTATGAAAGGTGGGTAGTTGATTTAGTATTACTTCTTTTTAAAACAGCAACTTGCCATAGCAAGTAGAGGTGGCTTTTTTAAATAGCACAGTTTAATCTCTCATTGAAAGAAATATGTTTATTATTAGGTGGTCTTCTATAATTAAAAATTAGATGTTGGACTGTGATATAAACTTAAATTTTATGACCACAAATAGAACAATGTTTTTAGAAAATGAAATTTATTGTCCTGTAGAATAGTAAATGAATGTGTGTGTGGTAAATAATGAAGAATTTTCAGAGACAAAATGGACCATGTCACAAAAGGACACACTTTTAAATATGCCGGTCTGAAGAACAGTGTCAATTTACACATGACTTTGACATTTACTACTTTTGTAAATTTGACAAATGTTCATTTCAGTTATTTTCTGTCTTATTGGTGGTTTCCCTAAGCATTACCAGTGTTCTTTAACACTGTTATTTTGACTAGAGGCTAAAAAAAAAATGAATTTTCAAAACACAAAAGTTTTAACTGACTTTAAGGAGGAAGAGAGATAATAGTCTTCTGAATCCAGAAGGAAGGATTTAAGTACAAGCATAGGTATGGATAGGTGTGTAGGTGTGGAAGCAGGAAGTTGCCTGATAACTTCAAGGCTCAGAAGCTCATCTTCTGAGAAATATAGGAGAAACCCTGAAGTAGAAGAGTCAGGATACCTTGTCAGTGGTGGAGGCCCCACTGAGGTTGTGGGGCATGAAGCTGGTGCAATTACTAATGAATCCTTGAATTCATTTGATTTTCATTCATTTGATTTTCTCCAGCAGCATAGGGTACCCCAGACACAAAGACAGAATGCTGATTATGGAATCAGTACAGGACTGTGGTGCACCAAGAGAGGTATATAGAGCCAACAGATATTAGAGCTTAAGATAGGGCTTTTGAGTATGAATCCTTTTACTTTCCTATTTTCCTCTTACAGGAATCTAAGCTATAAAACCAAAGAAAGAAAGAGGTAAATAAGTACTGCACTACTAATGTCTGGGTAGAAATCTCTCCCTTACCCATGGGTAGAACCACAAATATGGGGGAAAAGGACTGCATGTTAATTCTTCCCCTATAGTAGAGTACTGGAGAGAGGGATTGACTTAAGATATCACAGGTGCAGCTATAAACATGCTTTTTCTTATCATCTATTTGATGCACTGGCATAGTTTCTTTTTTCTTTTTTTCTTAAGAGTAAAATTTTATTTGGAGTGAGAAAAGAAATACAACACATTACCAGTTTTAAAAAGCCAAGGTCAGGGAAATGCAAAATTTTCATTAATTAACTGTATGACACACCTCAATATACTTTAAACAACTTTTAGCTGTTTATTTTTTGATACTCTTTTCATAGGAGAATAATTTAGTACTATCATTTTCAACAGAGGAAATAGAAAGACAGTTCAATGTTGTTTCTGTGATTGATCAAAATGAATTCTTTGTAGCTGGTAGTTTAGAAAAATTTCCTTCTGCCTCAGGCATCATTAGCAGTAAAGTCATACAAATTGTTTGGATTGTTGTCAGCTTTGGGAAAGGCTCTGTCTTGCGCTCTGAGTTTTTCCTTTTTCATAGCAATCTATCCTTTTTGTGGATGTACTATCTTCTATGAGGATACTAATTAGATAATTTTTAAAAATTTGATTAGTTTTTATTGTTTTTTTACTCCTGAGTTATCTCTGCTTCCTTAAGTATTTTTTATTCTGTTAGTTTATCTTGTCCTTATGTTTTACTTAAATATTTGGTCATCTTTGATTGTTGTTGTTGTTGTTTTTACTTCCCCCCTCCCCTAACCCCCCAACTTTATTTAGATGTACCTGACATATATAACATTGTGTAAGCTCAAGGTGTACAGTGTGTTTATTTTATACACTTACATATTGCGTAGTTATTACTGCTGTGGTATTGGCTAACACCAGCATGACCTCACTAATTACTATTTCTTTTTTGTGGTGAGAACATTTAAGATTTACTCTCTTAGCAACTGTCAAGTGTAAAATACAGCATTGTTAATCACCGTGCTGTACATCAGAGCCCCAAAATTTATTTGTCTTGTAAGTGAGCGTTTGTACCCTTTAACCAAAGTGTCTCTGTTTCTGCCACCCTCCCAGCTCCTGATAATCACCTTTCTACTCTTTGTTTCTATGAGTTTGGGTTTTAGATTCCATACAGAAGTGATATCATACAGTGTTTGTCTTTCTCTGCCTGACTTATTACACTTAGCATAATGCCCTCATGGTCCATCCATGTTGCTGCAAATTACAGGATTTCCTTATTTCTAATGGCTGAATAATATTCCACTCAGTGTGTGTGTGTGTGTGTGTCTCACACCTTTTTTCATTCATCCACTGATGGACACTTCTTTTTTTTCCATGTTTTGAATATTGTGAATAATACTGCAACAAACACAGGAGTGCAGCTGTCTCATCAATATCCTGTTTTCTTTCCTTTGGATATATACCCAGAAGTAGAATTGCTGGATCATATGGTAGTTACACTTTTAATTTTTTGAGGAACCTCCATATTGTTTTTCATAATGGCTATACCAATTTATATTCCCACCAACAGTGCACAAGTGTTCCCTTTTCTCCACAATCCCCCCAATACTTATTGTCTTTTTTTATGGTAGCTATTCTAACAGGTGTAAGGTGATAGCTCACTGTGGTTTTGATTTTCACTTCCTTGATGATTAGTGGTATTGAGTACCTTTTTTATGTACCTGTTGGTTACTAGTATTTTTCTTATTTTTTTGAAAAATGTCTATTCAGTTCTCCTGCCCATTTTGTAATCAATTGTTTATTCATTTATTTTTTTTGCTATTGAATTATATGAATTCTTTATATATTTTGGATATTAACCCCTTATCAGGTATATGATTTGAAAATAATTTTTCCCATTCTGAAGGCTGTGTTTTCATTTTGTTGATTATTTCTTTTGTTGTGTAGAAGCTTTTTTTGTTTTTGCGGTACGTGGGCCTCTCACTGCTATGGCCTCTCCCGCTGCGGAGCACAGGCTCCGGATGCCCAGTCTCAGTGGCCATGGCTCACGGGCCCAGCCGCTTCGTGGCAGGTGGGATCTTCCCGGACCGGGGCACGAACCCGTGTCCCCTGCATTGGCAGGTGGACTCTCAACCACTGCACCACCAGGGAAGCCCTGTAGAAGCTTTTTGTTTGTTGTTATTAATATTTACTTTTATCACTTGTGCTTTGGGTGTCATATCCAAAAAGTCATTGCCAAGACCAATGTCAAGGATTTCTTTCCATATTTTTCTTCTAGAAGTTTTATGGTTTCAGGTCTTATGTTTAACTCTTTAATCATTTTAAGTTAATTTTTGTGAGAAGTATAAGACTGGGGTCCAATTTTATTTTTCTGCATGTGGTTATCCAGTTTTCCCAGCACCATTTACTGAAGAGGCTATCCTTTTCTTATTGAGTATTCTTGGCTGCCTTGTCAAATAGTAATTGTCCGTATATGCAAGGTTCATTGTTTATTTCTGGGCTCTTGATTCTGTTCCATTGGTCTATGTCTCTATGTTTACGCCACTCCCATAACTTTGAAGACCAGCTTTGGTCTTATTTTTCAGGATTGCCTTAACTCTTCAGGGTCTTTTGTGGTTCCATACAAATATTAGGAATGTTTTTTTCTATTTCTGGAAAAAATGCCATTGGAATTTTGATAGGGACTGCACTGGATCTGTAGATTGCTTTGGGTAGTATGGATATTTTAACAATGTTAATTCTTCCTATCCATGAACACAGGATATCTTTCCATTTATTTCTGCCTTCTATTTCTTTCATCAGAGTTGTATAGTTTTTAGTGTATAGATCTTGCATCTCCTTGAGAAAATTTATTTCTAATTATTTTATTGTTTTTTATGATATTGTAAATGGTATTTTTTAAATTGAGATATAATTAACATACATTATATTAGTTTTAGGTGTACAACATAATAATTTGATATTTGTGTATATTGCAAAATGATTAAGTCAATAAGTCTAGTTAACATCCATCACCATACATAGTTACAAAAATTTTTTTCTTGTGATGAGAACTTCTAAGATTTACTTTCTTAACAACTTGCAGATATACCATACAGTATTATTAACTATAGCTGTTATGCTGTACATTATATCCTTTAGACTTATTTATTTTATAACTGGAAATTTATACCTTTTGACTCCCTTCACCCATTTCACCTACCCCCAAACCCCTGCCTCTAGCAACTGCCAATCTGTTCTCTGTATCTGTGAGCTTGGTCGTTATTGTTATTGTTGTTGTTGTTAGATTCCACATACAACTTAGGTCATATGGTATTTGTCTTTCTCTGACTTATTTCACTTAGTATAATACTCTCAATGTTCATCTTTGTTGTTGCAAATGTCAAGATTTCATTCTTTTAATGACTGAATAATATTGCATTGTATGTATAAACCACATTTTCTTTATCTGTTCATTTGTCAGTGGACTCTTAGGTTGTTTCCATATCTTGGCTATTGTAAATAATGCTGCAGTGAACATGGGTGTGCATGTATCTTTTCAAGTTAGTGTTTGCATTTTCTTTGGATAAATACCTGGGGTTGTTTTCTTTGTTTCTTTTTCATATATTTTGTTGTTAATATATAGAAATGCAACTGATTTCCATATATTGATTTTGTATCCTATAACTTTACTGAATTTGCTTATTAGTTCTAACAGTTTTTTGATGAAATCTTTATGATTTCCTCTATATAAGATCACGTCATCTGCAAACAAAGATAATTTTACTTCTTTTTCAATTTGGAAGCCTTTTATACCTTTTTCTTATCTGATTGCTCTGGCTCGAGACTTCCAGTACCATGTTGAAGAGGAGTGGTGAGAGTGAGCACCCTTGTCTTATTCCTGATCTTTGAGGAAATGGTTTCAAACTTTTACCATTCATTATGATGTTAGCTGTGGGTTTCTCATATATGACCTTTATTATGTTGAGGTATATTCTTTCCATACCCAATTCTTTCAGTGTTTATATTATGGTAGGAGGTGAATTTTTCCAAATGCTCTTCCTCCATCTATTGAGATGATTATATGATTCTTATCTTTCATTATATTAATGTGGTATATCACATTTATTGATTTGCATATGCTGAACCATTCTTGCATAAATTTCTCTTGATCATGGTGTATGATCCTTTTAGTGTGCTGTTGAATTGTGTTTGCTAGTATTTTGTTGAAATTTTTTGCATCTATACAAATTAGGGATATTGGACTATAGGTTTATTTTTTTCTTGCGGTGTCTTTATCTGGCTTTTCAATCAGGATAATGCTGGCCTTGTAAAACGAGTCTGAGAGTGTTCCCTCCTCTTCAATTTTTGGAAGAGTTTAAGAAGGATTGGCCTTAAGTCTTCTTTAAGTGTTTGGTAGAAATAAAGAGAGAAGACTCAAATAATTAATATCAGGAATGAAAGAGGAGGCATGGCAACTGATACCACAGCAATACAAAAGAGCATGAGAGACTACTATATGCCAACAAATTGGATAACCTAGAAGAAATGGATAATTTCCTAGAAACATACAACTTACCAAGACTGAATCATGAAGAAAGAGAAAATCTGAACAGACCTTTTCAAGTAAGGAGATTGAATTAGTAATCAAAAACTCCCAACAGAAAAAAGCCAAGGATCATATGGTTTCACTGGTGAATTCTACACTGGTATAATTTCTGGTGAAAGTGCTATGTACTATTTTCTGTGCTGAGATCTTTATATATCTCATTTCACTTACTCTTTACAAGAATCCATTGCATAAAGGTGTTATTTTACTGCCTTTATGCAGGAAATTAAGTCTGAGAAAAGTTTAACAGTTATGCAGATGGCATTGAATGAAGCCATAATTTAAACTCAAGCCTAAATCCTAAATTTGTAATTTTTAGTACTTCTCCCAATCCATTCTTGTTGTTGATGTTCTTCTTGTTTATTTGTTTTATTGCAGGTAGCTATGTTTCTTGATACTGGAGTCCTGTCTTCTGAGGAGAAGCCAGATTTTGATATATAAACTAATTTAGGCTTAAGGCTAACATTACAAATAAATAAACTTCTAGTGTATTCTCCACCAAAAATGTTTTTTTAGGAGAAAAATTACCCACTCTAGTAATACTGTTCTAAGCTTTTAATAACATAATAGCATGGATTTTTTTCTTAGTTCAGTATATTCCCTAACCTCTGTTTGCATAAATGTTATCTCCCAGTATTTCATGTTAGTTTATATTTTTCATTGCATTTGTAAAACAGTAGTGAATACAACTTGACAAAATAGCCACAAGGTACATAGTAACTTAGGATAGAAAACTTACAATTCTGTTTCAAAATTCTTTTTTTTTCTTATGAGCATTTCTTTTCTTCTCTAATTGAAGATTTTGATTTTATTGGCCAGGTTTTCACTTGTATTCATTGTTTATTATTTAAAACAATTGCACTGATAATTTTCAAATTATCAGGTGACAAGAGCTGGTTATTTCTTGTTGTTATTCTGTGCTTTGACTTAGACTATTAATAGCAATGAGAACATTTAGGGTTTAGAACATACTGTTTATCCAAGAGTCAGAAAATGGTTGTTGAATTTCTTTTTCTAGCTGGGTCTCCTTTGCTCTTTCTAAGTTTATGTGGTTTCTCCATGCAGTCTCTTCACAGCATCTAAAATTCTTTTGTGTTGTCTGTCAGGGTCCAAAGATACATACTCTGAGACAGTGAGTGAGCCAGGCAGAAGCTACATCTAAGTCTTGAAAGGGATATAGCATCACTTTCATCATACTCTATTAATTGAGCCATGTCACAAAGCGGGGCCCAAGTCCAAGAGGAGGGGACAGAGACCCTACCTCTTAATAGGGGATGACAAGATTCTATAAGAGCATGTGGAATAGAAAATATTGCAGCTATTTTTGCAAAATACAATCTTCCATAAAAATACAATCTATGAAGGCAGATGAAAGACTAAATTTTTCCATACTGAAAAAGGAAGGATACTTAATATTTATAAAAGACCTTCTATGAACTTGTCACTTTATATGAATGACCTTATTTATTGCTTACAGCAATTCTCCGTACTTTACAAATGATGATATGGGCTATAAGGGTGATGATATTTGTCTAAGGCCACCTAACTTCTAAATGGCAGAGCTAGAATTCAATCCAAGTTTTTTCTGACTCCAAAACCCATAATTATTTTTATTTTTATGCTCACTTTAGCAAAAAAAGAATTATGGGTGAAAATGCTCATTTGATATTTTATTAACTTAAATTCTTTATTAACCAGAATATTCTTCTTACTATAGTATTTCAGTGTTTCATATCCATAATGATGTATCTGATGTTTCTGTTTAATCAGCAAATGTATGTTTCAGTATTTTCATTGACACTTTAGTGGTAAGTACAATTCATTGCTTAGCATAATAACTATATTTATAATTATAATACCTATTGTTTTGCATTATAGTAATCTGTTTATATGTATATAACTCCTTGATCAAGCTGTGGTTTTCTTGATATCAGTGAAAGTATCTAACTTATATATGTCCCTACAATTCATATATGGTCCCTATATGTGAAGCAGTAAAGGATAGTCATAGCTGCAAATGTTTGATGAAGGAATAAATTGAACTATTGGGAATACATGATATAGTCTTGTTTTCTAGGTTATTTGGTTAACCAGAAAACTCTACTCCCTGTCTGTAGTAGAAAAATTTGTATAAATAGAGGGCTCTTGTAAGGGTATGAAATTCTCTTAACTGTTTGGCGTAGTGTAAAAGAGACTTGAAAAACTATAAAGGCAAGTATTTCTTACAGAGGACAAGTCTTTAAGAACAATATGACTCAAACGTGTCATTTTACATATGGAGAAACTGAGGCCTGGAGAGATTATGTAAGTAGTGTAATTTAAGGTTACACACCTAGTTAAAGTCCGAGAAACTATTCTCACCTATATTTACTTGCTCTTTCACTCCTTCATTTCATTATTAATCTAATTTTAAATAGGTTGCTAGGAGGAGTCAAATGTTTTCATCAGTTTTGGAAGATTATGTTTTTTATTTGAGTTATGTCTCTGTGTAGAGTCAAAGTCTTAGATAGATTACATCTCAAGATATCATTTTATTCTATATATTTGATGATTTTATGAAATAGTTTATAAATGATGATCTATGAAATAGAAAAATAAAAAGAACACTAAATGGAGAGTCACATTTTCGCATTTGCTAGTTATGTACTGTATCTTTGAGCAAAGCATTAAATGTTTCCAAGTCTCTATTCCTTTATTGCAGAATTAGGTAGCTGTAATGGTTCTCAACCTGGGTCATTACAACCCTATGCAATTGTTTTGAAATGCATACATCGGAGGTGGGATGCGGGTAGGGTGTCCCCTGACTGGGGACATCTTGATAGTTTGTGGATAAAGCCCAAGGAAAATAAATATCCTTCAAATGTGGGGGACCAACTCACACAACGAAACATTTTCTTGACCAAAATGACAATAGTGCTTATGTTGAGGATCAGTGAAATGTTTTTTTTTTTTTAATTCTGAAACTAGATTTTTCTAATTCTGAAACTTCTTCATGAGGCAAAGTGCTTGAGAAAATGTGTCTTAGTCTCAATACATGATAAAAAGATAAATAGAAGATTTTTTTTCCCTTGGGGGGGAAACAATTAGCATCCTTTTTTGTTTTCTTTTCATTCAATGCGAATGAATTATCTTGCAAGAGTTTAGACTTTAAGGAAGCCCATAAGTGAATTACCCTGAGAAATAGATCTCTGAGTCAAGTTCTGAGATGAATTTTGGAGCAATCCACTTGAGTCGGTGTTGAGAGTTCAACATATATATAAATGAAATTACTCTCCCTTTAAGCAATGCAAGTGGTAGAGAGAGAGAGAGATAATAACAGAAGAAAAGGTTTAAAAGATTCAGTGTGGAGCTGCCTTTAGCAGCCCATTAAGATGTTTCACGGAGTGGACAATCCAAGGGCATGTGCATCTCCTAATCATATATAAATCAGGTTGGGACTTGTGCTTAATGGAATTGGGTTTGAACTCTGAGAACATCTTTCAGTAGACTGAGCAAGCTGTGCTATTTATGGTCTTTAGGTGGTAAGGATGCTGACACATCCTTTTATTACTAGAATTTAAAAGAAATATATCATCAGGGTATCTTTATCCTATTGGGTGCAAATTGGAAAGCCGGTTTTTACTGTGTCTTTGTAAGAGAGAAAATACATTATTCTCTTGTATTAAGCAAAGGCAACTGATAATCTTATCAGTTGCTATTACAGCATAGAAAGTGCAGTCTAAATCTTCATTTTACTGACAATCACATTTCTAAGCTTTCAAATATATTTGAGATTGCATCGATCATTGTTTCATATGTTTTAGCCCTATTGCCTCAAATGTGAAATATTTTTGACTTCAGGTATTCTAGCTTGTATTCATTATTTACAGTGCTGAGAACAATGCTAGGTTCACCGTCAGAATTCTTTGAGTAAAATTAATTCAAGAAATCACAGGATTTCTGCGAAAACCTTTGTATAGGGGATCCCTTCAGGAACTATGGCAGAGCAGAGATGGGCTTGAATCTGCTGGTTTGGTCACTTGCCAACTATGTGACCCTGGGGAAGATAGGATCTTGTAAACAATAGGTTCTGATATGTCAGTTTCTCTTCTAAGCTGTGTGAACTCTACTGTATTTATAGAACTTCACAATGATAGCCCCCATCTTTTGTGTTCTGACCATTTAAAAATGTGTTTTATTTTTTAAAATGAGTTGTTTAGTATTGTATGAGTGGAATTGATGTGCATCCAATAAATACCAGTATAGTAATAGACAATAAAATGTTTTTAGAAAGGAATTAATACTGTGTTGTTAAGAGCAGAAGAATAGTTTTCTACATTAAATTTGAGTGATACCTTCTGATGTTTAAAATCAAAATCTTTCCAGTGTAATATAGCTTCTTGTTTTTCCTTTTATTTGTCTGAATCTTGCACTTAGCCTATAATACATATATATGTACTGCCAGAGAATTATTCTAATACTTTTGATGATAAAGAATATTTATGGCTTGTTTCTGTACAAAAGTCTGAGAGCCCGTGGAAGCAATTTGCTTTAGCACCCCAATTAATACATGATTGATTGCATTTGTTTTATTTCTTACATCTCTTGATTTAATTTTTCTCTGAAGTTTTTATTTGGTATCATTGCATTCTATTTTTATTTTGACTTTTCCTTGAGACAGAATAGAAATTTCTCTCCTTTGAGCTACTTACAATAGGTCTCTAGAAATCATTGTCTTATATGAGCATTCTTAAAGCAAAAGCTTGAATACATTCATCCTTTCATTACCATGACCTGCAAAACCCAACAAAATCTTGCCCTTACCTTTCCCTCTAGTTTCCCCTTCTGCCACTCTCTCTTAGATTCCTGTATTTTGGTTCCACAGGCCTATTTCCTGCCTTTGGGCTTTTGTAATTGCCATGTCTTCCTTCTGAATACTCTGCCCCTAGATTTTCATAGAATTGACTCCTTATCCTTCAGATCCCAGCTCAAGTGTCAGCTCCACAGCGGTTTTCCTAACTGGTGAACTGGAAATAGACTGTCCCATCAGTCACTATAATGCCATCCTCTTTTATTTCATTATAGTATTAATATTAGAAATGTTCTTTTTCACTTATCTGTTATTGTTTCTCAGTCTTCGTTCCACCCAGAAGATAAGTTCAATAAGAACAGAATTGTTCACCACAGAGCCCATAAGACATAGAAAAGTGCTGGCATGTCGTAAGTCTCAATAAATATTTGTTTATTGAATGAATGAGTCTACAGAGGCAGAGGTAGAGTGACTTGATTTCACAAAGCTAGACAGTGAGAGACAAGGATGGATTCAGAGGTCCACAAACAACATATTTGTAACTCTAAAGTGTAAAACCTCTAAAAAAACAAAAGTTTTGTGTAACTTTGTCATCAAAACTCATTTGGGGGCTTCCCTGGTGGTGCAGTGGTTGAGAGTCCACCTGCCGATGCAGAGGACACGGGGTTGTGCCCCGGTCCGGGAAGATCCCACATGCCGCGGAGAGGCTGGGCCCATGAGCCATGGCTGCTGAGCCTGCGCGTCCGGAGCCTGTGCCCCGCAATGGGAGAGGCCGCAACAGTGAGAGGCCCGTGTACCGCAAAAAAACAAACAAACAAACAAACAAAAAACTCATTTGGTGGCAAAAACTCAACATAAGCAAATATGAGGTGATTTATAGCTTTTTTAAATATATCCTACTTAGTATGACTATTCATATATTTTTATTGCAGAAATACTAATACATTTGATTTTAGGCTTTTGCTCCAGATCCTGCTGGGGGCTATTATGTAATACCTGGTATATACACTGTGTAACCTTTCTAAAATTAAAATATTTCTAAATTCCAAAACACAGTAGGCCCTAAGAATTTCGGATAAGGTAGGATGGACTTATATTTCAATTATATGTTCTTTCCCATGGAGAAATCAGGGGACTAAGATCAATTTAGCCACATGAGAGTGTAAAGAAATCATTTGGATTAACAACCTTATATTGCAGATGAGAAACCTGAGAGATTGAGTAAGCTATATGAAACTATATTAGCCACAGAGCAACAAATCTCTTACTCCTAGTCTAGAAAACTTTCTATCAAATCATAAACAGAAAAGGACAGTAAAGAATACCATACTTTACTCTCTTCTCTGGATCATTTCACATATATCATCTGGTAATCTTAACATGACCTGAAGTAGGTACCAATATTGTTTTCATATCTGAGTAAGGTTCTTTGAGAAGTATATATGTTGTCCAAGTTCACACAGATATAAATAACACATTAGGAATTTTGACTCAGAGTAGTCTGGCTCTAAAAACTTTAGTTGCCACCATGGCTTCTAACACGTGAAATTTTCATAAGACTACAGTATCATGTGATTTCTAGAAATCACTTATGTACTACAAACCCTTTTTTCAATTGTTGATAATCAATCAAGTTAAGTTCTCAAAAATAGAAAGAGATTTAAAATTCTATAGAAGTGGACCACTTTTTTTTCTTTTGGAATGCTGGGTTTCAAGATTATTTGCTGAGCTTCCATGCTTGTTATGTGATATAAATTAAGAATACTTAGACATTCCAAATATCCATCTACTCTATAAGATCAGAGGTTACCAACAGCAAATGTCAATTGCTGAACAAAAGAAGATAGCACTATTTCTCAACCTGGAGTAATATACCCTTCACACAAAAAACGTAATTCTCCTAGAACTCCCAAATTCGAACTGAATTATTTTTGAATTATTGGGTTGGCCAAACAGTTCGTTTGTTTTTTTTCCTGTAAGATGGCTCTAGTAGCGCTTAATTGTCTTTAACTTCATTCAAAACAATTTTCTTAGATTGTATTGTGACAGTTGTCATATCAGTGTACATTTTTAAAAAACTTATTAAAATTAGTGAATTTTTGTGCAGCCATTTTAATATTGAAGTTGGAAGAAAAAAGTAGCATTTTCAGCATATTATGCCTTATATCAAGAAAGGTAAAAACACAACTGAAACGCAAAAAAAGATTTGTGCAGTGTATGGAGAAGGTGCTGTAACCGATCGAACATGTTAAAAGTGGTTTGCGAAGTTTTGTGTTGGAGATTTCTCACTGGATGATGCTCCACGGTCCGGTAGATCAGTTGAAGTTGATAGTGATCAAATCGAGACATTAACTGAGAAAAATCAACATTATACCACGTGGGAGATAGCCGACATACTCAAAATATCCAAATCAAGCGTTGAAAATCATTTGCACCAGCTTGGTTATGTTAATCACTTTGATGTTTGGGTTCCACATAAGTTAAGCAAAAATATCCTTCTTGACTGTATTTCTGCATGCAATTCTCTACTTAAACGTAACGAAAACATTCCGTTTTTAAAAATTGTGGCATGTGATGAAAAATGGAAACTGTACAATAATGTGGAATGGAAGAGATCATGAAGCAAGTGAAATGAACCACCACCAACCACACCAAAGGCTGGTCTTCATCCAAAGAAGATGATGTTGTGTATATGGTGGGATTGGAAGGGAGTCCTCTATTATGAGCTCCTTCTGGAAAACCAAACGATTAATTCCAACAAGTACTGCTTCCAATTAGACTAACTGAAAGCAGCACTCCACGAAAAGCGTCCAGAATTAGTCAACAGAAAGCGCATCATCTTCCATCAGGATAACGCAAGACCACGTTTCTTTGATGACCAGGCAAAATCTGTTACAGCTTGGCTGGGAAGTTCTGATTCATCCAACATATTCACCAGACGTTGTACCTTCGGATTTCCATTTATTTTGATATTTACAAAATTCTCTTAATGGCAAACATTTCAATTCCCTGGAAGGCTGTAAAAGGCACCTGGAACAGTTATTTGCTCAAAAAGATAAAAAATTTTGGGAAGACGGAATTATGAAGTCGCCTGAAAAATGGCAGAAGGTAGTGGAACAAAAGGGTGAATACGTTGTTCAATAAAGTTCTTGGTAAAAATGAAAAATGTGTCTTTTATTTTTATTTTAAAACCGAAGGAACTTTTTGTCTAACCCAATACTTAAATATACATAAGATTAAACTATTTAAGCTCCATGTGTTAATATTGATAACTCATATACAATTCTTTATAACTTAAATTAATCAAAACTACAAATAAATGCAATCCAAATGGAAGTCATTAATTTAGTGTGACAAGTGATGTTTGTTGAAATTAAGTCATTGTCTTGCAATATCCATATGGTAATAACTGCTTCTGCCTTCTTCTCTTTAATTTAGCATCGCATGTTATTGTGCAATATATAAGGGCTCAATTTTACTGGAACTTTTCTATATTGTCTGTATTGTATTGAAACAACCGTGAAATGTTAGTCCATGTAGTGGTCCTTGAGGTCATTTGTACTCATTTGGCTTGAACGCATCATTACTTAGTAAGTCCTTCTCTGTTCCTTTCTTGTTCTCTCAAGTCAATTAAACTAGGACTCTTTGGCTGTAAACATGTGGCTGTAAACACACATGCCAATATGGAAACTAAAATCTCAACACCACACTCGGTTAAAAGGTGGTCATTCAGGTAAGCCAGCACATCTATTCCATCAGTAATATCAGAAAGGAAAACACCAAATTAAAAGTCAGTTATCATGGAGAAATTGAGGACCTTCACAGATTCCCCCAAGAGTCCAAGGACCCTAAATTGACAAACAATGGGCTAACATATAATTTTATTGGTTTATCTTTAAAGCATTAATCTTTATTTTCACTTTCTCTTTCAACTATCAAACCTTGGTTTATTATTTCTTCTGATTAAGATACTCTGTTATGAGCTCTGCCATTTTTGCAATATCTTTTAGGGCAATCTCAAATTTCTTCCTCAAAGATTAGCAAAATTTCTTTAGATTATGTAGCAAAACCAGAGCATCATTTCCATGATTAATTTTTTAGGGGTAGAAAATCACAGCTTCTCTAAAGGATATTGCAGGTTTTGGGGGGTTTGAGGGAAAAAATGCACTATTGCCTTGAGCTTATGATTTAATTGGCCTCAAGTTGGAAAAGGATATCAGTATTTTTTAAAAGCTTTCCAGGTAATGTTAATGTGTCAACTAGGTTAAGCAGGTTGAAAAATCACTGAGAGTTGAATGAAAACTCTCCATATCACTTTCATTTGACATAATTCCCTGACAGCATCTAACATCTAAGAGTTAAATCTAAGCTCCATAGCATGGGCCATAAAGGCCTATAAAACCTAACCACTGCCTACATCATGATCGTTACATCGTAATATTCCTTTGCTGGGTTACCTCACTAAGACTTGGATATATCTGTTAATGGGGTTTATTCAAGCTCTCAGAAGTTCTTTGTATAACTAACGGCTTCTTATGGGTGGGACAAAGATAGGTTGCTGCTCCTCCTCCTCTACCCATGGCAATTATTGCTAAAGATACATGGGATTTTTTTTCCCTATTAAACCAGACTGGCCTTGGAATTATTCTCAATGCAATGCTCCAGATAGCCAATAGTAGCTAGAAGTTGGTTCATGAAATAAATGTATTTGTATTTCATGACTTAAAATATTCTTCATAATAATGATGAAGCTGCATTCAGATCAGCATACTTAATTCATTCATCCATATATTTGACCCTTCTCAGGGCCATATTGGTGAAGCCAAGCCCTTGCTCCCTAGGAAGGGAGAAGAACAAGACTAGGATATTCATATTGTTACTTATGAAATGCATAGAAGAAAACTGAAAACCTTCTAATCAATCTGAAGCTAAATCTGAAGGAGTTACAACTGTCAGATAACCCTTAGATGTAAATGCAGTTATTCCACAAATATGTATTAAGTACATACTATATGCCAGACCCTATAAAAGAGACATTCACATCCCATAGTTCATTAAAGCCATACAATAAACATGTGAATCAAGTATCATTATTTTCTATTCATAGATGAGGAAACTGAGATTCAGAAATATTAATGGACTTGCCCAATGTTGGCAAAATATTAAGTTGGTGGGCCAGGATTCAAATAAGTCCCTAAAACTCCAAGTCAATATTCCTACTACTTTATCATTCAATAAATATTGAATGGGAAATTATGTTAGTGGATTAAATACCAGAAAGACTTCTAAGCTTTCAGGACTAAGTGGTAGAAGTTAACCATTCTAGTATTACCATGAGGACCAAATGAGCAAAGGAGCAAATATGTCTTGAAAAAAAATAAAAACACTTTACAAATGTCAGTTATTATTAGGATTATTATGAAGGTACACTCTTTGCCTGATGTGTATTGCTGACTTATTTAAATTTCTAACAGTACATTCCTCTAAGCACACTAGAAATTAAGGTGAGCCGACGGAACACACTAGGTCATGTTGAAGGAATGCACAGACTGTGTTAGAAATAGAGGACAAAATTGTCAGTTTCTAGGAATAAGATCTCAAGAGATAGATCTGAAATTTGTTTAAATGATAGATGCTTTGCAAAGAGCCTGCCAACGTGAATAGACTGAGGAGTCCCCTTAGGAATATGATGCAGATATGCCATGCTTCCCAAGGCATCTCGTTATCTCTATATGTGTGCGAGGTTTATGGCTCTGTTACCTAAGTGCTTAGGCAAACACTCATTTTTCAGCTCTAGGCATGAGTTTTCTTTTTATCAACATGGGGATATACAGTTATGTGAACTCTGGAATGTTAAATTGAAACCATACAAGAGTATAGCCAATAACCAAGACGATGAGAACATTTCATATAACTCCAGCTCTTCCATTAACCAATCGTTCAGGCTGTTTTGAAACTTAATAATAACTAAAACAAAGAAAAACAAACAAAATAATCTACAGTGAACCTTATTAAGGGAAATATTTTCTGTATTATCTCCATACTTTAATTAATCATCAGGCAGGAATAGGAATATGTTGCTCATTCTTATCACATGAATGTCCAAATTCTATCAGAAAATACAAGTTCTGTGTCAAGAGATGGTTATTTCCCTCATTTTGCAAAAGATTTTAAAGTTTATATAAGATCAGATACATGTGTTTTTGAGCATGATGCAAGTCAGATTTAGAATATATAATAAACAGAGAATTTTCCATCTTGATATTTTTAGATGAAGAAATCTAAACAGAGAATAAAAACTAATAAAAATCTTCCTTGAGGTCACTGTGGTAAATGGTACAGGGATATCTGCCCAGCAATCTTAGCGCGAAGGTTGCCCTCTCACTCACAAAGGTGGCAGACATGTTTCTACTTCATGATGTGGCACCACTATCATTGATTTGTCCAAGGGGGACTGGATAGAATCTTAGCCAGTTGGTTTCTCTTTTCCTGATATTGGTAATTGGGATCAAGGGATAGTCTATTCAAGCTTCTGGTTCAGATGGGAAATTTAGCTAATGCAAGAACTCTGCACTCTCACTCCAAACACAGGAAATTCCAGAAAAAAATTTAAAATGTAATAATAATAATATGATTAAAGAAATAAAAGTAAAATCTTCAAAGAGCAAAAGCAGAGAGAACCCAACTCTGAGTAGAAAATGAAATTGGGATAACATCTGATATATACCTTAAGAACTGGGGCTTAATGCCTCATAGGGATACTTGAGGCCAAAGCTCACACATAGTGGGCAGCCAGAATTGGACTCTCAGTATAAAACAGAAAATTCCATATGATCCAGGAAGGCACCATGAAAGTAGGCTGATAATTCCAGTCTTGGAAGGTATAAAAGCAATGTCTGATGTGCCTTCTCAGATTTTTTTGGTACCATTGTTTTGGACCCTCAACAAACACAATACTATCATTAGAAATGCAGAACCCTAGGACATATTTCTAAAGATAAATTCAGAAGCAAAAAGTTATAGCATATACATCAGTGTAGTATGATAGGAGGTAATCAGAATAAGCAGCAAATGTGAGAGGAAACAAATAGTAGAATGATCTAAAAGCAATTTTTAAATAAATGTCTTTAAAATTTTAAAAGCTTTCTTGTGCTCTCCACCCACCAAGCCACAGATGCCCCTAAATTCATCATTGTCAGAGGCGCATCTGAACTTGGGAAGTGCTGCCTAATTATTGTCTGAGAAGCTTAATGTACTTTACAGACCCTAACTGCCACACGGTCCCTGTCTCATGTCACTCTGTGAACAATGGATGCTATCTGAAGATGCTGGTGACCATCATGATGGAGCCTAGGGCAAGACTGGCTGGCTCATAGTCTTGTCAGGGACAAGCACCCAGAGAACCACATGGCTGACATCGAAGCGAATGAAAAGCAGGTGGGGTTGACTTTATGGGGACATAACTGGTCAGGAAGGTCATGACCAGCTGAGATCCCTTTCCTACCCAGACACTGATGTTATATTGATGTGTTTCTTCATCAATAACTATGGTAGGATATAAAACCTCCCAGAAAAAAAGAACCTGGAGATCAAGCATTTCTGTACATACATCATTCTTGTTGGGAACAAAAATCATCTTCTGAAGAAGGAGTGCATTAGGCTGGAACTAGCCAAGATAAAGCAAGAGCCAGTAAAACCTGTGCCTAGAGGTATGACAAATCAGATGGGCACTTTTTGGTACCTGGAATGTTTAACTAAACCAAAATAGAGTGAGGGCATTTTTTGAAATAACCACAGGTGGTTTTGCAAGCCGGTTATGGATAGAAAAATGCTGGGTCCCTTGTTTTGTAAAACTTCACTGCAAATGAGCACTCCTGTAGCTAATTTTTGATGTGCTGTTTATTAATCTTAGAGTATGATTACTGGCCTTTTTCATTTACCTATAATATACCTAAGATTGCAAATTAGAAGTTGTCTTGCTACTCAATTTAGAAGCAAACCATAATCATTGATGCTTCTATAACCAAACCATCTGCCTCTTCAGGGTCCCTATACTACCACTCTAACACTTCTCTGACATTTCTTCTCAGCACAGCCGGTTGACCAGGTATCAAATCAAGGAATTTCTTACTTTCTTGCACCTCTTAAGAAAGATGAATTGCTAGACTTTTGTGAATTAGGCTTTAACTGCTTTATAAATAACATGTCTTGTCTATCATTTACCAACTGCAAGGCACTCTGATGGATTATCACTTCAGAAATTTCCTTCTAATTAGATATCAATGATCATGTAAATTTTGGAAATGTGTATAGCCTGAAAGGCCCAACCAAGTCCCTGGCACAGTAGCAAAGGTAGAGGTGTGGTTTCATGTTAGTTACCTTATTTTTATTGAATAATTTGTGCCTTTTAATGTATGTTACCAACAATAAATATATCTATCCCAGACTAGAGGTAATAATTTTGTAAAATTGAATTTAATACCGATATTGTCATCTCTGTAGGGAATTGTAAAAAGAAGAGTAGACCTACATGAGCTAGCAATAAAAAAATCCAGTCATTGAAAACAAACAAACAAACACAGGCTTTACAAGTTAGTTAAGTAATAGACAGGTCTTAATAATTAGTAAATTGAAAGAGAGATGTGAGTCACTCAGGATATAATACAAGAGATTAATAGATAGAAAACGTAAGGGAGAAGTTAAGAGACATGGATGATAGAAGGAGAAAGAGTGTCATGAGTATAAATAGGATGGAGGTTAGAGAATAGAAGAGAGAGAATAAGTGTTAATTTTGGAAAAGATAGTATCTGAGAATTTTCCAAAAGAAAGACTGAATTTAATCTTCAGATTAAAAAGTACACCATGTCCCAAGTAAAAAATAAGTAAATAAAAAACAAACCCATACCAAGGTACATCATAATGAGACTATGAAACACAAAGAATAAAGAAAAACTTGAAAGTAGAAAGAAAAAAGAAATTATCCACAAAGGAATGACAAGCAGGCTTCCTGACACAGGAACAGTAGACACCAAGAGATGACCAGTCAGGCTGAGCTGGTCAATAGAAAGGAGATTAAACCTTAGAGTAAAACAAATTTACCTTCTTGTCATGTACATAGAGAAGAAGAACAAGCCACTCAGCAGAGAGAAAGAATAAAGCAAGTACCTCTGTGGAAGAGCAAAGGGGACAGATCAGGAGATAGAACACTTTGTATTCTTAATGATTTCCCAGGACCTGTCTCCATCTCTTGAAAGACCTACCTGTACTGTCTTCCATAAAATAATACATAAATTCCCAATAAAATCTATCCCTTAAATTTCTTTCTTTCTTTCTTTCTTTTTTTTTGCTTAAGTTACTTTAAGTTGGGCTCTATAATTTCTCACTAGGATGTTAGCCAAGACAATCTCTCAAAGTTTCCAAGGATTAAAACAAAAAAATTCAAATTCATACAGTATTTATTGAGTATCTATTAATACGCAAGTCTGTGTGTTTTCAAGGTGGTAGTAGAGGTGGTGATGGAGTTGAAGTGGCGAGAAGAAAATAAGTGAGGCCACGTGCATGTTGTTAAGCAGTTTACAATCCAGTGGAGAGAGACAAATATGTAGAGACTGATTTTATTCTTGACAACACATAAAATGGTGGCTATGTGAGGACATCGTAGAGATGAGTAGGACTGGAGACAGGGAGACTAAGGCTCACATTTATAGCAGGGCTAAGGGAGGCTAACCCTAGCCTACATATTGTTCAGTCCCAAACCTATTCCAAATTTTGACAGAAATTGCCAAAGTTTTCTTCATTAGATTTTGTCACACTAGTCCCGTGATGGGACAATGAAGTGTCAATTTTCAAACTTTGTTCTGTGGTACCCTACAGTTTAAATAAGATACCTCACAAAAGAAATAAAAACAAAAAGTAAACAAATGGGACCTAATTAAACTTAAAATCTTTTTGCATAGCAAAGGAGACCAACCACATAATGAGAAGACAACCTATAGAATGGGAGAAAATATTTGCAAACCATATGACCAACAAGGGGTTAATGAACAAAATCTATAAATAGCTCATACAGCTCATATCAGAAGAACAAAGAACCCAATCAAATAATGAACAGAAGACCTGAATGACATTTTTCCAAAGAAGATGTATAATGGCTAACAGACACATGAAAAGATGTTCAACATCACTAATTACTAGAGAAATGGAAATCAAAATGACAATGAACTATTATCTCACATCTGTCAGAACGGCTATCATTAAAAAAGTCTACAAATAACAAATGTTGGAGAGGATGTGGAGAAAGAGAAACACTTGTGTACTGTTGTTTGGAATATAAATTGGTGTAGCCACTACTGAAAACAGTATGGAGGTTCCTCAAAAGACTAAAAATAGAACTACCATATTACCCAGCAATTGTACTCCTGGATATATATCCAGAAAAAACTAAAATACTAATTTGAAAAGTTACATGCACCCCAATGTTCATAGTAGCACTATTAACAGTAGCCAAGATATGGAAGCAACCCAAGTGCCCATCATCAGACAAACAGATAAAGGAGATGTAATATATATGTAATACTCAGCCATAAAACGGATGAAATTCTGCCATTTGTAGCAACTGGATGGACCTAGAAAATATTATTCTTAGTGAAAAAAAGCAGACAGAGAAAGGCAAATACTCTATGATACCACTTATATGTGGAATCTTAAAAGCAAAACAAGTATATACACCAAAACAGAAACAGACTCACAGATCTAGAAAACAAACTAGTGGTTACCAGTGGGGAGAGGGAAGGAGAGATGGGCAAGATAGGGGTATGGGATTAAGAGATACAAACTACTATGTATAAAATAGACAAGCAATAATATATTTTATAGTATAGGAATCATAGCCATTATCTTGTAATAACTTTTAATGGAGTATAATCTATAAAAATACTCAATCACTATGCTGTGCATCTGAAACTAATATAATATTGTAAATCAACTATACTTGAATAAAAAAAAAAACAAGGTGCTTCAGGAAATGCTACAGAGAGGGATGGAAGGAAACCCAATATCTATTTTAAACCTACTTTCTTATTTTATGAATCTATTTATTTAACAAATATTTATTAAACAGCTACTACATGTCAAGATAGAATCTGTGAACAGATTTGTGAATAAGAGTTGGCTCATGGAACTTGTGGTCTAATGGAGGAAATAAGCATCAATCAAATAATCACACTAGTCAATGGATGTTGATGCATACACAGTTAAGCCCGCGGAAAGGAGGCATACAAGCCTTTAAAAGACTATTGAAAACTAAAAATAGAACTACCATATGACCCAGCAATCCCACTACTGGGCATATACCCTGAGAAAACCATAATTCAAAAAGAGTCATGTACCACAATGTTCATTGCAGCTCTATTTTCAATAGCTAGGCCATGGAAGCAACCTAAGTGTCCATTGACAGATGAATGGAAAAGGAGGTGTGGCACATATATACAATGGAATATTACTCAGCCATAAAAAGAAATTAAATTGAGTTATTTGTAGTGAGGTGGATGGACCTAGAGTCTGTCATACAGAGTGAAGTAAGTCAGAAAGAGAAAAACAAATACCGTATGCTAACATATATATATGGAATCTAAAAAAAAAAAAAAAATTCTCAAGAACCTAGGGGCAGGACAGGAATAAAGATGTAGACGATGGACTTGAGGACATGGGAAGGGGGAAGGGTAAGCTGGGATGAAGTGAGAGTGGCATGGACTTATATACACTACCAAACGTAAAATAGATAGCTAGTGGGAAGCAGCCGAATAAGACAGGGAGATCAGCTCGGTGCTTTGTGACCACCTAGAGCGGTGGGATAGGGAGGGTGGGAGGGAGACATAAGAGGGAAGAGATATGGGGATGTATAATATATATATGTACAGCTGATTCACTTTGTTATACAGCAGAAACTAACACACCATTGTAAAGCAATTATATTCCAATAAAGATGTTAAAAAAAAAAAAGAAGATGAGCGATTAACTACACAAGGTGATTGTTGAGAGGGAGAAATGAAGCAAGAGTGGGAACATTCCAGATGAAGAGAACAGAATATGTGAAGACCCAGTGATTCAAAGAATGGGTTCAAAACTTTGATGTTTGCAGGGCTGGAGTGCAAAGAATAGGGAAAGAAAAGTATGAGATGAGGCTGGAGAGATGACTCTAGACCAAACAGGGCTTGCATACCAAGTTAGTTAATTTTGTCTTTATTCTAAAAATTATAGCTATTGAAGTATTTTGCAAATAGGAAGAGATACCACAGATTAATATTTAAAATTTAACATTATTTTGAGATAATTCTAGATTCACATGCAATTGTAAGAAATAATATAGCAAGATCACATACACCCTTCATCCAGGTCCCCCAGTGTACCTCTGTAGTATAATATTACCACCATATACTGACATTAGTACAGTCAAAATAAAGAACATTTCAATCATCAAAAAGATCTCACATTGATTTTTATAGTTACACCCACTTCCATCTTGTCCTCAACCTGTGCTTAATCCCTGGCAACCACTAATCTGATCTCCATTTCTATAATTTTGCCATTTCAAGAATGTTATATAAAAAAAAAAAAAAGAATGTTATATAAATGGACGCATGCATGTAACATTTGGGGATTGGCTTTTTTTCACTCTGTGGAATTATCTAAAGAGTTGTTGCAGGTATCAGTAGTTTTTATTTTTGTTGTTGTTTTATTGCTGAGTAGTTTTCCATGGTATACAGTCTGTTTAATCATTCACCCATTGAGAAAGATCTGGGTTGTTTCCACTTCTGAGTATTATGAAAAAGCTGCTAAATGTATTCATGTAAAGGTCTCTATGTGCATATATTTTGATATTTCTGAAATAAATGCCCAGGAGTGCAACTGTTGGGTTATATACTAGTCACATGTTGAGTTTTTAAAGGAAACTGCCTAAAATCTAAAAATCTAATTTTTTATGAAACTTTCTAGTTTTCATTTTAGTTTCTTATCAGTAACTTTGAGTGATCCAGTTTTTCTGCATCTTCACCAGAATTTTGGGCTGTCAAAGCTTATTATTTTACTGATCTTAATAGGTATGTAGTGTTATCTCATCATGATTTTAATTCACATTTTCTTTTTTTTTTTTTTTGTGGTACGCGGGCCTCTCACTGTTGTGGCCTCTCCCATTGCGGAGCACAGGCTCCGGATGCGCAGGCTCAGCAGCCAAGGCTCATGGGCCCAGCCGCTCTGTGGCATGTGGGATCTTCCCGGACCGGGGCACGAACCCGCATCCCCTGCATCGGCAGGTGGACTCTCAACCACTGCGCCACCAGGGAAGCCCAATTCACATTTTCTTAATGGTTAATGACATTGAATATCTTTTATGTGCTTGTTTTTCATCCTTATATTTTCTATGGTGAAGTATCTGGTCAAGTAATTTACCCAGTTTTAAGTTGGGTTGTTTGTTTTCTTGTTGCGTTTGGGGAGCTTTTTATATATTCTAGATATACATCCTTTATTGGATATGTGGTTTGCAAATATTTCCTCCCATTCTGTATTTTTTCCTCTCATCTAAAAATGTTCTTTTGCAGAACAAAAGTTTTTAACTTTTGAAGTATAATTTATAGTTTTTTTCCTTTATGGATCATGATTTTGGTTTCATCTAAAAATTATTTGTCTATCTCTAGATCCTAAATATTTCCTCATTTTTTTCTAAAATTTTATAATTTTACATTTTATATTTAAGTCTGTAATCTATTTCAAGTCCATTTTTGTATAAAGTGTGAGACTTAGGTTGTGGTTTATTTTTTTTTTGCCTGTGAATGTCCAGTTGCTGTAGCACCATTTGTTGAAAAGTCTTTCACCTTTGAAATGCTTCCTTCATTGGACTGCTTTGCACCTTTCCCAAAAATCAACAGGACATATTAGTGTGGGTATATTTCTGGGTTTTCTGTTCCGTTCCATTGATCTATGTATCGATCCCTTCCCTAATATCATTCTTGATTACACTAGCTGTATAGTAAATCTTAAAATTAGGTAGACTGATTCTTCCTACTTTATTCTTCTTTTTCCAGTTTGTTTTAGCTATTCTAATTCTTTTGCCTTTTCATATAATTTTTAAAATAATCTAGTTTACATCTACAAAACCAAAAATATCTCAATGAGATTTTGATAGTATTTGCATTAAACCTGTACATTAATTTTGGGAGGTATACTACACTGAGTTTTCCAACCCATACGAAGGTATATTTCTCCTTTTATTTAGAAATTCTTGGATTTCCTTCATAAGCACTGTCTAGTTTTCAGCATACGAGTCCTATACACGTTTTCTAGACTTGTACCTAAGTATTTCATTTTTTTCAGAAACTGTAAGTGGTATTGTATTTTAAATTTTCGTGTCTACATATTCATTGCAAGTATATAGAAATGCAGTTGATTTTTCTCTGTTTATATTATAGCCTACAACCTTGCTGAACTCATTTATTAGTTCTAGGAGTTGTTTTTTTTTTTTAATAGATACCTTTGGATTTTCTATGTAGACAGTCATGCCATGTGCAAATAGAGTTTTATTTCTCTTTGATCTGTATTTTTTAATTTCCTTTTCTTGCTTTATTACACAGGCTAGAATTTCTTGCACTGTGTTGAATTAGAGTGATGTGAGTGGGCATCCTTGTTTATCTCCAACCTTATGGGAAAGCATTCGGTCTTTTACCACTAAATATAATATTATCTGTAGGTTTTCTTGATAAAGATGCTCTTTTATCAAGTTGAAGAAGTTCTCCTCTATTCCTACTTTTCAAGAGTTTTTATCATGAATGAGCATTGAATTTTGTCAAATGCCTTTCTCCGTCAATTAATATGATCATGTGTTCTTCTTTAGCCTGCTAGTGTGGTGGATTACATTGATTGATTTTTGGAATATTAAATCAGCTTTGCATTCATGGAATAAGCCTCACCTAGCCATGGTGTACAGTTCTTTTTTTAATATATTGCTTAATTCTATTTGCAAATGTTTTGCTAAGGATTTTTGCAGCTATCCTGATTAACATTGTGAAGAGATTTTTCTCTATGAGTTCCAGGTTGGATGTAGGACCCAGGTAGAAGACTTCTGGGATAGTTCACGTGAGATATGATAGTAGCTTGCACTAAAGTTGGGACAGGCAACAAGGAGATAAAGAAAAGCAGATTGCCGTAAGGGATATTTTAAGAGAATATGCAAGACCGGTTGACAGATTGGGTATAGGGGTTGAGGGAAAAGAACATGTCAGAGTGACTCCTAGGTTTTAATTTGTTTACTGAGTGGCTGGAGGTATGATTCCCTGTGACATTAGAGAAATATCAGGTCCTGGCAGAGAGGATGGGTTATAAATTTAGTATTGGACATGATGTATGTAAATTGCCTTCAAGATGTCTAAGTAAAGATGTCACATAAGTAGTTGGGAGCCCAGAGCAGAGCCCTGTGTTGGGAGTCATCTGAGGTAGTAATTAAAGCTGTGTAGATTTGTGAAATCCCTGGGGAGCAATTAGAGAGTGAGAATAAATTGGGGCCAACATTTAATGGGTGGTTAGAGGTGGAAGAGCCTGCAAAGTAGAAAGAAAAATCAGCGGTCGGAGAAGTAGGAGTAAAGGCAAGATGGTGTGGCATTATGGAAAGTAAGGGTAGAAATGTGAGAAGTATTAACAAAAGGAAAAATAATTTTCAACAATATAAATCAGTGCTTAGAGGAGAGGTAAAATGAGGACTAAACCATTCGTTGGATTTGGTAACAGGGAGGCCTCTAGTGAATTTAATGAGAGTTCTTTGGGTGGAGTGAGGGGGTGGAAGCCTGAATGGAGTGAAAGAGGAGTAGGAGGTGAGGAAGTAGAAACAGTGACTACTGAAAACCATTTCAGAGTTTTGGCTGTGAAAGGGAGGAGAGAGGCAGAGCAGTAACTGGGTGAGGATGTGGGAGTCAGGGAACATCTTTTCTTTTTAAGTGGAAAAGGCTTATGTATGTTTAAATGTTGCTATATTGGGCTTCTTTATAACTTTTCATTTATGGAAAGATTATAGGACTTTTTAAAAATGCCATACATTATTTTACAGGTAAAACAGAAAATATGAGTCGTCCCATGGAACTTGGGACATAGGTATCTATAGAATTCCAATCAGAACGAGAGAATTCCAAGAGAACGAGAATGGGCTCTTCTAAGGTGCATCTAGATGCAGCAGCTGCCATCCCCATCCAGTTACAGAGTCAGACCTGTTCAGGGTTACTCAGTGCTGCTTCCTGGGACCCTTGTCTTGTTTGGCTTTGGCTGGGTGGCCTAATCCTCCCTCACAGTTCTCAACCTCTTGGGGGTGTGTGTCTAGTCTTTTACAAGATTTTTCAGTTATGCTACCTAAATTTTATTTCTTCCTGCACAGATAGTTGATACAGAGGGTCTTAGACTATCTACAGACTTAGACCATGTATTGATTAAAATCAGAAAATGTAAGAATATTGCTGTTAGTAGTAAAAATTAATAATACATTTGCGTCTTAAGTCCTTTGGGTGCCTTTTTAAAAATAAGTAGAATTACAACTTTGAAGGTTAAAGTGTAGCTCAATAAATTTGTCAGCTGGCAACATAGCAGAATGTTTCCTTTACTGAATTTTTATCATAGAAAAAACAAATATGTAAAGTAATTGTATAATAATAAATAGAGGACAAGAAACTCTTTGACTTTGTCTGGAAGAAAGCCAATAACTTACTCTGGCACTCGATAAAATGACTGTAAGAGGTCTTTTAAAAATGATAGGAAATCTATTCTTTGCATCATTTACCTAATTATACACACAGATAAAAGACCATAGATGAAGCTACCCTAGGGATATAGTTTATTATCACAAGTACATAAGATTCTGTGTTGTGTATGGCTATTCATCTATCTAGAGCTGAATAACCCACCACCGCCTTCCTACTTACCCATTACCACCCTTGGCATCAAATAAAGTAGAAAGTGCCCAGAACTAGAATATGGAACTTGGCTATTTTCCCTGACCCTCACTGAGTAACAGTGTCCTTATATAAAATCTGGGAGTAATAATATCTGACAAACTTCTCATATTAGGTTTTTTGTGATAATTACATTAAATAATTTTAGTTATCAAGAAGTCTGTACCTGTGTGTAACTTCAAGGATGCCCTCGTTTATTTTAACCAAATTTCACCTAGATTATTGATTCTCAAACTCTAGTGTGTGTCATGGTTACCTGGGGGCTTATTAAAATACAGATTCCTGGGTCTAACCCCAGAGTTTCTGATTCACTAGACCTGGGTGGGAGTTGAGAATTTGTAGTTCTTATAAATTTCCCAGACAATGCTATTTATGCTGATGAGTGACCACACTTGAAGAACTAGGCAAAAGAGGATGGAGATGCGATAGTCCTCTTTGAAGAAACAATTCTGGGTGCTTTATGACATATAACCTATGCCTTGTTGATGAAGTTTTCCCTTTTCATTTATTCCTTCCACAAAGTTAACATTTATAAAGGCCTTACTATAGGAATGGCAGTGTGCTAACTACTCTAAATGCTATAGCTTATTTAATCATATTGCAATCTCACTGGTAGATTCTATTATTATGGCCACTTTACAAATGAGGACATTAGGAAAGTTAACTAAATTCCCTAAGTTTACACTAGTAATAACTGGCTGAACTGGAATTCAAAAGGCTGTAGATTCCACTTTCCAATTCTTGACTACTAAATAATACCACCACATGCCGGGAAGGAAGTTGAATGGTGAAGAAATAGTGTTACCTCTGGGAAAGACCACTGATTTTTTTTTTAAAGCACTTACGACAAGGATAGCCTCTTGCATGAGTCATATTTTCTTTTTCCTTTCAAAGAGATTTTTTTCATTTCTAATTGGCCGGTTCTGTGCTTTGCCTTGGGACGACCGGCGTCTTCGGCTTTGCCTCTCGTGCTTCCTTTTCCTGGTCTCTGTGGGAGAATAGTATCCATGTCATTTCTCCTGCTTCATGTAGATGAATATGGGGTTTTTCTCCTTTCAGGTTAGATTAGACATAGCCAAATAACGGCCAGCAGGCTAAATACAGCTTACTACATTTCTTACAGCCACAAGCTAAGAATGGCTTTTGTATTTTGAAATCATTGGATTGTATTTTGAATCATTGGATGACACATGACAATTACATAAAATTCAAATTTCAGAATCCATAAATTAAGTTTTGTTGGGACACAGCCATACTCATTCATTTACGTATTGTCTGTGGCTACTTGGCATCACAACAGCAGAGTTGAGTATTTGTAATGGAGACTATATGGCCCACAAAGCCTAAAATATTTGCTTTCCAGCCCTTTACAGAGAGGCTTGCCAGCCCCATTTATTAATAGCTGTGTTTTTCATACACTGTGCTAGGAATACAAAGGGGTGTAAGACACTGTCCTCAAGAAACTTGTCTTCTGTGTCATCATGGATCCTCATTGATTTTGAAATTAATTATGGGACTTAATTTAAAATTGTTTAACTCTGCTTACCTTTTGTTAAGTCTTTCTTTCTTCAATTCTTGACCCTGTATATTAAGAGAGAGATTGACGTGAGTTATGACAAGGAAATAACAAGACATGAGAAGGGAATACCTGCTGGCCAGGGATTCTGGAACACTACATGCTACAAAGAACATATGAAGCCATTGGTTGCATGCTTACTGTGGTCCAGGCACTTCCTGCATTAGCTGATTTAATTTCTCATATCAATATTAGGAAAAAGATATTCTTATATCACCACACTGAAAATTAGAAAACTGAAGTTTAGACTTGCCAAAGCTAGAATACCATGGGATTAAAAATTGAACCCAGGGCTTCCCTGGTGGCGCAGTGGTTGAGAGTCCGCCTGCCGATGCAGGGGACACGGGTTCGTGCCCCGGTCCGGGAAGATCCCACATGCCGCGGAGCGGCTGGGCCCGTGAGCCATGGCCGCTGAGCCTGCGCGTCCGGAGCCTGTGCTCCGCAACGGGAGAGGCCACAACAGTGAGAGGCCCGCGTACCGCAAAAAAAAAAAAAAAAAAAAAAAAAATTGAACCCAGGCAGTCTGCCTGCAGAATCTGTATTCTTAACCAGCTAGGAGAAGGAAAGATTTAAGAGGATCCATGAGAGCTATTTTTAAATGTTTGAGGGTATACCATGAGGAAAAGTGAGTGGACATATTTTGAACAAGTCCAAAGGGTGGAAGTTTTATGAAGGCAGCTTTTAATTTAATATAAGGAAGAGCACTTGACAGATCTGCCCATTAAAATAATAGATTATCTTCTGAGGCAGGTAGCACCTTCTGTTAATGTAGATGTTCAAGTCAAGAGTAAGTAACAGATATGACTATTTTGGGTTGGGAAGTTGGACCATTAAACTTTAAGAACTTCTCTTTTGAGCCACAGACAAAACCTTTCTAGCTGTTTAAGCAAATTAATGTAAATCACCACAAAGCAAAGAATTCTTCAAGGAAAAGAACAAGAAGCATAGAAGCAACTTGTAAGGCACAGCAATAGCTCCTTTCAAAACTGACTTTAAAATGTATTGTTTCTTTGTTTCAACTGCTTGATTTCTATCTTTATTGGAAAATGTGGAAAAGTATATTAAAAGACTCAGTTTTCGATAGGAAAGACTATATTACTATCAAAACCTAGAACTATTCCTTCACGGCGTGCTGTAGATACAACCCAAGTGAACATGAGGCCTCAGAAATGCTATGATCTTCAATGAAAATCTAGTTCATTCATTTTATAATGTACTGACTTATTTTGTAAGAAGCAGGTACAGAAACCTTTTATGAGATAATTGATTAGGGAGTGATAAAGATTTAAACTTTTTTTTGAATGTGTCACTTGAACTCTCTCTGTTTTTCCCTACTCTGAGTCTATGGAACCAGAATTCATCTTCATTCATTAGTGCCAGGTAGCAAGAAAAACTTTTATCTGCTTATATATAGGTTTATTTTTAGTGTTTGTCTGAGGTACTGCATACCATGAAGTTAAGCATCTTAGAAATATACATTCTTCCTTGGCTTTTGGGGGACTTTATTTTCTCTCTTTAGTAGACATTTCCTCCTACATTTTTCCTTTAGTGTCTTACCTACATTTTCTCACAAAGCCAAAAGCTTTTTGACTTCCTTTAATGTATTCAGTACAACAAAAAAATTTAACAGTTTTAGAAATTATGATATGATACGAAATTATGATATGTAGTATTGAGCTGATTTTGGAGTTTTTCTCTAGGTCATTTAACATGACTGAAGGGACCTCCACACCATGAAAGAATTACTATTTTAAACTAATTAACATTGAAAAAAAGTCATTCAGAAATTATTCTAATTTTTACTTCTCTCTCTCCACATATAAATCTATTTTTGACATTTGAAAATCTCATCAGTGATTCTTTTTTTTTTTGCAGTACGCGGGCCTCTCACTGCTGTGGCCTCTGCCATTGCGGAGCACAGGCTCCGGATGCGCAGGCTCAGCGGCCATGGCTCACGGGCCCAGCCGCTCCGCGGCATGTGGGATCTTCCCGGACCGGGGCACGAACCCGTGTCCCCTACATCAGCAGGCGGACTCTCAACCACTGTGCCACCAGGGAGGCCCTCATCAGTGATTCTTAAGTGAAAATCTCATTTGCCTAAGATTAAAAAAATGAGGGGAATTTTCTCCTGTCTTCTATAAGCTTCTGGTTCTAGGATTCTCGTCTCATAAAATCTAATCTCAACTTTTATTATAACTCACACTGGATTCATGAACGCTATGTAAATTTTAAAGCAGATTTTTAATGCATCATCCTACTTCTCCATCTTTATCTCTGTATCTCTTTTATGAGAAATATTATGTGTCTAACTTGATTGCTTACTGTGTGCTAAGCATGCCTCAACCTTTCCTCCCTTTGTGCTTTGTTGATTCTGTTTCTCCGTTTAAAGTCACTGAAGGACAGATTTCACTACATGTTTTATCGTATGTAAAAAATGGCAAACATTGGGAGTAAACATTCAATTTCTCAAAAATGTTTTCTTTGTATCTCTGGTGAAGGCACAATGCCTCTGATTCAACATCAGTTCATCTTTCAGACCTTAGGCCCCTAGTACAGTCAGATACCTTGATAGTTAACCCCTAAAAGTAAACTCCTATACCAAGGAGTTTAAAATCTTGTGAATTGCAATCTCCGTAAATCTTAGATATTCAATAAATAGTCCATAAATATTCAATAAATGGTTTATTTTATGGCAGAGAGCCTAGAAAGTCTTTGTTCCTCATTGCCAAATAACTTTTCACTCCTTGGGTTAACATACCGATATTGGAAACTATTATTTAGTTAAATAGCATCTTTTTCCTAAAGCATTTACTGAAAAAACAAATGTGCAAATAGATAAAGGAATATTTGGGGAAAAATTAGGTGTTTTCCTATCTCAATATCTGACACATAGGAGTCACACAATAAAAATTTGTTGACTGAGTGAAGGAATGAAAGGCAGATGAAACCCTTGAACATCTGGAGAGAGTTGGTCTTTAGGGTTAGGGAGGAGAGTGAAAGGAGTGAAGGGAGTGTTCAGATGGGATGACAAAAGCTCTGAAAGAAAAACTAGTGAGATTTGTATTCAATTACTTTACAGTTATGCCTAGGGTTGGCTAGAGGGAATAGGAAAGTAGACATATTTCTTATTGGTACATCTGAATCTGATTAAATATAATTTTTCACCATGACATAGAATGGATTCTTCTACAGACAGCTGATATTTCTAGACTCTGAAGGAAAAACAAAAGATATTTTCTGAGACGACAATTTCCTCTGTGTCCCTTAGAGAGCAAAGAGAAATAAAGTGAACTTCCCCAGTGGAATCTCAAATTCTTGAAGCTTTTGTAATTGTTGGATATTTTCAAACAGACTATTATCTGGATTTCCGTGTAATATAATTCTTTTTAAATTATTGGAAGATAAAAAGAAGAGATTGAGGGTCTCTCAGATTTTGGTAAGATGATGAGCCAGATAAGCAGAGATAAGCAGTGGTCTCAGGTGTAGTAGCCCCAGGCGCTTACCTGAGACTTCCCTGGCCCTGGCTGGAGGCTATGCTTGTGTGTTCAGCTTTAGATACTGAGGCAGAGGATGAGGCAGCAAAGGTGACTGAATCCCAATTATTTTGTTGATGGTGCTGCCTAAGGAATCTTAAATTTTCTTTTTATTCAGAACCAAATTTCTATTAAGGTATTAAGGTATTATGGGTGATCTGATTTGTTCTAAAGCAGAACAAAAAAAAGGAAGGCAATTCTGCAGTTTTTGTTTGTTTCTTTTTGTTTTTACAAGTGGAAAATAAAGTCTTCTTTGAGTTTTTGATTTCCAGGCTTTAAATAGAGAGGCTTTCAACTGAAGCAATTACTGTATACATATTGCTCTACACATATAACAAAGCCTTGCTCCAGCAGCAAATGCTTTATCCCAAAGAACTAAAGATTGAAGGTAAAATAATATTTTTGGAAATGTTGAAATTACATTTAAAAGTGTAACATTTTGTAGTTATTGCAACTTTGTAGGCTAATCAGAGCCTGGAAAGCAGTGTGTTGTAATCTCAATTCTGCCACTAACATGTTGGATGTCCTTGAATAAATCAGAAAATTGGTCTTTGCCTTAATTTCCCCATATATAAAACAGGAGATACAATAACTTCCTGGCTTGCACTGAGAAATAGCTGGTAAAATTACTTTCAAGTATTTTAACATTTATAAATGCTACTCTAGCCTTTAAAAATAATTTTTGGTTTATTTCTAGTAACAAAATAACGTACTTTTCAGTACTACTGTTTTTAATGTACAGAAGTACAGAAACTAAAATCAAATCTTAATAATACTATTACCTCCCAAAGGCCCATGCTTGCAAGAGTTCAAAGCTTTCATCATACTCTCAAAGGGAACTCTGACCCCCTAGTGGTGAGAACCACTTCACCACACAGAAATAACCTCTGTTATTATTTTGGTTTATACTCTTCCATTCTCTTCAATGCACACACTCACACATACATACAAACACGTACACAAATATTTATTACAATATTTTACATTATGTCAAATATCATTATTACATTATTTAGATATCATAAATATTGCCTTATATCCTTTAATTCTAAAAACATGTTTTTAATGGCTGCATTGTATTCAACTACAATAGATATCCTAGACTATTTTCATTGGTTCCCTTTTGTTGGATGTTTAGAATATCTATGCTTTGCTGTTATAAGTAAACCTTTCATAGATTTCTATTCATATAAATATTTGTATATGTCTTTTCTTAATTCTTTAGCATGATTGCCTGAAGATTGCTTCTTTGATGATTTTATATAATTATGATTCTCATTTGTTGGCTTTTCTAGACTGTTCCACCAGAATGGAGATTACTCATTCTGAAGAGCAGCACCTTTTTAAAACCTTGTTTTCTCAGAAAATATCCTGCAAATATTTGACTGTTCAATTTATATGTTCTCTACTGAAACAACGAGTTTAGTGATTACAAAAATGGACTCGTGTGATCTTTCCCAAATTATGTAGTTTTCAGTCTGTGGGAATTGCCTTGAGGATTTTCCAATCATGAAAATCTAACATTGGAAGGAAGTCAAAATGATCTAACTCCTCAGTTTTAGGTCTTAACTATCTCCAGGTATATGCATTCTTCAAGGAGGTTTTGTTAAAAGGGTCATTTGTCACACCACGAATTAGAAGAGAAATAATGAAATAAAGGTAAAATGTTTGTCTGTCTCTTCTATGAAATAAAATAGAATTAAACCATGTTATAGCAACACATCTTTTATAGCAACACATTCTCTTGCTAGAAGGAAAACAGTTCTTTTGATGAGTTTCCTACTTGTATATATTTGTCAGCACTTGCCCTGAGAGCAGCTTCCGTTCATTTTGTGTTTATTTTTAGTGTCTCCTACCAGGGCTACCTTGGCAGTCTTTTTGACCTTTTCAGGACTGGTGGATGGTCCATTCCTTAGTAAGTAATTTTTCACTGGCAACCAACATATTTCATTTATGAGGTAACTTTTCCAATTCTTGTCTTTAATGATGTGTTCCCAATAGTTGCCTTATTCTTTATAAAGCGAGGTGCAGTCCAAGATTTTGCAATTTCCATACCGTAGTAAAAAATGATTTCTTGCTGTCTTAAAAACATTGAGCTAGAATTGCAAGGTATTTGTTTATAATCTGTTGATTTCCTTGGAAGTTATTTAAAAGGATGTTTTTTTCTGCTTTTCTGTTTGTCATTATAGCTGCCTATGGGCTTTTTTGCTCAGTAGGTCCTGCCATACCTCGAATTCATCATATTCAAGACTGATCAGGGGCAACCCATTACCCTCTTCTCCTCCTCTGTTTCCCTCAGTTGAACTACTGAGTGTCCGGTCTTCCAGGCTAGAGACGTTGGCCTCTCTTTTATCCTCTATATCTTTGATGATCCTCTGCCCCAGATTTTCGGCATATTTAAAATCCTGTCTTGTTTTTCTCTGTATCATGGGAAGTCTCAGAAATGTCAGAAATGTGATGTTTCCAGTTTCCAATTTCCAATTCCATGTCCCTCATTTACATGTGGCACAGAAATTTTTAGAAAGACCACGTATGAAGCCAAATTTTGGTCCAAAATAAAATTGTAACTAACTCTACAGAGTGTCTGTCACCAAACCTGCTTCTCTAAAAATATCTTTCAATTTCAATTCCCAGCACTATCCCTCCTCTTCACAGGCCAGGAGTAAGCCATAGCCTTCCATATGGTCTCCTTGCCACCAATAAATTCATCCTCCAGTCCTTCGTTCATAACATTTTCCAACTAATTATTTGAAAGGACCACCTAAGTCCCTTTTTTCCCGCCTCAGAAGTAATAACTGTTGATTGCTTTCTGTGATGGTTTTAAACCATAGTCCCATGAGTTCTAGTGTTCTGCTTCTGGTTCTTCAGGAAGCATGTCATGTGAGAGAGACAGTGAGGAGATAGTTTAGCTGCTGGGGTCTGGCTCGACTCCTGTTGCAATCGGAATTGCCTCATTTTTTATTGGATTTTTGTACTGGGGCTTGTTGCTAATGCACATGCTGTGAGATAGCTAGCTAGCCAGCTAGCTCTCTCTCTATGGATCTATATGTACCTATAGCTATATACGTATTACCGTTGCCAATTTTAAGCTAATTATGAAAGCAGAGTAAATGTTACTATTGCTACCAAATAGCATACAACATACACCTATTATGTGATTCATCAATAAATATCCAATATGAATCTAATTCACTAAATACTTACTGAATGAATAAACTAATATTCTTTCTCTCTCCCAATTCTTCAGAGAAGATATATTATCCCATTTTATGAGTAAGGAAACAGATTTAGGAAAATTAAGTGAATTTGAAATGAGGTCTGCCTTATCCACAATACTCATGTCTTTCTTGAGACATGTTAGATTGGGACAGAAGAGAGGAGGATAGGAAATCTCCGATGTTTCCTTCTGATTTTTAGACATCAACCTCTTCATGCCCTCCTATTTTCTTCTGCTCTGGATCTAAGACTATCGATATGTTTTCCTCACCTTTAGTACCTGGAGAGACTACCTTTAGTATTTGAAATACCTCCCCTCACAAGCCTGGCTATGGAAGAGAACTCAGTTTCCCAGCTTCTTACTTTCCATTGGCCCTTTTCCTTGTAAGGTTTTGTTGCTGATCACTGTGGAGAAACAGAAGTTAACAGATGAACAAATGGAGAAGTTCCAAATCATAGAATCATAAATTCCTTCACTCCTGACAACACCTTGTCCCTAGCACTTGAATGCTTCTGAACTGGGTCATTTAAGCCCAGCATAGGCACCTGCCTCAGATATTGTACTTCGCGTTTACCAAGGCTCTACTTTTCCTTTACTTTAGTAAAGATGTCGTATTCCTTTCCCTGCTATGGGACCTCTTACCAAGTTGAAGGTACAATCATAACAGAACTTTTGATGTCCCCTTGTGTAGCATAGGCAGTTTATATCTTTGAAAAACTCCCTCAAGAAAACAAATCCACCACAAACTTGAAAGGACATGGCCCCTGCCCTCAGTGAGTTCACAGTTGACTCGGGAAACAAATCCATATAAAGTAGAATATAATTGCTATAAGAGCAGTTTCCTTTGGGAACATTGAAAGAATTAAAATCTTTCAAAAGAAGAAGGAAAGGTTTCATAGAAGAGATAGCATTTGAATTTTGAAGGATGATGATACTTGAGGTAGCAACTGAGACCTGAAAACAGGTTAGGATAGACAAGAGCTTAGATGGCAATCTAGACACATGCAAAGACAGAAGCCTGGAATAGCATAGAGTATGTGGAGACCTTGAGTCATTCAGAGTTGCTAAGGCCTAAAATTTGAGGTGGGGAGTTAAAAAGATGGAATCTTGCAGGTAGAGAAGCAGAGGAAAAATGGTGATGTGATCATATTTGTGTATTTAGGGAGATTACTCCTACAGTTTTATTTTCATGTGATGGCAGGTAGTGTAAGTAGTTGAACAATATCCGAAGTTTTTTTAGAGTTTAAAAATGTGTGCTGGGCTTCCCTGGTGGCACAGTGGTTGAGAGTCCACCTGCCGATGCAGGGGACACGGGTTTGTGCCCCGGTCCGGGAAGATCCCACATGCCGCGGAGCGGCTGGGCCCGTGAGCCATGGCTGCTGAGCCTGCGCATCCGGAGCCTGTGCTCCACAATGGGAGAGGCCACAACAGTGAGAAGCCCGCGTGCCGCCAAAAAAAAAAAAAAAAAAATGTGTGCTGAAAACAGTCATTTGGGAGATGCAGAGATCTGACCCTGGGCCTCACCCGAACTCATTTATTTCTGTGTTAGATAAAATTGGGCTTAACATTACCCCAAGAAGCTGTGATACAGGGTATACTGGGAAAACTTGCAGAGTTTGCCCAACAGTAGTAGGCGCATTACTGCAATCTTGTGAAAGATTTAGGCATCTTATGAACTATTTACATAATGTACAGAGTGCTCAATTTTTACTGTATAAATTAATGCCAAAATATACACATCAAAGTTTCCTTCCAAGAATGGTTATAAATTGTTGGGCCAACTGAGCACACGGATATAAAAATAATTTTCTAACTGTCCCTTAGAGAATTAGTCACACTTTGTATATGTATGTGTGTGTGTGTGTGTGTGTGTGTGTGTGTGTGTGTTTTCCCATAGTATTTTGTTCATATATCTACTTATGACACATTGGGTTATATGAGTTATATTTATTTTATTTTTGGTTTGAATGACTATCTCCAGATTAGATTTAAAATCTGAAAGGAGCTGGAGTAGACTTCTACATCAACTGACTATTAACCTGAGCCTCCAATCTTTTTTTTCTTTAAACATCTTTATTGGAATATAATTGCTTTACATTGTTGTGTTACTTTCTGCTGTATAACAAAGTGAATCAGCTATACGTATACATATATCCCCATATCTCCTCCCTCTTGCGTCTCCCTCCCACCCTCCCTATCCCACCCCTCTAGCTGGACACAAAGCACTGAGCTGATCTCCCTGTGCTATGAGGCTGCTTCCTACTAGCTATCTGTTTTACGTTTGGTAGTGTATATATGTCCATGCCACTCTCTCACTTCATCCTACCTTACCTTTCCCCCTCCCCATGTCCTCAAGTCCATTCTCTATGTCTGCGTCTTTATTCCTGTCCTGCCCCTAGGTTCTTCAGAACCATTTTCTTTTTTTTTTTAGATTCCATATATATGTGTTTGCGTACGGTATTTGTTTTTCTCTTTCTGACTTACTTTACTCTGTATGACAGACTCTAGGTCCATCCACCTCACTACAAATAACTCAATTTTGTTTCCTTTTATGCCTGAGTAATATTCCATTGTATATATGTACCACATCTCCTTTATCCATTCATCTGTCAATGGACACTTAGGCTACTTCCATGTCCTGGCTATTGTAAATAGAGCTGCAATGAACATTGTGGTACATGACTCTTTTGGAATTATGGTTTTTGTATCTACAAAACAGGTGTAATCTTACTTACCTGTTATGAAATATGCCAGGAATAAGTGAAATAAAATGCATGCAGATTCTTGAATCAGTGCCTGAACATTTCATATTCAATGAATAACTATTGAATGAAAAAATACTAACATGTTGAATACACCATGGCATAGAAAATGTCATGTCCATCACTTGCACATATAGTAAAACAAAGCATGTTTTTGGCTCTCCATTTCATTTAGCATTTGGAAATGAATATTTTGGAGAGTAGATAACAAATAGAATTGGATCAAATGATAGTGCCTACACTAAATTATATGGCTTTTCATTGTTAATCCATTTACAAATTAAAATTTTGTGATGGCAATAAATATCGCTTAAGAATAGAAGCAGAGTCAAACTTCAAATATTATTAGCCTAAGTACTATGACTCCTTGACAGAAGAAATTCAATAAATATGCAAGGTTCAGATATTGTTTAGAAATTCTCCTGAATACTGTACATGGATTTTATTTTAATGGGCAAGCCAAAGAGGTCTCAAAGATGATTTCCAATTATATACTCTTCTATTTTTTCAGATATGTGCCACGGGGTACGGGTCGGGGGATGAACGAATACATTATAAACAGAAAATTTTTATTTGAATTACAAATTAATAAATGAAGTTAGGCTTTCTTAATTTTTTTCTCATTTTCATAGCCATGTTTTCTACTAGGAGTGATTCCAGAAAGTTTTGATTGGAAACACAGTTAGCACGATTCAGTGGAAGTATGCTTTTTGCAAAACCAATATATTTTAATTCATGCAGCTTAATTAAAATATATTGAGGTCCTGGTTCCTAAAGTTTCCATTAATTTACTGGTTGACCTTCACGAAGGCATCCCCTGATTCCCCTCTGTAAAGTTAGGGGTGTAGACCAGTGAGCCTCAAGGTTCCTTACAGTTTAGATACTCTCTGATGCCAACTTACCTGCAAAGTAAGCAGCTTGGTTGCAGGGATTATGGTGATCGTGAGGATGATGATGGGTGCCTTTGACTGAGCACTTACTATGTGTTATAGAAGTGTAGACCTGTGTGCGGTGTGTCTTCGCCTGAATCATCTGAATGTATATATCTCCAAGGTGATCTTGAAATTAAGCTGTTAAGTATAGCTATTCTCCTGTCTTCCTAAAAATTCACATTTTCTATTTTCACTAGAAATGTGTTTTTAATCTAAATGCAAAGAGGATTATCATAATATTTAGGTTGTCTCTGGAAGTGTTAATAAGTAATGGTATCATAGTTCCTCTGCAGATGCCTTACTGAAGCAGGCTATAGAGCAGACAAATGGGTTACTCCCAGGTTTTTACTCCCTTGCAGCTCTGACTCTGATGTGACCTTGGGCAAAATGCTTCATGTGAAAGGGCAGACCTGTTTGTCTTTGCTCTGAAATCACAACACAGTGCAGATATTTTCCCCTCCGATTTGATTCTGTGGCTGAACGCTTGAGAATTAACGTGGGTGTTAGAAGTTTCCAATAATAGGCGTATGTTACCATAGACACGTCCTTTAAATATGTCAGTGGTACATTATTGCACAGCAATACTTAAAGGCTTTTGGAGAAGTTGTGTTTTATGAGATCCCAAAATTATTTAGTTGTGAAAGATAATTAGAGATTTGACTTTCAGCTGTGAAGTGGTCCTGAGATGATCCTTTAGAGTCTTGTGGCACGTTATTATGGGTGTCATTGTTTAGAAAGTAAGGGACAAAAGATAATGAGTCTCTCTAACTACTCTAAGATAGTCTTATGGGTGTATTAAAGATGAGAACTTGACAAGGCAGTTTTAGTTGAAATAGATCATTTTTACCCCCCTTGCATTCGGGAGGAAATAAATTATCAACTGCTAGATTATTTTGTTTGGAAAAACCAGCATTAAAGAAAGAAATAGAAGAATCCTTGGCCATCTTTCCCACATTCTTTCAGCTTATCACTGCTACCGTTATCTCTTTCACTGTAAGGAATAATGAAGCAGATGATTCTACTTCTGTAAAGGAAATTCTGTGAATGAGAGGAGAGACTTTATCCCATGTGCCTTGCTCTGTGCTAAGCAGTATGGTGTTTCTTGTCACGTATTTATTGAAATGCTGGCTTGGCGTTATACTAGGTGTTAGGATCACAAGGATGGAAAGACAAGGCCTCTGCGGTCAATAAGCCTCACATGTGTTATCTCAGGTGCTCTTCAGAGTGAACATGTAAATTTGGTATTTTAGTATCTCTCTTCTTTTTAACATTAGGGAACAGGGTTGGGAGAGCAAAATCATTTGCCCAAGGTTACCTATCCAGTAAGAGGTGTAACAGAAATAGTATTCACAATCTGTCTGATGATCTTTCACTATATCATACGGTTTATTTCACCTTAGTTACATCCACGGCAATAGAAGAGTAGAGTCCAACATCTTGAATTCAGGTCCTGGCTGCACCTCTACTACCTGTGTGACCTGGAGCAAGTTATTCTACCTTGTGGATCCTCAGTTTTCTTGTCTACAAGGTCAGCACAATAGTATGCTGACCACAAAGTTTGGTTAAGGATCGTGTGAGATAATGCTTGTAAAGTACTTTGTATAGGCTTGATTGGCACATTATGGGTCCTAGGTAGTTGCTGTTGCCCTTGTGGGTATTAATAATCTAGGTGAGAAATACTGGAAATTTTTGTGGTTCTCAATTTGTTTGTTCCTTTGTTTCCTCAATCTGAAAGTTATAGCACCGCTTTGTCAGCGGCAGGGGCTATTGGAACAGTGATGCAGTGGGAGTGGGGCTGGGGTGTGGTTGGGGGAGATTGACTGCACACCGTGCTCTTGGAGGATCTGACTGGGGGTGGGCTGGGCTCTGGACTCCTCTCTTCCATTTCAGCTACAGTCCTTCGCTTTTATCTGTCGTTATAAATGACTACTCACATACTTTTGTTTGCAGAATGTTTGGAAAACACTGCCTTTAAATGAAAGTTGTGGGGAGGGGTGTGGATATCTCGAGATTTTCTAGTTCTTTTAGTTTATTAATATTTATGTCCTCATCATTTAATCATTTAACAGTATTTTTGGCACTTGAGAGGGGTTCAATAAATGATGGTAAATGCATGAACTGATTAATAAAGTATTTACAAAGAAATACATATGTATAAACACACACACACACACACACACACACACACACACACACACACTTCGGTTAGAATTAGGGATAGAGAAAGTAATTAAGAAACAGCCAGAACTAAGAGTAAATTGGGTGCAGGAGAAGGGTTGGAACTATGTGTGAGATTCTGGCTGGATGCTAAGACTCAGACATTGGGCTAGGCTGATCACTCTGCCTTTCATTTACACAATACATTTTTCCTACAAACTGCTTTCACAATAATCTAGTGAGGTGGGTAGGGCAGGCATGAGTTGCACTGGCGTGAGACCCCAGCTAGTGGAATTTTTGCCCACCTGTGCTATCAATTATACATTCTATTCAAACACCCATGCTGAAAATTCTTTTCATCTAAGCTTGTGCAGAGTGTGTGACAGGCACCTACCAAGCAGAATACCACAAAAGTCCTGTATAAAGGCTTTACTCATCTCCAGCCAGTTGAGGAGGCATGGAGCCTGAGCCTGCTCTCCTCACTGCTGCCCAAAGTCTCATTTCAATACTATATCTTTCACCAAAGGAACAGAGCAAATTCTCCACAAGGGAAACACTGCTTCATAAATATTCAGTAATGCTACTTACATCTGACCTGAGAGAAACCTCCACTTGTTAGAGGACTGTGTTTATCAGCCCTTAGCTCCAGAGTATTGTATACCTGGAACTCTGCAAGGTTTGTGAAAAATGAGAAACTTGAAAATGTTGTTATTGTTCTTGTAATCATCTTCATCATCATCAAAAGTGAGTATTTAATATAGCCCTTGTTTTCTTGGAGTGAAAAGAAGAGATGTTGGAAGAGACAAGCTATTTGCCTTCTCTAAGATTGTGTCTTCATCTGTAAAGTGTGGACAATGAAACTTTCCTTAAAATGGGATGATACATGTGAAATTCCTTGCAAAGACCTGGCATGTAGTAGAAACTCATTAAATCCTTATTCTTATTCTTTCCCCTTGAAAATACTTCAGAATCACCACTCCTACAGAGCCAATCTTTAAACCCACCAACTTACAAGTCTTTTCTTAGCCAGTTTCTTTTTCCTCATCGTCTACGTACCTTTTCAACTTCCTTCTTTTTTTAAAGTTTGGTTGACTTTATTTTACTTGCTTTCTTTTTTTATTGAGGTATAATCAACATATACCATGATATTTGCTTTACGTGTACAACATAATGATTCAATGTTTGTATATATTGTGAAATGATCACCACAATAAGTCTAGTTGACATTTGTCACCCCATGTAGTTACAGTTCTTTTTCTTGTAATGAGAACTTTTGAGATCTACTCTCTCAGCAACTTTCAAATATGCAATACAGCATTATTAACTGTAGTCACCATGCTGTACATTACATCCCCAGGACTTATTTATTTTGTAACTGGAAGTTTGTACTTTTTGACCACCTTTACCCCTCTCACCCCCCACCTCTGGCAACCATCAATCCATTCTCTGTATTTACAAGTTTGGGTTTTTTTTTGTTTTTTTTAGATGCCACATTTATATATATATATAAAATTCATGCTCATGTATATATATACATATCACGTTTTCTTTATCCATTCATTCATTCATGGACATTTAGGTTGCTTTCATGTCTTGGCTATTGCAGATAATGCTGCAATGATCCATGTTCCTTCTTATTCGCCCTATTTCTCCCATGCTCAAGAGAACATTCTCCCCATATCTTTCTATATGCACAAGCATTTCTTCCACATATTGATCAGGTTCTCCTTTTTCTGTGACTCTTTTCTGGACCACTGAGTAATATCATCATCTCCCTGCTCTGAACATCCATGGGTATATTATGTTTGCCTCTAATTTATACCATATTAGTATAGATTTTATAATCATTTATTCATTTATTTAACAAATATGGTAACAGGCACTGTGCTAAGTTCTAGGAATCTGTAGGTGAAAAAGACCCAAGCTGTGTACTCAATAATTCATAGTCTTCTTAGAGAAACTGACCAAAGGTAAGTAATTAGCAAAGTACTGTAGATGCATATCCTTTCATCCAAGTAATTTATATGCTGTTAAATGTCAGGGTCCCATTTTCTATTCCTCCTCTATAAACCTCCTTCCCTAGAACATCTAGTTGAGTATTAAGTAATTATTACACATTCATTGCTTTGAATTCTTCTTTGTAGAGTTTTAATATTATAGAGCTTTATAGATCCCTGAGAGGGAATATTACCCAAAAGCAATCACCATTAAGATTCTGTATAAAGCCTCAAAGCTCATGGAACCCTAGGAATAGAAATAGACCCTTGATTCATTTAGAATCCATCATTTGCATCTGTGAAGCAAAAGTTTCTAAGCATTTAAGCAAAGTCAGGCTCTATATATAATCTTGTCTCTGGTGGAGAGGCTGTCTGACAAGCCAGGCTCAGAAGCAGGAGCCAATGTGATAAGTAGGTGCCTCTTACCTGTAGTTCTGGCTAAAAGTCAAGTATCAAAAGCATGCCTAAGGAGGGACTTCCCTGGTGGTGCAGTGGTTGGGAATCTGCCTGCCAATGCAGGGAACACGGGTTTGATCCCTGATCTGGGAAGATCTCACATGCCATGGAGCAACTAAGCCCGTGCGCCACAACTACCGAGCCTGTACTCTAGAGCCCGCACGCCACAACTACTGAAGCCTGCATGCTGTAGTGCCTGCGTGCCACAACTACTGAGCCTGTGTGCTGTAACTACTGAAGCCTGCCTTGAGAGGGCTAGAGCAGCTACTAGAGCCTGTGCCTTGGAGACCAGTGCTTGGAGCTTGGGTATGTGGTCAGTTATGAAGGACCATGCATGTTTTGGGGGAATTGTCAAGGTTTGAAGTGGACAAGCAGTATAAAAATTCTTTAGCTAAGAATACTGAGCCTCCAAAACCTAGATACTGGCCCCTGGAATTTTGTAGGCAAGGCAGGGCCCTTTAAAGACACTCAATTCAAATAGCTAGCCAGAGCTTGCAAAACACAACTCTCACTGGAGTTCACTCCATGTTGCATTACCCAAGTGTTTTATTGACATGGAATTCCTACTTCCTTTAAGACACATCTGTGTCTTTCTGGCTGCATACTGAGCTAACTTTGGGGGCTGGAAATAATGGTGATTGAAAGATCACAGCTTATTAGCTTAATGTTTGCTTAGCCTTTTGCTGGAGCCAAGCACAAACAACCCAGAGGCAAATTTGGAAGCCCTAAATTCCAAGAAAGAGTTTTTGACCAATGGAGCTAAATAAATGCTGTGGGTTCATACGGGATTCTACAGTCAGCAAGTGTTACATGATCACAGAGCTTGTTTTCCATGTCAATAATATAAGTATCTTCCTGGAGGATGTGATTCAAGGACTCTCCAACTACTCCTTCTCTCCAGAATCTGTTCCTGTGGGCTCTTTGACTGATTAATGAACTTGGGCTTGATAATGGAGAATTAAAACTCATTGAGATGGGGAAGAGGAGATGAATAAAAGGCCAGTGAAAAGGATGTGCAAAGGTCCAAAGCATAATTTTTCCAGAGAGCAGGCCTAATATTAATAACTACTAATGTATGTTGAGTACAGTCAATGCTTCAAACTCAATATTAAAAAATAACACATTTTAAAAATTCATTTTATACAACACCCCAGTAATAAGGGTACTACTAGTATTCCAGCATCTACCAGGTAGCCACTGGGACTCAAGCACAAATTTGTCTCATTTTAAAGCCTAAACTCTGCTGCCTCCCTAGGCACAAGCATGTTATCTGGGGTTCATGGGTCCACCTAGGAAATTAAGCATCAAAGTCTAGTAAGTATGGTTCTTCTTGCCGATATGTGGCTTTTCAGAAATGTACACAGAAGTCATACCATAACAACATAGGTCTTAAGGGCTAATCTTTACATATTTCTCATAACTAATAATGTATATATTCAGAACACCAACTTTCTGCCAGTCCCGTTGCTACATGCAGGGTACTAAGACCCTTTTGTAATGTGAACAGACAGATATGTAAACAACTCAATGTAATGAAAGAATATAACTCCCTGGGAGTACAGAGGAGAGAGTGACCCATTTTGCCAGAGAGGGTGAGGAAAATTTCAAAGAGAAGGTGGCATTTGAGTTAGACTTCAGAGGAGTTGGCCTCTGCCTTCTAAGGCTGAAGAAATCAGCTTAGAATAAAAGTATGTGAGGTGGCCCTATACAAATTGCTGAAAGGTGGACTATAGAAATGGTTTTTTGTTTTATAAAGCACTACTTTATTTTTAAATATCACATATAATGTAGAGTAAATTATATAGAAATGCTAATAAATGAGGTAAGAAAATGAATGCAATTTATAGTCATGAAGTTATAATTAGCAAGCATGTAACGATATGGCAAAATATACTGAGGGTGTAGCCTACTATTGAGATAATATAGTGTAGTGGCTAAGAGCACCGACTTTGGAGCTAGGAAGCCTAGGCTTGCATCCTGTCCTGTCTGAACCTGGGCAAGTCCTTAATCTTTCTGTCTTTGTGTTCTTCATCTATAAAATAGAAATCCTAATTCCATCTCTCCCTTAGAGTTGTGAGGGTAAAACTGGTTAATTCATATAAAGAGCTTAGGAGAGTACTTGCCACATGTTCAATCAACAGATATTGGCTGTTAATATATTTAAAAGAGGAAAATTAATATCTGCACTTTAGTATAAAGATACATGAAAAGTTCCCTTATTTTCTTGAGCCACTGGTTTGAAATGCAACTGATTTTAGACTTTGCCTTTCTGAAGAGTATTGTCTTTTACATTTTCAGGGAAAAAAACAACTCTTGAAATTTTACTATTTTAGAATCATATACTTCTTATAATAGGATGTCACTTTAGGTGAGTTAAATAACCTATCTAGTCCTCATCTTCCTTATGTATTGGTTGGGAAAACTGTGTTGCAAAGTCCCTTTTAGGCTGAGTTATAACTGATTCTCTGAGTTATGTTTCCTCCTTTAGTACTGGTATGCAGTAACAAAGGACCAATGTTACTGTTCCTATTTTAGAAACAAAGAGCTAGAAACACAGAAAAGCCAAATTATGTCCTAGAAAGTTGAAAACAGAGGCAAGATTATGACATAGGTTTAGCTTGTGAGGTTGGTCAAGACTCATTTTGGTAGAGGGAAAAAGTCAATGGGCATTGGTGTCTAATCCACTTGTGTTTAAATTTGACCTGGGTTCATGCCTAAGCTGTTCTGGTTCCTACTGGCAGAACTGTGAATAATTTACATGTACTTAATGAGCTTCAGTCTCTTCCTCTGTAAAAACAAGGCTAACAATACCAATGTAAATCTTAGCCTAAATCCTCCCTAAGTGTGAGCTGCTTTCTTAGTTTTTCCATTTGGAATTTCCTCCCTCCTGAAAAGCTTGCTACTTGAGCTTTCTATACAAGCATCCACCTATGTTGCTTTTCAGGAACACTGTTCAGCTTTTTGCTCTGCTTGAGATTATTACCAGAGTCAGACCTCAAGTGAAGTGTCTGGGATTCTAAAATCATTTATCAGGCATAACAGGGAGAACCATATAGATAAATGGTATTAAGAGCTACCTGGGGTCCTCAACAACAGGCTGTTGCCTGGCTGTGTGTTTTCAGGTCTTCCTCACAGGCTCCTCTTCTCCTGGAAGCAGGTACTGCCTCCCATTCCCTGTTAAGGGTTCTCCTGCTGTGTTCCTTTTCAGAACCTCAGAATTAAATTTCAGATATTTCCAAAGTTTATTTCCACCAAGGTCAAATAGTGTCTTTTACCAACTGGCAAACCAAACTAATGGACGTAATGTGCCCATTTATAAGTTATTCTTCTATCAATATTTCTTAAATCTTTGGCATTCTGTGAGCTAGTAGAGTTCTGGCAGATGACCAAACAAATATAGAAGTAGCAAATGTTCACAAACTCTAGAAACAACCAAGCTCAATTTAGCAGCTTCATTTGTAGGGGGAGTAAGAGGTATTTGCATCAGTGATTCTTTTTGTCCACATGTATCGTAGTCTTGATTTCTGTTGGTAGTTTTGTCGAATCTGTTTTATGAAATTTAATATATGATAGTATTAGTTCTTCCAAGTGCTGCTCTATTTCCTAAAAAACCTTGAGAAGAACTGCCCTATTGCGTGAAGTCTAAAATCTTCTGCTTATTCCAATTTATTGAGAGGCTGTATAGTATTATGATTAAGAGTACAGATTCAGGGGCCCAGCTGTCAAAATTCCAGTCCTGCCACATGCCAACCATGTAATGTTGGGCCAGTTACTTATCCTACCTGGGACAAAGTTTTCTCATCTGTGAAATAAGAATAAGATCAAGAGTTGTTGTAAGGATTACATGTATGAGTACTTGTGAAATATTTAGAACAGTGATTGGAACACAGTAAATACTCGAAGATGTTATTGTTGAGCACTTGCTATGCACCAGGCATTAGGCAACTACTTCAATACAAAATGAGTAATTTCCTTCCCTCAAGGAGCTTATAGCCTAGTACAAGGGTCAGCAAACTATGGTCCATAAACCAAATCCAAACTGTCACTTGTTTTTGTAAAGACAGTTTTATTGAAATACAGCCATGCTCATTCAGTTACATATTTTCTGTGACTGTTGTCTAATTCAATAGCAGAATTGACTAGTTGCAACAGGGAACATGTGACCTGCAAAACCAAAAATATTTACTAACTGACCCTATATGGAAAAAGGTTACCAATCCTTGTGTAGAGGAGAACACAAACATATCAACTACTAAATTTTTATGCAGTGGGGCAGATGGGCTTAGCATAGTGCATAGCATATATTTCTCAATTGCCTTCCCTGTGCTTGATGATGTTCCAAGTGCTAGAGATACAGTAGTAACTAGGCCAAAAAAACCCCGAAAACAAACAAACAAAAACCTTCTCAATCCACATGGAGCTAGGAGTCTAGTGAGGAAATAGCTAATAAATGAGAGAAATGAGTAAAGCATCACAAAGGTCAAGTGGGAGCCCCAGTGCTTGGAGTAGTATCATACCAACGTCTGGTGGGATTATGGCTACCTGTAATCAGGCCCCACCCAAACCTGTTCTATCTTAATTCCTGTCCAAAACTTCTGCTCAATAAAGCCTATCCCTTCACCAAACCTAGTGTATGGTATGCTGCTAGCACAGGGCCTTGCCCAGAATAAGTGTTTAATAAAGATCTATTGAATGAGTAAAAGAATCATCATTCTTTGTCCTATTTACTTTGGCTGGACAATCTTCTCTACTTTCCTTGATTCCACTCATCTTCAATGCCCAGGTCTGAGTTTTTTCTCCTCTAAGATGCCTCCCCTGACTATTCTTCCTTGATTTCCTCATTTTTACAACTCATATTGCTGTTTCCTCAGGGAAGACACTGTGTTATGGCCCAGCTGGTGAAAGCATCTAGATAATAGAAAAAATAGATATCAGTGTAGAGGTCCTAGGTGGGACTTGAGGTGGTTCTTTCAGGAAGGGTAGGATTAGAGTAGGTAGAGAATTGTAGATAAGAACTTTGTAGGGCACTGGAGATTCACAATGATCAAGACTGACATAGACTGTAACCCTCGTAGAAAGGAAAAGAGCAATAAAATCAAACAGAAAGGAAAGTGGGATAATAGTTCATACACGATATATCTGAAGAGAGACAGATTGGAAGAGTGTGTTCATGGAAGAGGAAACTGGATATGCTAAGGCCTAGAGGTAAGAGAGAATTTGGTAGAGTTGAGGAACTTGAAGCGCTTCAGTTGGCTGGAGCATAGCATTGAAGAAGGGCAGTGGTGAGAAATAAGGCTGTATTAGAAAACAAGGGAGAGTCTTATAAGCTATGGAAATAGGAAACTATTGAAGGACTTTAAGAAAGGAGTGATACGATTAGTTCAGATTGTCTGCAGTGTGGAAAGTAAATTAGAATGGAGTATGATTAAAGGGAGAACGACTACATCATGCCAGGTGCTAAATTTTTATTATCCCACTTCATATTCACAATTAGGGATCATTATCTCCATTTTATTGATGAGGGAAATAAGATTCAGAGAGATTAAGCAAGTTGTCCACGGTCACAAAGCTAAAATGTGGATGAGCTGAGATGAATAGCCTACACTCTTTCTGGCTAATCCCCAATAAGGCATAGTAGGGAAGGAAAGAGAAGGAGTTGGTTAGATAAAAAAGGAGGGAAGTGTATTCTAGAAATAGACAGCTACACATGGAAAACTATAGCGTGACTGTGGCATTAGGTACTTAGCAGACAATATAGCTAGAAAAATATTGGGTTGGCCAGAAAGTTCATTCGGGCTTTTCCATAATATCTTATGGACCTTTTTGGCCAACCCAATAATGGTGGGTGGGGCGGATAAGTCAAGACCTAGAAAACATTTGGATTATGTATAACAGATGACAGGTAACTATAGAATTCCTCCAAACCCTCCTTCAAAAAATGGCATGAACAGATTTGTTTCTTTAAAGAGATAATTGTGGAGTCAATGTAAAGATATAGGGAATGGTATGAGGCTACAGCCAGGAAGATCAGTATGACATTATAATGGTACAAGAAAGAATTATGACGATCTAAGTTAAGGTAGTAGCAGGAGAGATGGCGCGGGAGTGGGGGGTTTCATGACATCCAATCTACAAGGTGGAATGAATAAAGTGAGGAGATTAACCTCCTAGAACTAAAAGCACTTTAGGAGACTGGTAAGAAATAAAGCTGGAGAGGGTGAAAAGGCTCAGCTCATGGAGCATGTTGGAGACTACTGACTTTAAAATTTAGAATAGGTTGTAAAGGCAAGTGGGAAAATTACCTTTAGGTCTGAATTGGTTTCAGGTTGTAGGGACAGAATGTATAACTCTCAACGTGACCTTTCAGCTGTGTGACTCTGGGACTGTTAATGTATAAACATAAAATCTTGTGTTTGATAAGGACCTTAAATGTTAGCTTGTCTATTTTTCATCTCCATTCCCCAATCCCCATTATTTATTTTACATCTAAGCAAATTGAAGATAGAGACGTAGCCACAAATCCCTGACTTTCTGACCAGTCCTTTTTACCCCACACTGCAGCACTTAACTCTTGGTGAAATTTGGAATTAAATGAAGTTCTGGATTTACTCTTAAGAACCAAGAAATGGTCATGCTAATGAACCCTTTAGAGATGGTAATGTGCTTTACCTCTTAGACTCTAGAATTCTAGATATTTAATGCCTGATAAAAAGTACATTGGGGAAGAAGTAAACATAATTGTACTGCTACCCTGAGAGAAGAGTAAAAGCATTTAATTGTTAAATTGTTCATTCCAAAAAGACACATTAGAAGCTTTTTAAGGTTACCACCTATGGGTGAGGAATGCTTGAGAGAAAATTTATAATTATGAAGTTTCTTAAATTCACTTTAGTGATTGGCTTCCCAATAAGTGAAGCTCAGTCAAGCATTTTCAAGAGATAGAGCAGTAATACTTAACTCATAAAGTTTTAAACACAGGAAGCATAAAAGTGGATTTCTAGATATATTAATTTAGTGCCTATGTACATTTCAGAATGACCTGCCTATGTTTATGAATTTTTAAAATGAGTCACATATATTTTTGCATGTCCTTTATTGTCTTCGTTATACAAACTAAAAGAATTACACACGATTATAAATATATAATATATATACCTTTCAAAGCCATACTTCCATACATGCGGACCTATGCGTAGCTAAAAATCGAATACTGGTCAGTATTTATAACAGGGAAGAATAACAAGCAAATCAAACATTTGATTTCTATTTATTCTCCAGTCTTAATAATTAGGACCTTCCTTGCTTACAAACATACACAAAGTGTTTACTATTTCATTTACTCCTCACAAAAGCACTGTAAAACACTATGCTCCTGAACATAAACATGTGCTCTGAATTGTGAAGTTCAAACTTTTAATGCTGTGTGTCGTGAGTTTGAGATCATGCAAACTTCATTTCTCATATTTAAAGCAGAGATAATTCTTACCACATTAAGCTGTGGTAAGGATTAGAGATAATGCTTTAAAACCTCTCAGTATGGTTCCTAGCATATAGTGAGACCTTGTTAAGTGGTAACGGAGCCTTGCAGTGTAAATAGAAGCATAGGTTTCCAAGTGTCAGTTATTTTCTGATTGTGTGTGCAAGCTTTAACACAAATGTGCTTCTGGCAAAGACAAGCTGACCAGCGAGCCTATTCATGACCAGGCTGTCCTTCAGGACCCCCTGCCCAAACAGAACTGGAGAACCCATTGTCACCTGGTAGCGACCACCACAATACTCTCTGGAACACGGCAAGATAAAAATAGATTTGAAGTAAATAATTAAACACATAAGGAGGTAGAGGTAAAGCCCCAAAGTTACTAAACACATCCTTTTCTTTCAGTAATATGCAGTTGATCGCCCACCCCCGAACTTTCCTGAGAATTGATGTTTTATAGGCCTGGCTTTGGGGGCATATTTATAAGTATATTTTATATATATATACACACACACACACACACACACACACACACACACACACAGGCATATGGGCTCATAGGAGGCGTGTGTGTGTGTGTGTGTGTGTGTGTGTGTGTGTTAATGAATACAGATAAGGGAGCAAGAACAAAGAAAGTGACTCCACAAAGGAAGGAAGATGTCCGTTTTGTTCACTCTGTATACCCAATACCTACTATAGTGTCTGGCACAAAGAGCACTTAGTAGGTGCTCTATAAATCTTTGTTAATGAATGCATACAGATTTATATCTGCATATGTGCATGAATATTTTAAATTAGGCTCCCTCTTACAGGAAGTCTATTTATCATTCACGATTTTTGTCACTGTATAAGTTAGGAAGAACAGGAGATCTGTGTTATATCTATTTTCAAAAGATCCTTATATTACTTTTCTAGTAATGAGACTGAAATAGCCATATTTGCTCTGACTAGGGTTTGGAATCAGGCAACGCCCACAGACAGCCAAGAGATTTTTTAAATTAATCTTCTCATAATTAGGAGTTGTTAGAACATTGAAAAAGTAGTATGAAATCTAGCAGAGGTGAAGAATATTCTTAGCACTGTGCAGATGCTCCAAACTTTAAAAATGCATAAATATGAGTGACAGTTAAGCAGGTTGTAGTCTATTTGAGAGTCAACCACATATAATAATCAGAATACACTGTTGGAAGCATTTACTAAAAGATCTATTCATTATAACCCTCCTAAACATGACCTCTTGAGTAGCAGCTACAGAAACAAGAACAATAGCAGTGACAATTTATCAAATATGTACTACATATCAGGCATCTGCTAGGTATTTTTCATACCTTATTTCATTTAAATTTCACAGAAATCCTATGAAGTGGCTTTATTTTTTTTATTTTACACATGAGGACATTGAGGCTCAGAGAAATTATATAATCTACCAAGGTCATAGTACTTGTAACTGGTGGCTTCTGAGTCAATCACACACTCAGGGAACAAAAGTATATTTTGTACCTGCCAAGTTCCAGGCTTAGTTTATAGTAGTGGGCAAAAGAGAAATGGTCTTTACCATCATGGACCTTACAGATTTAAGTTGAGGTGTTTCTGGCTGCAAAACCCTTGAGTCTATATTACTCTGCCCTCAAACATGCTACTCTTTAGGAAAAAGCCATGTATTTATATAAGTTAGCCAGGTAGATTACAATACTTCCTATTTTCATTTGAAAACAGAACATTTGAGACCAGCAAATTGAAGAATTCTTACTTTCAGTTGACTCACTGTAGGCTTGCCCTTGCTTTCTTTGGTCATGTCTCCTGTCTGCCACGTTTTTCTGCATCCCTGCCATTAAGGTTCACCTGTGGATATACACAGTAGGTTGCAGAAAAGCAGGCAGACAGCAAATTGCTTTCAAAGAAAAGACACTGGAGAGAAAGTTATACTCTGAAATCTAGACTCAGGGTGACTTACTATGTAGCAGAGAGAGAGAAAGAGGGAAATGTAAACAGAATAGAACAGAAGTTAGCCTGCAATGGGAAGGTCTTCCAGCAGCGTGGGAGAAGTATTTGCCATGGCAACACTTGCATCATCCTGCAGGGGTGGCAGGAATGCCTCGAGGGGAAAAGAGGACACCTCTTAAAATCCCATCTCCCTTTTACTAAAGCTGGAAATCTCATCAAAGAAAACTGGATATAGTAGGTAAGAAAGTCCTCTCCCCCTAACTTGCTAGTTGATTTTATAACAGACTAAATTTTCCAATGACCTGTCCACTTTTCATCGTCACCTACCATTGTTCTAGGTCAAGTTACCTAACACCATTTGCCTGTTAACACCTTTGTCTAATGAACAATTTGCCTAGATTTAGGGTACCCATGTAATTTATTCTTCATATAAGGACATTTTTGAGCATAAAAAGAGGTGCTATTAATTATACTGGGACAAAGGGGACAAAACCCAGTGCTAGTCCTGGTAAATTGGGACAAATGGTCATCCTACACAAAACTAACCCCCATTTTCTGCAAATGTTTGTGGAAATAAATAAAGGCTGCCCAAATGAGAATAAGCAGAGAATATTTATTCAGTGCTTGCTATATAGCAAGAGAGTCAGTCACCATCATTGGATTTGTTTAGCAGAAACTCAAAAGGAGTTTTTCATAGCGGAAAAAAAGTATGACTTCAGATCTGCTGTGATTGGAGCTTGTTGGCACGGGGAGACTCGAGATACAGGGCATTCTATGCGATTAGGGTGAATATTTGGCTTTTTCTGGTCCAAGTTGGAAATAGAGGCAAAAATTAGGGAAGCTGTCAGTCCTTGATGAAATCCTGGCCATTTCGGGTCAGTTGATGCAGAGGTTGTGGCTCAAAGATCTATTGTCGTATATAGTCATATATAGTCTGGCCATTGTCCATTTGTATATTCAGTATCTCATATTGAATTGCTAACTTATTTTAATATCTTTGAGGAGTTTTAAGGACAATTTATCAAGGTTGTCTAAGATCACTTCCAATATAATTTTGTATTTTTAATAATTATTTATTAAATTTGCATCATTTGCAGATAATTGCATCATTTTATATCTTGTGAGTCATTCTAACTTATCTCCCTTTAAACACTTAGAGGAAATTTTAGCCTGTTTGTCTACAAACCTACCATGCAACAATAATTTTGAGTATGTTTAATTTTATTTTGTGGGTACTTTGAGAGATGCAAAAATGCACACATATACAAAGGGCTTGGATTTTACATAAATTGTTCATTAGCCAGATTTTCTTACATAACATGAAACATTGCCCTAATAACCTTGTTACTCTTATTTCCTGTCTACTCACACTTAGACACCCCTGGCCCAAATTAGGAAGGATGGTTGGCAGTTTCGAGAATGAAGTAGCAGCTGTAGATGTGACCAGTTTTGATCTCTTCCATGTGCATTTTGCCAGAGGAAGAAGACTTAACACATTTATGAACTTTAAGTCTAATTAATTAGTAGTTTAAGTAAATTTGTATGTCTTTACAAGACAAAATGTTGCCTTTCGGGGTCTGTTGGCTGAATTTGTATCTGGTGTGAAATGTAAGACTTCCAAAATCGAAGCAGTTTAATTTATTAGTGGTAGCTAGTGATCTATAATCAAGGTAAAACTCTTAGCAAAAGCAAGCCATATTTAGAATTGGTATGTAATAAAATGGTTAATCTATGATTTTCTTAATTATTTTCCCTGCTGTAGTCCCTTAGTGTTCTATGTCCATAAATCTGTATTTATAATCTTTATCATGAATAATAAATAATGGTTGATATTTGATTGATTAATGTTGGCTATCTATGAACCTTGTACTAGATACTGTGAACACAATAGCAGGATTAGGCAATATCACTATTCATAAGAAGGTCATGGGTTCTTGAGTGAGGTAAGCTTTTGATTTATAATGTTGTACAAGGAACTTAATTTTTCTGAGCCTCCATAACTGCTGGTGTAAAATAGTGGTCATACTTCATAGAGCTGTTAGGAGCAACACACACTATTCGATGCTGCCTTTTCTTAAAACTAAGCACAGAGTTGAGACTCAGGAGACCTGGATTATAGTCAAGTTTTATGACTTTGGACAACTAGTTTCCTTTCTCTGGATAGAGTTTTCTCATCTATAAAATGAAGGGATTCTACCAGGTACTTTCCAAGGCCCCTTCTACCTCTCAGTTTCTCTGTTTCCAAGAACACAAGACACTACAAAGACTGATCTATTATCAGTCATTCACTGTACTTTTAAAACTAGTCTTATATTTCTAATAAGTGATGATAATATTGATTTTTAATATTCTAACCTCACTTTTGTTTCCGTTGCTCTACTACGTAAATGTCAAGTTTCTTCACTGCGTAAGTAAAATTGCTGTCTCTAACCTATTCTAGCCAAACCAATCTGCCTACCAACCCCTAAATAAATTACATGAACTGTCCATTTACCTCTCACTTTTGCTCACAGTGTTCCCTTGGCCAGAAATGCTTTTCCTCATGCCTTTTCCTCCATCATTAGTTATTAAAATCCCAGTCATCCTCCAGAGCTAGCTGAAGTGTTAACACCTCTATATACTCTTCCTTTGGCCTCTCACTGTCAAGTAAGCACTCCTTCTCTGATTTACCACTTGACTCAATGTATCTCTCATAAGTACCTAGTGGAAAGTAACTTTTTGATACTGAACTGAACTTGGGTCCATTCACCATGCAGCAAAGCCAATTTAGTGACACTGGGCTGTGGTGAAGGAAAATACAGTGTTTATTGTAGGGCCCAGCAAGGAGAGCAGGCAACTCATGCTCAAAAGATCCGAACTCAAAGGCAATCTTGAGGTTAGCACTTCAGCGTACATGACTTTCTTCTGATTGGTAGGTGGTAGGGTAACAGGATAGAGTTTCAGGAATCTTAATCATTAACCTTCTGATTCCAGCCAGTCTGGGGTCTGTACTCAGCATGTAGTCACCGTCTTCCACCTGGGTGGGGGGTCTTAGTTCCTGCGGAACAACTCTAAGATAAGTGTCAGATTGTTATGTATATTCCTTGAGGAGGAACTAGGACTCTGTTTTGTCACCCAACTATTTTTTGACTGCTTTTCCTTTGTTTCTGCATTCCCTCACTTCTTGAATTAGTAACTGCTTGAGTCTGTTCTTTGCAATTCAGGGAAAGCCTAGGAGACGAAAGCCTTTTCTACAAACAAGGAATTGGGGACACAGAGGGGCTTTTGTACCAGGGAGGCCCCCACAGGTTGCTCCTTGGTTTTAATTGAAGCTAGAAAGACTTTAGTTTGAATGTGATTAGTAAATTATTTCTTCCTGTATGACCTTGCAATTTGTTTAACCCCTAGGGGCCTCATTTTCTTTACCCACTAAATGGATATGTTGAAACCTATCTAATGGAGTTGTTTTGCAGACTTCATAAGTTAATGCATGGAAACACTAGAATGTAGTAAGTGCTCATTAAGTTGCTTGATCAAGATCTATCCCGCTCTTACTTTTTTCCTTATCAGTTATCTAGGTAGGTATTTTATTTTGTAATTAATTAAAAAAAGCTCTAGAAGACAAGGATTATATCTTATTCTTTATAACACAGCAACTTCTTACAGTCCCTTTATAACTAAGACGTACTTTTCCTCATATTTAGTTTTTTAATCTTGAAAGTCATGCTCATTACAGAAAAATAAGGAAATTCAGGTACTCAAAAGAGAGAGAATTATAACTACCATAATCCCATAATTTTAAGGTAACTACTGCCAATATTTTGTTATTTAGACATTTTTCTATGTATCCATGTATATACATGTGTGTACATGTGTATGAAATATGTATATAGAATATATGTATAATGATTTTTCCAAATAATGTAATTTATTGAACATATAATACTTATCTTCCTCATCAGATACACTCCATTATATTTTAAAATATTCATACTTTACATTGATCTATTTAACTAATGATGAAAATCCATGAGCTAAATCTTTGATTAATAATTTCTTTATCATAAGTTCCTGTAAGTGAAATTTTCAAGTAAAAAGATACGTATATTTAAGGCTTTCATTCATATTATTCCCTCCCATGGACTTCTACCAGTTCCCATTGTATCCTATAATATCTAGTAGTGCTGAAAAATACTTTAAATTTATCAAAATACTTAATCCTCAAAATATTTGTAGTAGGAATTACTATGACTACTTTACACATTTTATAATGAGGCCAAATGAAAGGCTAAGGGAACTGTTCAGGGACATATCTAATTAATGGAAGTAATGCCAGGAACCCCTATTTTGGGTTCTAAGCCTAACAGTCTTTATCTCTACACAATAGATTTATTTATTCATCCACTTGTTTTCTTGTTTAATAATTATTTTGAGTGTCTAGCTAAGTGACAAGGATACCATGTTGAAGACAGTTCCTAACTTCATAGAGCTTAAAATCTGGCAAGGAAATCACACATTAACTGAATAAGGAGCTAGTTCTAAATTATAGTAAGGCTGCAAAAGTAAAGAAAAATGGAGTAAGCATATATAGCAAGTGGACAAAAGTCAGGGAAGCGTTGCTCTGAATATAGGCCATCTAAGCTGAGAGAGGATAGGTAAGTATGTTTCAGCTAGACATTGGGGTCATGTGGGTAGAAGTAGAAGGGAAAGCCTTCCAGACCAGTGTTTTTCAATCTCAACATTGTGGGAGGTTTAGCAGCATTGCTGACATCTACCTATTAGATAGCAATAACTGCCCCCCCCCCCACTGAGTTATGATAACCAAATGTCCTTGGAGTGGGGGTAAAAATCATCTCTGATTGAGAACTGCTATTCTAAACATATGGAAAAGCAGTTATGAGGGAGGCATGCCATCTTCTAGGAATTGAAACAAGTTCATTGTGACTGGAGCATGGAATATGAAGTGGAAACTGGTTCCAAATCAAGTAAGGTTCATACCATACAGGACCTTGAAGATTTTGTTAATTATTCTGGACTGTATTTAAACAACACTGGGAAGCCAGTAAAGCTTGTGTATAACAGAGTGGTATGATTCAGATTTATGTTTAGAAACATTCACTTTCAGAGTTCTAGGTCCAAAGTGGATTACAGGGGTCAAGAATATATGTGAGGGAAACATTTAGGAGACTCCTGAAGTAACCTATTTAAGAATATAGATTATTACTATGGGGATGAATAAAGCAGTATAGGTTCTAGAAATATTTAAGAGAATTAGTAGTACTCAAACTGGCTGGCTGTTGCAAGGGTAGAAAAGAGATTGTCAAGGATGACTGCGGGATTTCTGACTTATGAAACTGGGTGGAGAGAAGTATCATTCAATATTAAAATAGAAAAAATGGAGGAGGATGAAATTTCAAGGAGAAATTCAAAGTTTAATTGTGACCATAATGAGTTCAAGGTGCAAATAACATTCAACTACTCAAAAAGCAGTTGGATAAATGGATCTGGAGCTCAGAGAAGAGATGTGCATTAGAAAAATATTTGGAAGTTATTGTTACAGGAGTGGTAATAAATGTCATGGAAATGAAAAAGGAAACCTAGGAAAAAGGTGTAGAATAAAAAAACAGGAGGACCTAGATCTGAATCAGGCATATAAAAGTATGATACTAAGTGAAGAGCCAGTAAAGAGACTGAAAATTTGAAATGAGAAGACAAAGTGAGGACATAAGCCAAGGGGTCAGAGTTGTTTCAAGAAGAGAGAGAGCTCAACTGTTTGGAATCAGCTAAGAAGTCTGGTAGGGTGAATTAGAGAAGTGATATTGGATGAGTGATATATTGGTTATGATGTCTGTTTTCATGGAGTGGTGAGAACATAAGCCAGTATATTAAGGAGTCAGAGTTGGTGTGGAAAACAATGAAAGGGACAGAAAATGTGGTGCTGGCTTTCCTAAACAGGTTGTGTGCAAAGGAAAAAGACAAGACAGTAGCTTGATATGGAATTGTGATTAGGAGAAGAAGCTGCTGTTTTGAAAAGCTACTGTTTTGAAAAGATAAAATAGACAAATTTTTATTATTTATTTATTTATTTAAAGTTTTTAATTAAAAAAAAAATATTTATTTTTGGCTGCATTGGGTCTTCGTTACTGTGCATGGGCTTTCTCTAGTTGCAGCGAATGGGGGCTACTCTTCGTTGCAGTGCACGGGCTTCTCATTGCGCTGGCTTCTCTTGTTGTGGACCATGGCCTCTAGGTGCACAGGCTTCAGTAGTTGTGGCATGCAGGAGCAGTAGTTGTGCCTCATGGGCTCTAGAGCGCAGGCTCAGTAGTTGTGGCACACGGGCTTAGTTGCTCCGTGGTATGTGGGATCTTCCCAGACCAGGGATCGAACCCGTGTCCCCTGCATTGGCAGGCAGATTCTTAACCACTGCACCACCAGGGATATCCCCAAAGTTTTAGATGAAGTAATTAATAAAAAAGATTCAAATAATTAAAATCAAAAATGAAATGAGAGTCTTTATAACTGATACCACAGAAATACAGAGGATCATGAGACTCTTGTGAAGAACTATGCACAAGCAAATTGGATAAACTAGAGGAAATGGATAAATTCCTAGAAACATACAACCTACCAAGACTGAATCATAAAGAAATAGAAAATCTGAACAGACCAATAACAAGACAAGGAAACTGAAACAGTAATCAGAAATCTCCCAACAAACTAAAGTTGAGTAACAGGTAGCATAACTGGGGAATTATACCAAATGCTGAAAGAAGAATCAATATCAATTCTTCTCAACTCTTCCAAAAAATTGAAGAGGACTTCCATACCAATTTTATAAGGCCAGTATTACCCTGATACCAAAGCCAGACAAGAACACTATCAGAAAAGAAAATTATAGGCCAATATCCTTGATGAATACAGATGCAAAAATCATCACAAAATGCTAGCAAACTGAATTCAACAGCACATTAAAAGGTCATGCACCATGATCAAGTGGGATTTATCCTCAGGAATCAAGGATGGCTCAGCAGACACAAATCAATAATTGTGATGCATCACACTAATTGAATGAAAGAAAAATTTTATTATCATCTCAACAGGTGCATAGAAAGCACTGACAAAATTCAATATCCCGTCATGACAAAAACTCTCAACTAATTAGAAATAGAGGGAATGTGACTCAACATAATAAAGGCCAGATAGGACAAGCCCACAACTAACATATTCAATGGCAAAAAGCTGAAAGCATTTCCTCTAAAATCAGGTACAAGACAAGCATTCCTACTCTTGCTATTTCTAATCAGTATAGTGCTGGAAGACCTAACCCAAGCAATTAGGTAAGAAAAAAAAAAAAATCAGGAAGGAAGTGGTAAAATTCCCTCTCTTTGCAGATGGCATGATATTATATATAAGAAATCCTAAAGACCCCACCAAAAAACTGTTAGATCTAATCAATAAATTTAGTAAAGTTGCAGGACACAAAATCAACATAGAGAAATCAGTAGCATTTCTCCACACTAACAGCAAAATATCTGAAAAAGAAACTTAGAAATCAATCCTATTTAAATAGCATCAAAAACAATAAAATGCTTAGGAATAAATCTAACCAAGGAGGTGAATGATCTCTACACTAAAAACTATAAAACTTAAATGAATAACTCAATAGCAAAAGGATAAATAACTGGATTAAAATGAGCAAAGGACCTAAAATAGAAATTTTTCCAAAGAAGACTTACAAATGGCCAGCAGTATATGAAAAAATGCTCACTAATCATTAGGAAAATGCAAATCAAAACCACAATGAAATAATCACCTCATACCTGTTAGGACAGTTATTATCAAAAAGTCAAAAGATGGGCTTCCCTGGTGGCGCAGTGGTTGAGAGTCTGCTTGCCAATGCAGGGGACACGGGTTCATGCCCCAGTCCAGGAGGATCCCACGTGCCACGGAGCGGCTGGGCCCGTGAGCCATGGCCACTGAGCCTGCGCATCTGGAGCCTGTGCTCTGCAACGGGAGAGGCCACAACAGTGAAAGGCCTGCGTACCGCAAAAAAAAAAAACCCCCCCAAAAAAAAAAGTCAAAAGACAATTTTTAGTGAGGGTGTGGAGAAAGGGGAAAACTTGTATATGGTTGATGAGATTGTGAATTAGTACAGCCATTAAGGAAAACAGTATAGAGGTTCCTCAAAAAATTAAAAATGCAAGCACTGTATGATTCAGTAATTTCACTTGTGTGTGTATATTCAAAAGAAATGAAATCAATATTTTGAATAGATATGTGTGCTCCCATGTTCATTGCAGCATTATTCACAGTAGCCACGATATAGAAGCAACCTATCAACCGTTGTCAACATTGTTTACTCGGAACTTTACCAAGAGTTTTCAACAGTCCACAATGTTATGTCACTGGTAACAGTAATGCTTGAGATGTTTGAGTAAGCAATTCAGTATGCCCATGTTTGTCTATATATGTGGGTGCAAGCCCCTGACCATTTAACTAGGCTATTGGTGGCATTTTCCCTGAGCATTTCCACTTTTAAAAAATTTTAAACTATTTTGAAAAAATTTTTCAACTATTTTACTTATTTCTTCTTTGTTTTGTATTATGTTGAATTTTATATCCTCTGTAAATACAGGCTATATTACTTATTTTTTATCATGATAGTGAGACATTAAAAATATTTGTATATAAATGGAGTGTTATTTCTGAAATGATTCAGAATCACTATGCAGGCACTGGGATCTTGAGAAATTCGCTCTGGACATTAGAATTGGAAGGTCTGGTGTTGGAATTCTACCTCTTAGCTTCTGTATAAATCTGAACAATTCATTTAGTCACTGCTGTTTTTCCTCACTGGATGCAAGGAGTGATGAAAATATCTCCAAGGCTGAAGTGAGGATCAAGAATCAAATGGGGGGCTTCCCTAGTGGGGCAGTGGTTGAGAGTCCACCTGCCGATGCAGGGGACACGGGTTTGTGCCCCGGTCCGGGAAGATCCCACATGCCGCAGAGCGGCTGGGCCCGTGAGCCTGCGTGTCCAGAGCCTGTGCTCCGCAACGGGAGAGGCCACAACAGTGAGAGGCCCACGTACCGCAAAAAAAAAAAAAAAGAATCAAATGGGATTTATTTCTACTTTCTGACTGAGGCAAGAGTACCCCTAAGCATATACAGTAGTATGTATGTCAGAGCATTGTCGCATATACAGTAGTATGTATGTCAGAGCATTGTCAAAGCCATGGGATAAACATTTCACAGTCTTCTTGGCTTATTAAATCTAATGGTCAGTAAGTAATATAAAACATTACTTCATAATAAATACAAAGATACTGTTGGGTTGAATTGAACATTTATATGAATTTTTAAGATAACTAATGAGATGTTAGAGACATTCTATTTTGTTCCTATACCTCCAGGGGTAATAAATGCATTCTCTTCTGCCTTTAGGGACACTTTGGTGGAAAATCCCGGGAAGTTCTGAAGTGCTTTATAATCTGTAAATCAGTTATTATTATCTCAGAAGAACTCCAAGAAAGAGGCAAGAAATGCCAATCATACTAAATCAATTCAGGGTTCTAATGAGATAAGCCAACTTCCTGAAAATTCTCTTAAACGCTGATTGGAAATCCCAGGGAAGTCCTAGAAGGTCTACAAAACCATGCAGGAGATTTTCTAGGTAGAGGTTAGTCAAGGGGAATGATATCATCTTTGTTTTTTTCTTCTTACCTCTATCATTTCAGTCTTCTTTACACTAAAATCTACCACTGATTAAGTTTATTATGTATCAGGTAATAGATTAAGCAGTTTGCACACCTTATTTATTTTAGTCCTTACAACATCCCTGTAAAGTAGGCTTGTTATCTTTATTTTCCGGAGGAATACTCTGGCAGAGAGAGGTTATGTAATTTGCCCAAGGTCACTCAGCTGGTAAGTGATAGAAAAGGAATTTAAACCCAAGTTGTGGGGTTTTATTGTTGTTGTTTGCTTGTTTGTTTGCTTTTTACTCCAAGGTCTAAGAGCTGTTAGAGTTTCTAAAGGGGAAAGAATTCTAAGTTTTAAGGTGTTGTAGGGCCTTCTTACTCAACTGGCATTCATCTCGGAACCCTGAGCCACCACTCTAGAATTATCTCATTTGCACCGATAGTCATTCTCTCTTTATTTCCTATACTCTCTCCCCTCCAGCACTAATTTCTCCACCTGTACTCCTATGTTTGTGGGAGCCTTAGCTGTCAGTTTTCTTCTCTTCCTATTTAGAGCAGGAAGCTCTCAAACCTTAGCTTACATGAAAATACCCGGAAGGCTTGTTAACACAGATTCCTGAGCCACATACCTAGTTTCTGATTTGGTAGGTCTGGGGTATGATGTGAGAATTTTAATTGCTAACAAATTCCCAGCTTATGCTGATGCTGCTAGCCCCAAAACCATATTTTAAGAACCACTTCCCAAGACTCTAGAGCAGGGATTGGCAAACCACAAGCTAAGAAATGTTCTTACATTTTTAAATGGTTGAAAATAATCCAAAGAAGAATAATATTTCGTGACATGAGAACATTATATGAAATTCAAGTGTTAATCTTAATAATAAAGTTTTATTGGGACACATTATGTAAAATCTATCACTGCTTTCTCACTACAGCATCAAAGTTGAGTAGTTGTAATAGAGTTGAGTACTTGTGACCGTGATCATATGGCTTGCAAGCCTAAAATATTTAACTATCTGTGCCTTTCCAGAATCAGTAATTCTCAAGCTTAGCTCCACATTGGAATCACCTGAGGGGCTTTATAAAATACTGATTGATGTCTGGGTTCCACCCCCAGAGATTCTGATTTAACTGGTTTGGAGTACAACCTAGTGGATCCTTAAATTTTAAACACACATATCTGTCTTGTCTAAATAAAACAAAGCAAAAAGCAAGCAAAACTACCAAAGTTACTCTGCCTGAAAGGACTAGATTTTCCAGTCTTCTTATTTTGTAGATAAGGAAAATGTCCAGAGAAATGAATTATTTGTCTATATCAATAGACATTGTTGCTGTTATCATATAATTAATAAATTATACTTGCCTATTGCTTTAATATTTTCAAAAAAAATTTTACAGAAACTAGGTTATATTCTAAAAAATATTACATGCTTGTCTTAGTCCATTTGGCCTGCTATGGCAGAATGCTATAGACTGGTGGCTTATAAACAGCGAAAATTTATTTCTTACAATTCTAGAGTCTGTAAGTCCAAGATCAAGGTGCCAGCCAATTTGGTGTCTGATGCGAGTCAGCTTCCTGGTTCATAGATGGCCTTTTCTCTGTGTCCTCACGTAGTGGAAGGGGTAAGGGAACTTTATGGGGTTTCTTTTGTAAAGATACCATTCCTATTCATGAGAACCTAATCACCTCTCAAAGGCCTCACCTCCAACTACCACTATATTGAGGATTAGGTTTCAACATATGGATTTTGGAAGAACACAAATATTCAGTCTATGTCAATGTTCATTGTAAAAAAAAAACGATACAAGCTAAATATATGTAGAGGTCAGGTTCTAAATGCAGTGCATAAGGTAAAAATTGCCTAGTGTCAGGTTTATTTGATAGCCAGTTTTTCAGTTAAGAACTAAATAAAGTAGTTGACTTACGTTTAAGGGCCGTGATTTAAGAAAAATATATTGCATGCACTAGAATTACATGCATTCTAGGGAGATGTCCACACTACACGGGGCACTCAGGAACTCAGATCAACTCAGAAATTGGTACATTCCCATCCCTCATGTCATGATCATCCCCTGAACTCTGCTAAATTAATGCCAGAATGGGCAAGTCCCCTTACATGTCCTAATATTTCCTCCTTTTCATTGTTTTTATTTCTCTCATTTACTGAGAGAGGATAGTTGTATATATAGTTCATTGTGAGTGAGGCCTCTGTAGTATATGGAAGGGTATAAAATGAAAAATGAAAGGTAATGTCTTACTCCTCACCTAAGCCAAGTCCCAATCCCCAATGATCAACGTTGTCAAAATTTTACACGCACACACACACCCCTACCACAATTGTATATGAATATACACACAAGTATAGGCTTATACCATACATACTCTTTAGCAATCTTATTCGTACATTTAACATTATAACTTGGACATCTTCCAGTAGAAGAGTATGTACACGTGCCTTATATTTTTCTAATAATTGCATAGTATTCTGTGGTAAAGATAAACTTAAATCTTACAACTATGTCTTGCACTGTGAATATAATATATATGTATGTATATGTGTGTGTCTATATATCTATATCTATATGAGATTAATTCCTGGAAGTTAAGGTTGAATCATTACATCAGAGAGATGTAATGTGCCTTTTAAAATATTTGATACATTTCCCTCCAAAAAGTTTTCTCATGCATCCCCATTAGTACTTGATATATCAATTTTAAAAGCCTTTTCTAATTTATATGCTTTTCCTTAAATATGAATGAGGTGGAGCATTTTTAATATGTCTTGTGGTCTTTTTGTGAATTGCCACTTTATGTTCTTTGCCTATTTTTTCATTTCTTTCATTTTATCATTCTTAGTGATTTATAAAAATTCTTTGTATTTTAAGAAAAACTTCCATTGAATGTATTGCAACTGTTTTGTCAGTTTGTCATTGTATATAATTTAGCCAAACAGAAGTTTTATATATTTATATACTCACATTTGTTTATCTTTTTTATATGACTTCAGGCTTCCCCATCCTATATTATACAAAATCTAAACCCAAGCAAATCTATGTTTTCTTCTAATATATTTATGGTTTCAATTTTTATACTTAAGTCTTTGATCGATCTAGACTATTTTGATGACAGGATTCCTCTTTAATCTTCTCAGTGACACTATGAGTTAAGTATTATTCCCATTTTATAAATCTCCACTTTACCAATGGTAAAAGAAAGGATCTGACATGGAAGTAATTTTCTAGGACTGTTTGCTTTGAGTATTGGAGCCTAGATTTACTATGTTGCCTCCAAAAGTATGTAGCCAGTTATAATTTCCTTTTACAATAGCAAATATTGTTCTTTTAGCAGATACTGTGCCCTGTTGAAGGCTCTTCCTACAAATAGGGAATACTTTTTAGTGGAACATTGTCATTGTGGTTAACGCCTCATTTCCTGCATCTATAAATTGAGGATAATAAGTCAGCTGTCCTAGTACACATAAGAAAATTAGGTGGTAAATCTACAGGTAGAGCATGTCTGTATTGGGATGCTGTGGGATGGGTAAGTGTTTGTGGAAGTTTTAAGCAGGTCCCTAAGTGTAAGAGCCTTTCTTTGGAATGTGCACACATTACCACTGTATCTGAAGTCAGATCAGAAGTCCTCACTCATTGTCTTGTCAGGGGAACTACATGTGCTTTTTCACCTGTAACTTCATTTTTGTTTAACTCTTGCCTGTGGACTGTTCTGAGATTTAGAACATTTTTTAGCTCTGTCTCTCTTGGGCCATCCAAATACCCTAGGGTGTATTAAGATAATCATAAAAAAGATACACAATTGCTTTTTTCCACTCTTCCTAATGGAAAAAAAAAATAACAATACCTATTCACAGATTGAAAGTTTGGTTTTTAAAAATCCTCTGAACCTCCAAAGGAGAAAGTCATTTTAGAATTCTCCTATGTTTTCCATGGTCTTGAGTTTCTATGTTTGGGTTTGTTTATTGGGAAGAGCTGCAGGAAACGTGACCTGCTATGACTTCAAGAGAGGAAAGTGTTATTGACAGAAATGCTTGGTTCTGCATTTAAAGCCATTATTAATAAAAGTTGTGGAATGATGAGAGTTGGGCATCCATGCCAATTTTTTAATGCCCTGGAAATCACTGGCTGTGTTGCAAGTGCTTAAAATTTGTAATTACCTAGACTCATATGACAGACGGAACTGGAAATCAAATTAAGTGGCTGCCTTCTCTTACGATGCTAAATAATCTCTAGCTTAAGACAAGATTGCCTTTTTCCTTCCTAAAAAAAGGCACAAACAATGACAGCCCAAAATAGCTATTTAGTCAGAACTGACGACACTTTCTGAATGCTTGTCATTAAGAGAGAAATAAAAAATCCTGCTTTTCTTTTTCCTTTAATTTCTCTCCCTTAAATACCTTGCTTTCTCCTGAAGCTGCCCAGGAGAAATGCCCAGTGGCTCTGACAGTGCCTCAGTACCACTACAGGCTCCAGAGGGGAGGTGGCTTATGCAAAACATATTAAAGAAAAATCCTAAAAGTCACTGCAGCTTTTTCTAGTGAGTTATGCTGATCTTCCCTGTTGCTGTAAGCTGATGGGGAACGTCATGGCAAAGACAAACCACTCTTTTTCCTCCTACTATTTTTGCTGCAGTGAGAACTGTTCATTTCTGCTTACATTTCGCCAGATAGCTTTAGAATTCTAGCTGAGCATTAGGGCTTCCTAAGCCTGGAAATAAGAGTTTAGAACCTTACATTGTACTTTGTCCTTTTGACTCAGTAAAAACTGAGTTAATTTGCAGCATCCGGTGCCTGAGAGGAATGACAACAGACAGTAGAATCTGACGATGTTTTTGAGTTAAGTATTTTTTCCCCCCTTATGGATTCATGGGGGCAGAAGCTTTTATTTTTCTCTCTGGTTCTCTCCCTTACAGAACCAGCTGAACATATTACATTCAGCAGCAGTAGCTACTGAATCTTTAGTTATGTTATATCCTGGAATCTTCTGTCTTCGTTCCAATCCCATCTTCTTCTATCGATTGTCATTTATCAACAAAGGTTAGTTTTGGAAAATTGGATGCATTTGTTAGTGAGCTTCGCAACTTTAGATATCCCTGGAAGATGTAACAGAAATTAAAGGACAGGGAAGTGAGAGAAGGTGGTACTTCTCAGCCACGTAACTGCAGATCACCCCAGTGGAACCCAGCTTACATTTTAGGGGACTTTATGAGACAGTGATCCTTTGGTCTTTGTCCTATTCCATACAGAAAAGCAGAATGAGATGTGTTTGCAGTGATTGGTAGTATTTGCCAAACAGGGTGCTGCATCATAATAGCCTGGAATATAGAGCAGAGCTCATATTAAACCTCCAAAGGGAAAAGGGTTTCCTCTTCATTTACAGTCTGCTCGATGCAATCCCTTTGTAAAGTATCTAATAGGATAACACCAGAGCTCTCCAGAAATATAAGTAACTCATTGGTTAAATTTCAATTCTTCACCTTTCCCCCCCCCTCCTTCCTGGTGAGCTCATCCCCCCCCCCGTTTTTTTTTTTTTTTTTTTTTTTTAACCCAGTGATTTAAAATGCTAGAAGGAAAGGCAACTGAAGTCCTAACTTTCAGCTGCTGAATTCTCGGCTAATTGAAATTACTGGGCACGATGCTATATATAGCCAATGAAGAGATTTTGAGCCCTCACTCAGTGCCTTCAAGACATGTCGTTTTGTAGTCAGAGAAAACAGAGATCAATGCATTTTCAAACTGACAGAGGGAACGGATGCTCCTTAGTAGCACATGCCCAGGATCGTGTGTGTGGGGCTTGCGCTGTGCTGAGAAGCTGAATACCGGTCCATATGCTCCTTATTTACTGCAATGTTCTTTGCATGTTACTGTGCACTCCGGACTAACGTGAAGGTAAGAGGAGGCGAGTCGGCAACTGGGCACAATATACATGTTAAATCAGCTGCAGAAAATGTCTACCTTGTGTAGCTTCAGGACTTTTCAGATTGCTGGCTGAGCAGGCAGATTATTACAGGTGGTTGCAAGGGCTTTGTTTTATTGTTGCCGTGCAGCCTCGCTGGTGGAGCATGTTGAAACGCTGCTGTGAAGTGACCTTCAGGTTTAACTGTTTGCAATTCAGGTTCACGCTCACACTTGGGGGGTGGAGTGGGGGGGGGAGGAAAAGATGAAAATTTTTTAGGTAGGCCAGAACCAAGAAATCAGAGAAGGTAAAAGCCATGGAGTGTGCTTCAGATTAGGATTTAAAGTCTTTCTTTTAAAAAGTGCCGTGAGCTGCCTGTGTTCATGCAGCTTAATTGTTTAAGAGCTGGGGATTAAATTTAGTGGCTGTAATGGCATTAGGATGTGATCTGTGGGATACCTGACCATTCTGTTCATATAAACAAATTATTATCATTGGAAGTTGGTGATATTGATCGTACAAATTCTCAGCGCTGAGTATGCTGGTTGCTCAGGCTGAGTGGGCACCACTGCCCTGGCGCCTGTCACCCCATTGACATTCACTTGCTGTAGCTAATGATTATCCGAAGTTGAGCTTAAGTTTGGGAGATTTACCCCTTGTCTGGAAGGACGTTGTTATTACTGGAGAGGTTTTCTGACACTGTGTTCATTGAGAACTGAGCCAGCCAGACAGGCCAGCTGTGGAATTCCAGGTGCACAATTTAAGTGAATGATATACTCTGTTAGCAGTTTGAACTTGTATTTCTTACTGAAGAAAGACCAAAAGGAAAGTGATTGCCTTTCAGAAAAAATGTAAAAAAGGCAATTAAGACTTCATACCTAAAATAGAAATCTCAAAAAAAAAGTCAATGTAAAGTGTTTTCCCCTTTTATTTTACTGTGGGAGCATTTTAATGTGTTTGGGCACTAAAGTTTCATTTTCTGTGTTTACAAGTTTTATTAAAGAACTCCCTGCTGCTCACTGTCTTGTAAGCCTTTTTTGTTTTCTATTTGAATTTCAAACAGGTAGTATTTATGTTTTGATGACCAATTCTTTTACAACTACAGCCTGGAAGCATTCTGTGGATCATTTTGCAGAGTTCTACAGAATTTACTTTCTACTACTTTTAAGATTAACTTCAACAGTCAATTTTTTCCATGCCTATGATGGATATAGTAAACAACATGAAAAGAAATATTTAAAAAGCTAGAGTGTGCCCAGATATCAACTTGGATTCCTCCATCACCACCTTCTGTTCCAAACTATTGGTATGGCATACATTGTTTTGTAAACTCAATGAATTGTAAATGTTTTCTCTCCTCATCTTTTTTGAAGGAGAAACATGCTTTTTTTTTCAGATAAATCTCCATAAATAATTTAGATTAAGAGATAATGATTGTTTTGATATTTCATTGTTATATTTCAGAGGTACAAGAAAACGTGAGTCCAAAGTTCCTTTGATATGGGTTTTGGGAAATCCCTTTTTTTTTTTTTTTACTATTAACTACTATCAGTGGTCTTTGTGGGCTTAGCTTTAAATTTTTCTCATTTAAGTTCATAAGCAAGAGAATGAAAAGAGTTTTACCAAATATATCTTAATTCAGATGACTTTTGGATAATAAATTCTTAGTACTTTGGCAAATCTGTACTCTGATATAAGATACATTAATCAATAGAAACTCAGACCACATACATTGCCACATACAGCATATCTAACCTTGCTCTGAGTAGTTTAACTTGAACTTTAAATATGCCTATGCCTTTCAATAATTAGCTCTTGCACTTTCTGGCATACTTTATAATTTTATAAGGTTATCTTTTCCTTCTGAGACAGCAAGGTTTGCAGAAGAGTTTGTAGATCACTTGGGGTCTGATATTTTACCAAGTTGGTGCAATAAAGTCTTACATGATATTTTTATTTTTAACTTTTGATTTATATTATTATACATTTCAAAAGTATTTGATTTTATTTCTCTTGTGCCCAAAATTATTTATTTGCTCGGTTATGGTAAAGTCTCTTTTATAGTGTGTAGCTTCTCATGTTGTCATGATTTAACATGATTGGTGTTACAGTGACCCAAAACTTTAAGGCGGTTAAAATTCAAAGGAAAGCAAAATCTCTTGCTTATGTTTTTCTGCACAGAAAAAGCCCCTGATGTCACAGTCTTTTATTCTAGAATGATTGTTTTGTTAATTAGACCTTTATAATATAGTACAGTGAAAAAGATTTTCTGAGAGTGGTATGTTTTAATGTATTTCATATATGTTTTTATGTAATAATCAAGGCATTAAATCAAGGCATTAATACACATACAGACAGACATCAGAATGTGGCTCATGGGTCACTATTTATTCATTTATCTACCAAAAACTTTCTGAAGGACAGCTATGATTTATGCACTGTGCTAGTCTGGGAAACTAAGATCAATAGAAAACGGTCCTTGCTCTCAAGAAGCTTCCAGTCTTGGAAAGGACACAAACATGTAAACAAATAAGTGGTTTGAAATATTACAGAACCAGTAATGGACATCTATGCAGGGCATTATAGGGACAAAGCAAAACAGAATACTGGCCAATTTTGCATGGACTTGTCAAGAAAGTTTTCACTGTGAAGTCACCTCAGACTTGAATCTTGACAGCTAATGGAGTTTTGCCAAGCAGCCTGGAGTGAGGAAGGCATGCCTGGTGGAGGGAATGACAAAAGCATGGAACACTTTGGAGAGCTGCAAATAGTTGAAATGGACGGAGAGTAGGGTCTTGCAAGGCTGAACATGAACTACTAGAGTAAAACAAATAAATAGGAGCTAAAGCCAGGGCCGTGAGAACTGGCTGAGCCGTTATCACAATCTGACTCTTTAGAAATTGTGTTAATTTGCCACCTATTTCTAGAAGGAGAACTTTCGACAGAAGGAAAAGAAATGAAAACTTCTAGACAGAGGGTATTACTTATGTTGTATGTTTTCGTGTTAGTGTTAAGTTGTTGCGTTTGATGAACATTTATATCATATTGGCTTGGGTTTATCTTTTTAACTTTTTAAAGAATGTGATTAGAGCAATTTAATCTGAGTCTGGCCGCACAAAAGGAGCAATATGTTCATTACACAGATGTATAATTCCTCTCCCATCTCAAATTGCTTATGTTATACATAAAGTACCTCTTCGATAAGAAAACATATAGGAAGTTTGTTGCACCAGATGTCCATCTTGTCTATAGAAATGGCTCTGTTTTAGAAAGTAATGATATTGATGATAATAACTTACATCTAGGTGATACCTTTTACTTTTCTAAATACTTTTATGTTCCTCATCTCATTATTTCCCTCCTTTCATCTTGCTACTGTAAACACACCCATATATACTTGTGAGTCTACAATACCTGAAATATGAGTGGCAGGTATTAGACCCATTTCACAGATAAGAAAACTAGGTAGAGAAAGGAAATGGCCAGTTACTCTGTTCCACAGTGTGTCAGGAGTAGACCTAATATAAGGCTCAGGCCTCTTGACCCTTGATTTACTGCTCATTCTAGTAAATCCTGCTGCCTACCCCATAGATCCAAGAATTCTGCTCTTAATTTTGAAATTCCTTGAGGGTAAATATAAGAGCTCTTTGGGAAAAGAGCATAGCAGAATGATTTTAAAGTGTGGGTTTTGGGGATTACAAAAGAACTATGTTTAGGTATATCTTCCCCATTTATTTATACAAATTTTGTGTATAAGAAACTTTCTTAACCTACCTGAAGTTCAGTATTTTTATCTGTAAAATAAGGATAGTGATAGCTCTTAGGGATTATTAGGATTATGTGAAATAAGGCACATAAACACTGTAAAAAATGTTCTTAGTATATAGTAAATGCTCAATTAATTTAATTCTTAATTGATAAAATTGAGACCGCCAAATAGGAGTAAGACTTCAGAGTTGCCTTTATGTTAAGGAATTCTAGGAATTGCCCTATTAAAAGGTATCTATAGTTGATGAGAAACATATTTATATATAGTATCCCTTCTCCCACCACTGTTACCATCACCATCACATTTGCACATATGCTAATGTGTAAACTCTCTGGGACTGAGAATTCAGTTCGTTTTGTTCATATCTATATCATCAGCATCAAGAACAGCACCAAGGGCATAGTAGGTGCTCAGTAAATATTTGTTAAATGATTGTATTAGCTAAGTCCCAGATTTCTTTTTATTACTTAATCAGCTTCTTCCCAGATTTATTTACCTTAATGCTTGTTAAATTATTTTGAGAGAAAGGAAAAATGAAACCACAGATTTGAAAGTCATATAGGCTTGGGTTTGAATACTGGATTTGGCAGTCACAAACCACTTGTACTCAGTCACATCCTCTGGATCTGCACAGCCAGATTTGTAAAGCTAAGTTGGAGGGAATCAATAATTCAAACTAAAACAATTTGTTATATGCCTAAACACCCTAGAATTCAGACATTCATCATGCTCATTTCTACCAGGTTTATTCAGTGAAGTTGCTTTTTTCCAAACACCCCATGGTTTTCTGCCTCTGAGCATTTGCTAGAATTGTTTCTTGCAATGGGTATCCCTTCTCTGCATGGTCATGCTTGTCTAAAGTCTATCCTTCCTTTAAAAAATAGTACAGGGTATCTTCCAAGAAGTTGACCCCAGCCACACTAATTCCCTTACTTTATTCCCCCTTTGATTTTGTAAGTGCAATTTCTCCATCTTTCATGGCAATACATCTTATATTGCCTCGTGCCATCATTTGCATTATTATCTTGCATTGCTAGCTACTTTTTTATGTTTGGGTATTGCCTCACTCCAGGTAGATTTTAAGCACTTTGAGGACAGGAACTGTTTACTGTTTTCTTCATTATTTTTAGTTTGTTTGTAATTTAGGAATGCAAAAAATGATTGAAGGACTGATTGAAAGGGAAACTTGCAGAAACTCTGTCTCCTTATGCTTCTGACACCTACTCTTTGCTAGATTCTATGATAGTCCCACATATTGATGCTTTTAATAAACATTATTTGTTGTAGACAGGGCTTGGAATCATGAATCAGAACGTGTAGACAGTTTATATAACACCTATAGCTCTCCAAATCAGGGGTGATCCCTCTCAGGATTCCAGTTGAATAATCATCTCTTTTAGGAGGTCAATAATATATTAGTCCCTCACTAGGCCCCTATATTATGGCATCCAAATGGTTGTGAGCCTACTCAGTATATTGGGTTTATAATACCTAAGCCTACTCAAAATATTGGATTTATAATTTCTAATGAGGCTCTTTAATTCAAAACAAAAAAATTACAAAAAACTGATAAAGAATAAAATAGCAAAATGAACAGTGGCAATAACAGCTACCATTTTCAAGCTCTTGGCATGAGCCATGGACTACACCAATAACTTTGCACATACTCTCTCAAAGCGCTTTTCAGTGACCTGTGAGGTAAGCATCATCATCATTATTTTGTAGATGAGGAAGACTAAAGTTTAAGGAACAAAAATAATTTGCCTAATATTACACAAATATTAGGTGCCTATGAAGCCAGCATTTAAATCAAGTCTATTCCACTCTAAACCTTTTAAAAACCTTCCTAAATAGATAATATAGATATGTGGACTATAATTAATGTGTCATAGATACCTCAAATCTTTTTGAAGTAAAGTAAGGAATTAAGTAAATAATATAACTGTATATTTTACTTAGTATGAGTTTACTGTTTCTTCTCTTCTTTCTAATAAATGATGGTTACAGTCAGAGCATGAGGTTTTCTTCTGTATTCTACATTCATTCATTCACCAAATATTTAATGAGCATCTATTATGTGTCAGGCACTGACCTAGTTGCTAAAAATACCGGGTGGAATAAAATAGATAATAATCCCTATCCTTTTAAAATTTATATGCTTGTAAGGTAAGCAGACAATAAAAAGCACAGTTAAGTAAAATATATAGTGTAAATAATAAATATAGTGTAAATAATAAATATAGTGTAAATATAAATATATTTATATTTATTTAGTGTATATATATTAGTGTTTGTATATTTATATAAATATAGTGTAAAAAATAAATATAATAAATATAAATGCTAAGAAGAAAAACAAAACATGGAAGGACCGTCAATCAAAAGTGTGAGGTGGGAAGGGGTTGAAGTTACAGTTTTAGATAAAGTGGTTAGTGAGGGTCTCACTAGGAAGGTGACTTTTGAGGGAAGACCTAAAGGATGTGAAGGGATTAACCATGTAGGAAAAGGTAACAGAAAGGGCAAAGGCCCTGAGGTGGCATTTTAAGGAATGTCTAGGAGGCCAGTGTGGCTAGCAAGAGAAAGGTCAAGAGAGTGTCAAAGTGAGCAGATCATGTAAAACTTTATAGGTTCAGCTTCTTCTTTCAGTGAAGGAAGCCAGTAGGGTTTTAAGCAGAGTCGTCACAAGGTCACTCAGGCTGCTGTGTTTAAGAGACTTTAAGGGGACAAGGGTTGGCACAGGGAGACCAATTAGAACTTCTTGTGATCATCCAGGTGAAAGATGTTGATAGTTGGGATCAGGTTGGTGTCAGTAAGACTGGGGACAAGTTGTCCAGTTCTGTATATAATTATACTTTTGCATATTTATCTTCTTCTTTGTCTTTTCCTGCCCTGATACGAAGTTCTCCTCAGCTGTGGGGTACTGGTTCTCAGCTCTTCCGTATTTGATCAGTATGAATTAGAGAAATACTGCTTTGATTTGTGGTTGCCACTGCAGCTTTAGTGCTTTTTAATCCTGTGAAAATTTTGAAGGGTAGATTACCCAAGACTAATGCCATAAATGTGCATTCAAGCCTTCATTTTATTTTTGGCTTAAAATCTTCTGATCCTCAGGGGACCCCACTGTAGTTCTGAAATAAATCTACTCTAAGCTACTAGAGGGCAGGGATCATGTCTTACAGATTTTATATCCCCATTACCTTGCATGTGGCAAAAGATCAATAAATATTTGCTGAATGAATGAATGTTAGCTGCTCAAAGAGCTGGATGTATTTTGCAGACTGCATCTTTGGATTAGCTATGGTACCACCAAATACGAATAGATATACAACAAGGAGAATGAATTTTGCTTTCAACAAGTTTCTTCTCTAATGGCAAATTATTGCCTCTTTTATGACAGTAAGTATGACAGTATTTCTCCAACATCAGAATCTCTGGGAATCTGGAAAGGACCCTAGGTAATTCTTATCATAAGACAAATTTGGGAATTACTGTCTTACAGCTTATGTTTGGAAATAAAGCAGTGAGTCAGCAAGTTTGTTGAGAAACTGTTATGTGTTAATATTTGCCTGAGTAACATATATAGCCACAGTATTTAAAACTTTCTGGACTGCAATCCATAAAGAATATAAATTAAAAATTGCAACTATGTACAAGTTTCACAAAGCTTTCACAAGTTTCACCAGTACTTAACTTTACCAAAAGCTATGCATTTTGATATTTTCTATTCTATTTTAACCTTTTAAAAATTTGTTTCTTTTCTATAGTTTTGGTCAACATTTACTAAACATTTACTAAATGTTTTATAATCATAAAATGGTTGAGGAAATATAATTTATACTGACTAATTTAAAACTGACTTCTTCTTTTACCTTTATTAATGAATTTGAAAGAGTACAGAATGGGTCACAAGTCACAATTTGAAAAACACTGTAATATGTTCCCTGCTTTGAGGAACATACAGCCTCAGTTAGGAATATGCAAGTAAAAGATGACAAATTACAACAGTCAGTCAGCACTAAGCAGAAAACATGTGGAAGTCCTGCACTAAACACAGGGAGGCTATCCATATAGCCTGGGTCATTTACCGTGTAGAATCCTCATTTGGGAATTCACGGTTCAGCACTTACTTCCCTGGCACTGGCCCTTGAGATTTCACCTAACCATCTACATAGCTCAGCATGTCTAATAGCAATAGCTAGTGTTTATAGAGTGCTTATGATGTGTCAGGCACTGTTCAAGGAACTTCATTCATTTACTTTTCCCAGTAACCTTAAGAGAAGTTTGATTATTAAACCTGTTTTACAGGTAAAGGGGCCCAGTCCCAGAGGGTAACCTGTACCTTCCCATGAATCTGGGGGTGCTTATACTGAAGACACATTAATAACTAACTGAAGTGTAGGCACCCTTTGAAAGAGTCCTATTTGCTCAAATCTGCACCTTTTATTAGTGCAGTAAATAAGGTAACAAAACTCCCCAGGATAGATTGGTATTGCTTGGAGAACCTAGCTCTTGAGAATTGAAAAGGGAAGGATGAACAATAAAACAAGGAGACATTTGACCCTGAGAAGGTCTGGCCCTAAATATTTCTCAAATATTAACTAGATCTTTTCTTTTTGTTTAGACTCATAAAAGACTTTGGCACTTTCAAAATAGGCAGAATTTAATTGAAAGATGCTGAGGGAATATCTTTTTAAAAATGAAAGTTAGATGAGTAGCAGGGGACAAATATTGAGTCGTCTTATTTACTTATTATTTAGTTTCTAATGGGTGTACTTAGATTTACATATTCTTTTAAAAAGTATACATAGATTTGTTTATTTTTAAAGATCTACCTAGATTTATTTATTTTTTTAAGGTTGTACCTAGATTCAAAGAGGAAAGTGAGGCCAAGCGGTATGCAGTGAGCCTGGAAGGAAGGGAATAAGGTAGATTTCTGAAGTGAATCCCTGAATCTTTTTGGAGCCCTGTGCATGTTTGTTGGATGTTTAGTCAATTAATTTATAATCCACACTCTTTCAAACTCTTTAGGAAAAATAAACTTAGGAATCAGTTATAATTAGTATGCATTGTAACTCAACTGTTTTTAAGATTATAATAGTAATATATGCTCATTATAGAAATTATGTAAATACAAAGAAGGACAAAAATTTATATTTGCTCATAACCTTGAAACTCATGTATAAAAGTTCTATTTTCTTTTCACTTTTCCTTATGTATGTGTATATGTGTGTGTTTATGAATGTGATGTGTTATGTGTGGAAGATATCCAGGATTAATTATGTGTACCCTGTGTTTGCACTCAATACCATAATCATAAAAACATTCTCATGTCATTAATAATTCTTCATAAGCATCTTCTAAAATGGCTGCATGAGAGGGAAACTTTTTTTTTTGAAAAGTAATAAATAAAAGTAGGCGGGGACCGAAAGCATTATTTTTCTCAGACGATTGCTTTTCAGCAGAGGATAAAAAGTTTTCAAGTGTAACCTTGGAATAACTTTAGAATGAGATACAGTTTGGAAAAAATATACGGTGACTCTGAGTTTCAAAAGGATCATTGCCACTGAACTTCATACAGGGAAAATACGTATACTTAATGCAAATTTATTTATCTAGCTAGTCCCCTAACACTTTTATACCCACACCACCAAATAATGTGCTTTGAGCTCTTTGTGTGAGTGTGTGTGTGTGTGTGTGTGTGTGTGGCTATTTTAAAAAGAAACCAACCAGACAACTTCCTTATTATTACTATTCTCCTAGGTATTTAGGGTAGAAACATTGAAATTATTTTTAACTCTCCAGCCCCACTGGATATGTAATCAGTTCACAAATCCTTGGAATGATTTCTTCTACTTCTCGTCCCTCTAAATGTGTCCCTCTCGTCCCTCAGTGAAGGCTCTCATTATCTCTCACTGCATTGCCACAGGCACATCCCGACTGGCTTTTCTATTCTCCCTCTGTTTCCCCTCTAAATGTGTCTTCCCCGTGGTGGCACCAAACTTATTTTTCTAAAACACAGAAAAGAACTGGCTATCCATATCTCTACTCAAGAACTTTCTGTGTTTCCCATTGCCCTCAAAATTATTCATCCCCATAGTATGGCCTCAACCACCTTTCCATCATTTACCTCCTTGTAGACACCACTTACACTCAACATAGGCAGCCAAAACCCATTCCAGCCATGTCTCAATCCACTGCTCATGACATAGAGGAGATGTGGAAAAATTGATGTTTAGTGGAAAACCTAGGTTTGAAATCCATCTCCACTTAGAAAATAGTCTACTACACTTCTAGGTGAATAAATCAGTTTTTCCAGTGTTTAATTTCTAATGTCTTAGTTGAGATGAAAATCATAACATCCCTCTAGTATTATGAACAAGGCTCAGAGATACTCAGGATCTATTAAGAAGATGTTGAAATATTTTAAAGAAGTCAATGAAACACCAACTGAAGCGGTGAAGAAAGTTTGCTTTAAACTATGTAGTTGTTGTGAATTTGTGTAGCTGGTGATTCCCTTATGATATATTTTGAATCCAGGGGACATAAGCTAGGACCAAATTCCTTTCTAAAATTTTGTAGTTCATAAGATAGTGACTATACAACAATGTTTAATCTTATCATTGAGGAGGTGAGAAAAATCACCCTCAATATCTGTAGTTACACATCTCCCAGCCAATATCTCTACATGATATACAGCCTCAGTGAACTAAATATGAAACCCTCAAAAATTCTTGGGAAACCAACCACAAGATTTGCGTAATTGTTTCCTTAGTGGGCAGAAGTCTTTAATCCTGAAAATATTTTGATTAATTATAAAATAATGAAGGGACTTAAACCTTTTAATTAATATTTTGTGTTCTATAATAATTACATATATTTGGTAGTGTATGTCCTTACATTTTTAAAGAGATTTGCTAGATTAAAGTATTTAACATGTTACTTTTAGAATGTCAAGGAATTGATTTTGACTTGAGATTTTAAGATGAAAGATATACAGAATCTTACCATTTGTGAATATCATTGAAACATATAATAAAGCATAAAACTCTCCATATTTTAAGTTTTATTTATTAGATATAAAAGAATTATTTAAGTACGTGGAAAGGTTTGTTATTCAGATAAAATACTTTAAAGGAAATTTAATACAGTAAATTTATAAATTCAGGTTAAATTTGTTTAAGGGGAATTTAAGTCATAAAAACTTTTAAAATGGTGATTGTAAAAATCTTGCTTGATTTATAGGTAGAACAGTACGCTTATAAATTGAACTTAAAAAGTTAAGTAGAAACTAGGCTTTTGAATTTATAACTTAAAAATTTAAGTATTAATTTTGTAAACCAAGAGAGCTCCAAATAATCTTTTCTGTAGACAAAAGATGCCTTTAAACAGCACCAAAACACACTCACTGCACCTTGTATGGTTGTTACAAAGCATGTACAGAATATGAAAACAGGACTTCCCTGGTGGTGCAGTGGTTAAGAATCCACCTGCCAATGCAGGGAACACGAGTTAGATCCCTGATCTGGGAAGATCCCGCATGCCACGGAGCAACAAAGCCCACCCGCCACAACTACTGAGCCTGCGCTCTGGAGCCCACGAGCCATAGCTACTGAGCCCACGAGCCATAGCTACTGAGCCCGCATGCCACAGCTACTGAAACCCGCACGCCTAGAGCCCGTGCTCCACAAGAGAAGCCACTGCAATGAGAGGCCTGCGCATTGCAACGAAGAGTAGCCCCCGCTCACCGCGGCTAGAGAAAGCCTGCGCACAGCAACGAAGACCCAACGCAGCCAAATATATATATATATATATATATATATATATATATATAAAATAATTAAAAAAATATGAAAATGCTTTGTAAATTCTAGAACACTATAAAAATATTTGTCATTATTTTTCCTTCTAATTGTTTAGAAAGGTATTTGCCTTTTCTTTCCCCTACATAATAACTGTGCAGGCCATCGGGACCCTGCCAGTTCTTATCTTCTCCCAGATGAAACTTCTCCGTTTACTATCTTTCATTATTTTGTATTACTTTGTATTATTAGTGTAACACTTGTTATACTTTGTATTACTCTTGTAGCACTTTGTATTAATAGTGTAACATGTATCCCTTATATTGGAGGTGTTTATTCTTATTTGTTTTCTTTACTAGAACATGAATTCCATATCTTCTTCAGTTCATTTTTAAAGCAAACATTAATTGAGTCTCCCTTTTGTGCTAAACACAATATTCTGTACAAGGAACAGAGGCATTATTAAGAAATGGTATCCATGTCTGTGTGTTTTAGGTAATGGATTATTGAATTTAATTTGACAAAATCATTCTGTCTGAAGAAAATTCTATAATAAAACTTTTAGGGAAGCATTTGATTAGTTCAAAAAATTCTGTTATTGCAAATAGCAGATAAGAAAAATTCAAAATAAATAAAAATTTAAATTTCACCAGTGCAGTGAAAACCACTCACATTTTCCCTTAGATCTAAAACATCATTTCAGTGCAGATACAAGCTAGAAGATAGTTTTACAAAATGACCGGAGCAGTAGAGACTCGGGGGTGGGTGGAGATTACTCAGACAGAACTGTTGATCTGTAATGAGAATCACTCAGTCAGGGCTGTCTGCCCATTCTCATTATGTAGACTCTGCTATCCACCTCCCATTCCTTTCCTCCTTCTAGTCCACCACAGTCGGCAAGGCTGTTTTCTCTTTCCTTTAGTCCAGCAGTCAATAACATTGATTTTTGCAGCACTAGGTGATTCTCACCTCTTCTCTCATTATCCCCTCCTTCAGGGCTAAACAAAGCCAAGTTCCCTGGTGTGCACCACAGTCTGAAGAGTCTTAAAACAGAAGCGGCTAGAGGCAGGATGTAGAGCTTTGGCTGGGTGGGAGGGATGGTCAGTGCCATAAATTCCTCAGGAATATCCTGCGCAGAATATTTTTGACAGTCTTAAGTAGGGGATAATATATCCTCCAGAGAAAAAGAGCACACACAATGTCTTCTTCACAGCAGTTCCGTTGAGTAGACTGAGGGGGGAAAGCCCTGAGGTCCTACTTCGATGTGTAATGGTTACTGAACCTATTCAGGTACTATTCCTGGGGAAGAGGCCAACTCCAGGGAGTGAGTCAGAAGAGCAGCAATACATAACAGGGCCATGGATGGCCACTGTGTTGCAGAAGAAAAGAAGGAATTTACTCAGTGAGTGCTTCCTATGTGCTAGGAATGTCTTCATCTTTATTTTAATCCTTGTAACAACCCTGTCAGGTATTGTTACTGCCCTCATTTAACAGATTGTAAAACTGCAACTTAGAGAGGCACATTAATGTTCCCAAGTCACATTCAAGAAGATGACAGCCAGTCTTTCCCATATATACCATACTGCTTTGCAGAGCCCCTGGATTTTCTTCTTGAGTGTTCATACAAAAGCTTCAGTAATCAGAAAGAGTGGAAACATGGCTACTTTGTTTAAAGATGAAGGGGAGTCAGGGAGCCTGATTCCTCCAGCTCCGGTTTTCGTTCTCAAGATTGCTTTGGCTATTCGGGGTCTTTTGTGTTTCCATACAAATTGTGAAGTTCTTTGTTCTAGTTCTGTGAAAAATGCCAGTGGTAGTTTGATAGGGATTGCATTGAATCTGTAGATTGCTTTGGGTAGTAGAGTCATTTTCACAATGTTGATTCTTCCAATCCAAGAACATGGTATATCTCTCCATCTGTTTGTATCATCTTTAATTTCTTTCATCAGTGTCTTATAATTTTCTGCATACAGGTCTCTTGTCTCCTTAGGTAGGTTTATTCCTAGATAGACCTAGAGTCTGTCATACAGAGTGAAGTAAGTCAGAAAGAGAAAGACAAATACCGTATGCTAACATATATATGGAATTTAAGGAAAAAAAATGTCATGAAGAACCTAGGGGTAAGACGGGAATAAAGACACAGACCTACTGGAGAACAGACTTGAGGATATGGGGAGGGGAAAGGGTGAGCTGTGACAAAGCGAGAGAGAGGCATGGACATATATACACTACCAAACGTAAGGTAGATAGCTAGTGGGAAGCAGCCGCATAGCACAGGGATATCAGCTCGGTGCTTTGTGACTTGGTGCCTGGAGGGGTGGGATAGGGAGGGTGGGAGGGAGGGAGATGCAAGAGGGAAGAGATATGGGAACATATGTATATGTATAACTGATTCACTTTGTTATAAAACAGAAACTAACACACCATTGTAAAGCAATTATACCCCAATAAAGATGTTAAAAAAAAAAAAGATGAAGGGGAAACTGTTGGGATTTGTTTTGATTTAGTAGTCTTAGGAAGGAATGATAGAAAGGGTTTTGTTGTCTAGCCAAGAGGAAAACCAACTGAGAGAGATAAGCTTCAAATACTGTTTAGGAAAGAATTAGCCCAGGCTTGTGAAACGGTGCCTAGATGCAGGGCTTTAATGGTCAGAAGAGGAATTTCGGGTTGCAGGACTATTCAGACTAGAATGCTCTGGAATTTTATGTGACCAAGCAGGTTAGCTCTAGTAACCCTGCTTCTTAAATATCACGACCCTTGGTTTGAAGTCTTTTCTATCTCTTTCCAGCTGTGTGAGCCTGAGCTCATTATTTAGTCCATCTTAATCTTAGTTTCCTCATCCATAAAATGGGGTGCTAATGGCTATCACATAGACATAGATTTTATTGTACAACTTAACATGTGCTAACATTTACAAGCCCTTCAAAGTGTCTTATACATAAGGGAAATTGAGTCAATGGTAGATTCCTTCCTTCTTCAGTGATGTCCAACCCCACCCCCCCAACATAATGTGAAAGCGAAACCCCAGTCTTCCTTTCTGCTGAGGTATGAGTAAGGGCAATGTTACTACTCCCAGGAGACACTCCTTAGGAAACAAAGCCTTGACAATTGACATCAAATTCAATGATAACAATTAATTTCAAACCAAATTTCATGTGGTGGAGAAATGTGGGTGTCCCTAGAGCTGTATAGAAGTTTCTGAAGATACACCCTAGAGCTGCACTGTCCAAGAGAATAGCCACTAGTCACATGTGGCTGCTGGGCCCATGAAATGTGGCTAGTTTGAATTGAGATGCATTATTAATCAGTGGAACATATAAGATTTTTGAAGACTTAGTATGGAGAAAAAAGTAAACTATCTCAATAAATTTTTTCTTGGTTATATTTCAAAATTATAATATTTTGGGTATGTAGAGTTAAATAAAATATAGTATCAAAATTAATTTTTTCCATTTTACTCTGTTCATTGTGACTACTAGGAATTTTTAAATTACATATATGGCTCACATTTTGGTTCGCATTATATTTCTCTTGGGCAATGCTGACCTAGAGGCTAATGTGTAACTCATTCTTCCCATGTATAATCAGATACTTGATCAAGGTACTCTACAACCAGTGTGGATAGCAGTCTTTCTCCCTATCTAGGCTTTGAGATGGATGGATAGGACTCCTTCTAGCCCTGTGGTTCTAGGATCTTAACACAATCATTGAATGTTAGACTTAAAAAGGAACTTAGAGAGTCCAAGTTTCAACTCTCAGCTGAGGTCCAGAGAGGTTAAGTGACTTGTACAGACTGCTAATGTCCAGTACTTTTTCCATTAAAATGCACTGCTTCTCAAATGCATGACCACTTTTCCCAATGAACTTAAATGTTTATACCATCTTGGGAGAATACAAACCCTGCCATTTGGGTGCAGGCCTGTTTCCTTGGAATAGAAAGCTTTCTCCTCTGTCATGTTCTGATGTGGTCCCAGTGGAGAATTCCTATTTGACCTTCAAAAATCATATACTAGTTTAACCTCCTTAGTGAATCCTTCCTGCCCCAGGCAAAATTAGTCACCTTCCACTCTTCCTTGTCTATAATGCTCTATTTTAGCTCCAAACACACTCTGTGGTATTGACTTACTTACATATAAACCCCTTAAGTCAAAGCGCTTGTTTTGTGGGCCCAACATTAAGTGCATGGTAAGCCCGCAGTAAATATTTATTGAATTGAACTGTTTTTTGAACATTGCCACAGATTCCCCTTTACATTCTTATTTATGTTATTCTGTAAGCCACAGTCTGTACAGTCTATGCAAATTAGGAAAAATACCCACAACCAACTCTTTCCGTCTCTGTCTCTGTCTCTGTGTGTGTGTGTGTGTGTGCGTGTGTGTGCAGTTTTTCATCATCTGTACTTGCCAAAATGCTATCATGTGTTGGAAATGCCATTCCTTAACACTTATCTACATCTCCTAGTTAGTCATATGTTGAATTTCCTCATCAAAGGAATCTTCTCTATATAAATGAAGTTGGACCTGTCAGGGCGGATTGAGTAGGCCTGAAGAAGCCATGATTCAGACAGTCTCATTTCCATGGGGTGTACTTTAAATGCCACATCTTCAGTCAGCAGTTAGTCTGCCATGAAAACAAAATTGAGCTTTGTATTCCCTTTGGATTTTAAAAATGCATACTGAAGTTGGTGCTAGGAGGTGCAAATGTGCAGCCATACTGGTGATACACTTCTTTTGGCCTTTTGGCTTTCTCGAGATGAGGTTTAGAAATGGCTCCATTTTCCCAGAAAATTGATTATAATTTTCCATAAGTCTTGTCTATTGATACCTTCATTTTAGCATTAAAAATCTATATTAAAAAAAATAAAAATAAATAAAAATAAAAATCTATATTAATTCAAAGAAGAGGGAATGAGCTTTTTTACCTTGCTGTATCTTGGATTCAGTTCCTTTCCCTCCTACTATGCAGGTATGTCAAGATAAGAGACAATCCAAACGCATAGAAATCTGGCGGTAACCCCTTGCCCTGACTCTTCTATTTTGTTCTCACTACTGCCAGTCTTATTTTCCAGGCTGCAAAAGTAAGAGACCTGTACTCGTACTGGTCCATCGTATTCACAGTCAATGATATAAGGTTTTAAATTCATATAATGGAGACTCATTTTTTTATTTATTCAACTTTTATTTATTAGACATCAACTATGTATTAGCCACAGAGGCAGGCATCTTCAGATATAATTCTTGTTTAAATCCCTGTTTCAGAGCTGAGGTAACTAAAACTAAGAGAGATGAAGTGACCTCTCCAAAGTCATTGCTTGTAAATAGTACAGCAAGCACTTAACGCTGGTCTTTATAGTGTAAAAAACTTGTGCTCTTTCTATGATACTCTACTGCTCCAGAATATAAAAGAAACAGTGGCTCACAGTGGTTAAGAAGGGGGAAATCTGGGGTCAAACTACCTAGATTTGAATCCAGATTCTACGACTTTATAGTCTTCTGATCTTGGGCATGTTACTTACTATCACTGAGCTTCCACCTTCCTTACCTGTAAAGTCTGGTTAATTATATTACTCCCTTTATGGGATTATATAAATTAATCTGTGTTATGGTTTTAGCACAGGATATGGTATTTCGTAAGATCCCCTTAAATATTTGGTGCTGTTGTCATCATCTGACTGTTCCTCCTCATAATAATTATACATAATTTTTTTAACACTTAACGATGAGTTAGCCACTGTACTAGGTATTTTAACTGTGTTAACTCTGCTTTTCACAAGAAATCTGAGGTAGCTGGAATTACCCGTTTTTACAGATGAGGAAACTAAAACTTTCAAATGTGCAGGTACTTTTCCAAGGTAATACAGTCAGTAAGTGGTAGCACTGGAATTGGAATAAGTCTGCCGAATCTCAGTCTCTTTCTGTTATGCCTTTCTGACTCGTGGGATTTCTCCCCAGCCGCCCTAAGTAGCTATCTGTTCCCAGATGGAAGCTGTTAGAGTGAGGTTCTCTTGTTAATGTTGTAGTTGGAGCCTCAGAAGATAAGAAAAATTGACATGTTGCCCCCGCATCTGCACAGTGACAAACTAAAACCTTGACCCACTGACTCCCACTCTTATGTACTCTTGCTAGATAAGGCTGCTCTGGTATCTGTCATCTGCACAAACCTCTATTTCATCCTCAACTGAGAACTGCCTTTTCCTTCTCTGTTTCTACCAAGGTTCCTCTCTCTGTAGGTCTAGGTGGAAAGACCCTCACTCAGCTCTTTTAGCCTAACTTCAGTGACTTTATCTGTCAATGTGTATAATTTTGGAGCCTTCAGAAACAGTCTTATTCTTCTGTGACATTGTTTTGCACTATAGAAAATTCCACCTGCAGTCCACAACCCTTTTTCAAATCTTGATTTTTCTTCCACTTCTACTATTGCTACTCTAATACAAGATGTCTTTTCTTTCTTGCTGGGACGGCTGTAATAAATTCCTGACTGGGAATTATTCTTGACCTACTTCTATTTTCTTTTCTTTTTTTTTTTTTTAACATCTTTATTGGAGTATAATTGCTTTACAATGGTGTGTTAGTTTCTGCTTTATAACAAAGTGAATCAGCTATACATATACATATATCCCCATATCTCCTCCCTCTTGCGTCTCCCTCCCACCCTCCCTATCCCAACCCTCTAGGTGGACACAAAGCACTGAGCTGATCTCCCTGTGCTATGTGGCTGCTTCCCACTAGCTATCTATTTTACATTTGGTAGTGTATGTAAGTCCATGCCACTCTCTCACTTCGTGCCAGCTTCCCCTTCCCCTTCCCGTTGTCCTCAAGTCCATTCTCTACATCTTCATCTTTATTCCTATCCTGCCCCTAGGTTCTTCAGAAACTTTTTTTTTCTTTTTTAGATTCCATATATATGTGTTAGCATACGGTATTTGTGTTTCTCTTTCTGACTTACTTCACTCTGTATGACAGACTCTAGGTCCATCCACCTCACTACAAATAACTCAATTTCGTTTCTTTTATGGATGAGTAATATTCCGTTGTATACACGTGCCACATCTTCTTTATCCATTCATCTGTCGATGGACACTTAGGTTGCTTCCATGTCCTGGCTATTGTAAATAGAGCTGCAATGAACATTGTGGTACATGACTCTTTGTGAATTATGGTTTTCTCAGGGTATATGCCCAGTAGTGGGATTGCTGGGTCATATGATAGTTCTAGTTTTAGTATTTTAAGGAACCTCCATACTGTTCTCCATAGTGGCTCTATCAGTTTACATTCCCACAGACAGTGCAAGAGGGTTCCCTTTTCTCCACAGCCTCTCCAGCGTTTATTGTTTGTAGATTTTTTGATGATGGCCATTCTGACTAGTGTGAGGTGATACCTCATTGTAGTTTTGATTTGCATTTCTCTAATGATTAGTGATGTTGAGCATCCTTTCATGTGTTTGTTGGCAATCTGTATATCTTCTTTGGAGAAATGTCTATTTAGGTCTTCTGCCCATTTTTGGATTGGGTTGTTTGTTTTTTTGACATTGAGCTGCATGAGCTGCTTGTAAATTTTGGAGATTAATTCTTTCTGACTATTCTGTATAATGCAACCAGAGATAGATTTTTCAGATATGATTTTGATAATGTCATATATATCTGCTTAAACGTTTAAAAGGCTTTCCTTTGCTCTGAATATGTTTCATACACTCTTGTGCGATCTGGGTCCAGCCTAGCCCTCTAGCTTCACTGTCTACCATACCCCCTATTTTCCCTGTGTGAGCCACACCCTCCTCACTTCAGTTCCTCAAAACATCAGATTTCTTTTCAATATAGTCTTCGCTGTATTCCCCCTCTAGAACGACCCCACCAACCCTTCATCTGGTTAAATCCTACTCATCTTTCAGATCTCATCGCAAACCTCCATCCTTCCTAAAGGTCATCCCTGCCCCTGTATTCTAGATCTGGTCCCATCTATAAACTCTCATATAATCTGAAGCCATGCTTTATAGTACTTACCATACTTTGCTAAAATCTATGTATTTCTTGGATTATATGATTACCATCTGTTTCCCAACTAGCTGGTAAATTCCATGATGTTAGAAACCATGTCGGTTTTGTCTACATTATAGCCTCAGCCTTAAACACAGTACCTGATACACAAAATGCCCAACATAAGTATATATTATAAAAGTGAATGATTAAATGACCTCTGCACTGTGTCCCTAAAGTGGATAAAGTGTGTTGTTTCAGTATGAGTTCCCTGCATTCTTACAGTATTGACCTTAGATCTGGAAGAGAGCTCTCGTTCCACTCTTTATGAGTCTCTGGTTCTGATGAGTAGGGAAGGTACCTGCCTGTTTCCCCCAGGAGTCCAGAGGTCTTCCTGTAAGTAGATCCATTGGCAGTTCAAAGGAGTGCTTATTATATACTGAGTGTCTATTTTCTGCTGGAGGCTATCTTAAATGCTTTACATATATGATGATTTCCTCATCTTCACACCTCTAAAAGTTCTAATTTAAACTCAGTTTTGTTGGCTTTAAACTCTTGATCTTACCTTTACATCAATTTACCTCAAAATTTACTATGATTAAGCATCATCTGGATAGCTTGTTACAGTACAGATTCCTTTGCTCTACTCCCGTAGATTTGGATTCTCCTCGTTTGCGGAGGGACCAGAAATGTGCTGCTGTTGCTGCTTCTGGTCTGTGGACCACACCTTAGCTCTTCTACTATAGCTCTCTATTATAGCTCAATACCTCCAAGAATTCCTGATATCCTGACCTTGACTATACTTCTTAGTCAAACTATTTAATCTCTCAGTCCTCCATTTTCTACTCTGTAAAATGGAGACAGTGATAGTTATTCAGTATCAGAGAGATATTTTAAGAACTGCATATGATAACTTGATGTGAAGAGTACATAAAACCTAACATTGATATTCTCTGTTTAATGTTTCATGTCTCAGTTGTAAGGAGTTATGGGCATGATAAGTGACAGAAGGAGGCAAACATTTTTTATAACCTGTCACCTTATTTTCTCTAAATTATCATGTCTCCTGTCCCAGGTAATATGTTTTTGTTTGATGATATATCCATCATCTCTCCTTCTCTGACCTGAGCACACTACTAATTGCTACCCCTTGGCTCTATGCATGTGTTACCCTTGCTGTGGGTAATGCACAACGGATGTGTCAGATCACCAGGTGATTTTCCCTGTCACAAGCATGCCCCTCCGCCCCCCACCTGCTATATTTTGGTATATGTTAAAGTTAATTTTTTAGGGATGCAAAAAAATACATTTTAGTGTTAATTCACAGTAAATGTGGAAATAGCTCTATTGTTAAAGAAAATAAAGTTCATAAAATATATTCCTAAGTCTAATATGTTAAATGATATTTGACTGATGAAATACTTTGGGTATCCTGTCTGACTCCATTAGCACAATTATTTGTGGTGAATTTGTTAAACTAGGAATCTTACCCTGGGCTAGGCTTTAAATTCCAAACGAGGTTTACACAAGGTATTTTTATTCTTTGAAGGAGTTAGATTTTTGTCATTGGTTTAATTTGCTTATAATTCAGAGAATCATTGGTTCTTGAGATAGTATTAAAAATCAATTGTAGGGACATTTAAAACTGCACTATGTATAAAATCCAGACTGTGGGAAACTCCATAGGTCAAAGAAACTTGTACGGTATGAGACGCAAAACTAAGCTATAGTGTCAAGGAATGCATACTTGGATAAATAGACTATAAGGAAATAGAAGAAAGGAGTTATTATGAGTCAAGATATGATTACATTTAAGGGAAAGAGGGGATTTTGATTGGCCTGAGGTACATAGAGACTTCTGTGGTGACTGGCAAAATTCTATTTCTTGACCTGAGAGGAGGTTACAGGGGATTTGCCTTATATAATTAATCAAATTATACATTTTCTGTGGTTATCTGTACCTCTGCTTTATTTTACAGTAAAAAAATCTTTAAAACACAGAAAAAAAAATTTTATTACCATTATTTTTGTATTTCAAATTAAGAGATCCCAGAAGTATATTGTGTTAAGAAACAGTTTCTGGGACTTCCCTGGCGGTCCAGTGGTTAAGACTCTGATGGAGGGGGCACGGTTTGATCCCTGGTTGGGGAACTAAGATCCCCACATGCCACGTGGCATGGCCAAAAAATAAAAAAAAGGTAAGGAAAGAAACAGTTTCTGCTAGTGCCTTTCAGTGTCATAGAGAGAAAGCATTGGATACTTTATTTGGACAATAAATTTTACAAAATTCTTTGAGTTTAGAACAGTGTTTAACATTGGAGGAGAGATGGAAGTAGTAGAAAAGAGGACCCTGGACACAGATACGTGAAGCAATTAGAAAAATTTACATGTCTTTTCTTTTCTTCTCTTTCCTCTCTTCCCTTCCCTTCCCTTCCCTTTTCTTCTCTTCTCTTCTTTTTTTTCATTCCAGTATTACAGAGGTAAAATTGACATACATCATGGTAGAAGTTTAAGGTATATAGCAAAATGATTTGATTTACATAGATCAGGATTTGATTCACATATGTCATAATCACAATAATTTCGGTGAACATCTGTAATCTCATATAGGTACAAAATTAAGGAAATAGAAAAGAATGTTTCTTGTGATGAAAAATCTTAGGGTTTACTCTCAACAACATTCATAGCAGACTGTAGCAGAGTTAACTACAGTCATCATGTTGTACATTACATCCCTAGTACTTATCTTCCAACTGGAAGGTTCTATTTTTTGACCGCCATCATCCAACTCCCCCTCTCCCCACCCCCACTTCTGGTAACCACAAATCTGATCTCTTTTTCTATGAGTTTGTTTGTTTTTGAAGTACAGTTGACCTACAACCCTGTGTTAGTTCCTGTTACACAACATAGTGATTTGATATTTCTATACATTTCACCACTGTAAGTCTAGTTATGATATGTCAACATACAAAGATATTACATAGTTATTGATTATATTCCCCACACTGTACATTTCATACCCGTGACATTTATTCTGCCACTAGAAGTTTATGCCTCTTAATCTCCCTTACCTATTTCTTTCCTACCCCCCGCCTTGCCAGAAAACACCTCTTTGTTCTCTGTATCTATAACTCTGTTTAAGTTTTATTATGTTTGTTCATTTGCTTTGTTCTTTAGATTCCACATGTAAGTGACATCATGCAGGATTCCTTTCTCTGTCTGACTTATTTCATTATGTATAATACCCTCTAGGTCCATCCATACCATCATAAATTGCAAGATTTCATTCATTCTTATGGCTGAGTGATATTCCATTATCACTGTGTGTGTGTGTGTGTGTGTGTGTGTGTGTGTGTGCGCGCGTGTGCGTGCGCGCGCATGCGTGCATACATATACGTATCACATCTTCTTTATCCATTCATCTATTGATGGGCACTTAGGTTAATTCCATATCTTGGCTATTGTAAATAATACTGCAATGAACATAGGAGTGCATATATCTTTTCTGATTAATGTTTTTGTTTCCTCTGGATAAATACCCGGGAGCGGAATTGCTGGATCACATGGTAGTTCTATTTTTAATTTTTTGAGGAGCCTCCATACGGTTCTCCATAGTGGCTGCACCAATTTACATTCCCACCAACAGTGCACAAAGGTTTCCTTTTCTTCACATCCTCACCAACATTTGTTATTTGTTGTCTTTTTGATAATAGCCATTCTGACAGGTGTGAGGTGATAGCTCATTGTGGTTTTGATTTGCATTTCCCTGATGATTAGTGATGTTGAGCATCTTTTCATGTGCCTGTTGGCCGTCTGTATGACTTCTTTGGAGAAATGTCTATTTAGGTCTTCCACCCCTTTTTGGTTGGGTTGTTTGTTTTCTTGATGTTGAGAGTGTTACAGATCTATTCTTAAACAAATAGAAATTCAGATCAAACCAGTTGGCTTTAGAGAGAAATACCTTACAGAGCTTGGTAAACAGTAAGTGCTTATTAAAATAAATTTCTTACTACCTTCCTTTCCTTATTTGCATCATGAAAACACAGAGAATATAGAATATTCGTTCTAGCTAAGAGCTTCAGCAGTGGGGTGGTGTGGGGACTTCATTAATTCCATCAATATTTATGTTGCTTCTTTGGTGTATTAGATACTGCATATAAAAACATTACAATAAACATTTAAGACTGGTTTATTATCCCCATTTTATAAATGTGGAAAAACTAAAGAAAGAAATGATTTTTGTAGTTGAATTTAAAGCATAAATAGGACTTGAACTCTCATTTATGGGCAGCAAAAAAGCCATTTCCAGCAAAAGGAATAGCATGTAGCAATGTGTGACAGCAGGAAAGCTTAAGGAGCATTTGGTAAGCAGTATATGTAGTCTAATCTTGTTAGAAAACAAGATCAGAAAAAATACATTGGAGCCGTGTTACGAATATCCAGGTGAGAAGTTATTACTTAACTTTGTAAATTATGCAAAGTTATTGAAAGTTTTTGAGTAGAAAAACAACACGTTATTTGTGCAATAATACAAACATTTAGTTTTTTAAAAAAAGGACTAGCTGTTTGCCTAGAATACTTCCAATATCGATATAATGTAGTTGAAACCAGAATTGTTCCCAGCAATCAACTATCTTGGCTGCTGTTGGACAGCTGTCAACACGACTACAAGTAGCCCTTGAGCCTACCTGGAGTAAGAAGTGGGCCCATGCAAAGATAACTTTTTGGAATATTACTTTGTTCATGGTGCATCTGACAATATAATTAGATAAACAAAGGCATATAAGTATAGCTAAAGTGAAGCTCAGCAAAAGGTAATCTTAAAATAAAGAAAAGGAAGTGCTTCTCTACACAGTACAGATATTTTTTGCACCATTATGTATAAGAGGAAATAGTATAACTTTTTAAGGTTTTGTGTATATATTGTCTAGTTGTTCTGCCAGAAAGATTTTATTGGTCTTACACTTTCATCAAAGGTACGTGATAGTGCCAATGTTAAAGAATCATTAAAAATGACTACTCTTATCTTGTTTTATAATATTTGGTTAAAATTTTTATTCTAACATTGATTGATTTCTTACATTTACCAATGATGTTGAACATTATATAGACTTATAGTCATTTATATAATATTTCTCATTTGTGATTTCCTTTCATATGTCATTGAAAAAAAGCAGGAACTTTTTTCTCATTTATCTGTAAAACCTTTTCACATACTAAGGATATTAATGATTTTTTTCTATTTCTTGTTGCAAATATTTTGTCTGAGGGGTGTGTGTAACTTATCTTTTAACATTTTTAAAGTTTTTTCTGGGTGGTGTTACTTATCTTTAATCTCTATTGGCTATTTTTATGTACATTTACATAGAAAATGTCTTTGTATAGGGTCCATTTTACTCTTAACACCCTCCAAATCTGATTATCACTAAAATCATTCGAGGGAGATGAAATTCCATAACTTAACTAGTTTTACTTGTGTAATTATATGACTTTTCCAAACCTCTGTAAGGTGGATATATTGCTGTATATCTTAGAGACATATACATTATTTAACCAAGTTCATGTATAATGCCAACTACTAGAGATATGAAGAAGAATAAGAGACATTCCTGCCCCTGAGGAGCTCATATTGTCGTGGGACTCACTGGTATATATGCACATATACCATTAGGATGATGTAAGGAAACTCTGGGACTAGAGGGGCTTGGGTAACTATGTCTAGGGGAATTGGGAGAATCTTGAAGTAGATCTGAAAAGGATGAGTAGGAGGTAGGAAATTTCTGTTAATTGGAATGTGTCATAAAAGTAGTGAAAGTCAGTGATCTTGTTTTGGGACTGGCAAATATATCTCTGTGTTCAGAATGTGGGAAAGGTAAGGTTAGCAAGATATGATTTGGGATAATATTGTGAAGTCTCCATCAGAAAGTTTGGACTTTATCTTGTTGTCATGATTTATACCATTACCAGTTTAATTTTTCTTTTTTTAAAATTTATTTATTTATTTATTTTGGGCTGTATTGGATCTTCGTTTCTGTGCGAGGACTTTCTCTAGTTGTGGCGAGCGGGGGCCACTCTTCATTGCAGTACGCGGGCCTCTCACTGTCGCTGCCTCTCTTGTTGCGGAGCACAGGCTCCAGACGCACAGGCTCCGTAGTTGTGACGCACGGACCTAGTTGCTCCGCGGCATGTGGGATCTTCCCAGACCAGGGCTCGAACCCGTGTCCCCTGCATCGGCAGGCAGATTCTCAACCACTGCGCCACCAGGGAAGTCCAGTTTAATTTTTCTTAAGATTTAAAGTAGGGGAGTGTCCTGACCAGATTAGTGTTTTTAGGAGGATTATTCTGGCAGGAGAATTGGAAGATGGTCTGGATGTGGGGTCAGACAGGAAATGGGGGAAAGATTTAGGAAGTTTTTGTAGGTGTTCAGAAGAGAGAAAGGTAAGGGCATAAACTATAAAAATATCTTGGGAAAAGAAAGGAGAAATCTTATTGAAGAGAACATTAAGTCTTAGTAACTATATAAGAGTGAAAAAGAGGTAGAGGCTGAGACTTTCGTATTTTCAGCTTGGATAATTGATAGATTATGATATTTTTAGTTTTAGAGAATTTGAACAGAGAGGAGATTTGGAGAAGAACATCCGTTTACATATGCTGAGTACCAGTTACTGATGATAGTTCCTGGGATTTGTTTAGTAGACAGTTACACATGCCCATCTGCATCTCCACTGTGAGCACTAAGCTGAAAATAGAAATTTGTGCATCATTACCACATAGGTGATGGTTGAAACCACAGACATGGATAACATTTCCTAGGGAGGCTGTGAAGAGTGGAAGAGAGCTATGGACAGAACCCTTGGGGATACCAGCATTGTGGGGACTGGTACTGAAGATGAAATCAGATCCCCTATGTGAAAGCACTTCGTGAGTCTAATGCACTTTTCAGATATAAGAAATTATCATTATTCTTATTATAATTATTAAGAATTTCAGCTTCTATAAGAGGGTGGAGATAAGTACTACCACATGATGCATTGAAGTACAGTAGTTGCCGATTTAACCTCAGAGGCACTATGAAAATCTATAAGCAATATTTTTATAAAAAAACATTTCAGATGCTAAGGTTAAAGTAGCCTTTGTCAAGGCTAAATAGGAACTAGAGTTCTTAGTTTTGCTTGTTCCAACTGTAGCCATGGATTTGCCATCTGGGAATTTGTAGTAACTGTAAGCAAGTATGTTCCCACTGAGTCATCATCCCCCATTGAGTTCTGGAGAAACAAGGTCTGGGTCCAGATTTCCATTCAGGAATTTTACAAAACTGCCTTCTAAGAAAGCCCAAGAAATCTTCATGAACCAGATTCGTTTAAAATTGGTACATTCGTTGCTAGAATTGGCAATATTGGAGATACTTTTATGAAGTCTACAGAAAGAAAATCAAATAATTCATTATTATCACCGCCTATATATTCATCTCCAAAGTATTTTCAAAACTCATGTGTTTTATATTTTGTATTGAAAATTCAGTCTTTCTTTTTATCTTAATTTGAAACTAAGGAAATACTTGCTCAGTAAATGGTGTAGTACATTAGAATCAACTATAGAATTTGAATTAGAATATATAAGGAGTTTATATTCCACCTTTGATATTTGTGATATGGAACTTTATTTGCATGACCTTCAGTTAACTTCATCTACAAAATGAAAGTAATAACAGCTAACTTACAGGTCTACTGTATAAATTAAAATACCCCATAGCATCATGAACATTTTAAGATATAAAATACTTTATTAATCTCAGGGACTAAATGTAAAATTATAATAATGAACTCTGTCATGACTCCGAAAGAAAGGGCTCCGTTACTCTGGTTAACGGAGTAGTAGAATTTAAGATAAATTAGCTTCTGGTAAATGCTGAATCTTGAAAGACATTCATTTGGCTTGAAAGACATTCATTTGGCTAAGTCTCAAAAGAGAGTACTATGTGGAAAATCTGTAATTAGATATTGACTGTGGTATCAAAGCTCAAAAGCAACATCATCTCTTTAGTAAAGGGCATGGGTAACTTGGCTGTGACATCACTCATCATAGTGATTATCAATCTGTCTCTGCATATTGATAGATTGCAGAGGATAACTCTTAGTTTCATTGTCCTCCTCCTACCATCCATGTCATTCTGTGGCCCGCATGAGTCCTTGGGCTTAATAGAAGAAGATACTCAGTGACTTCTACTCTGGTCACATCCACTGAAGGTTGCGGTAATTTTCCATAGCATTTATCAAATAAAATTACATGCTATGGTTATTGGTGAGAGACATCTATTTATATTAAGCTGGAAATGTATCAAGGGGCATTTCTTCACTTTAATTCTTTATTTAAATGTTTATCAATTATTTTTCTCTTTATATTAAAAACACTTTATCCCATATTTTATTTAATTATCTGTTTCACATAGGGGTTTACTAAGTATCTAAGGGAGGATAATAGGGTTAAAAAAGTATAGAAGGACACCATGCACCTTAGGAAATCAGAATAACTTGTGAAATGAACCTCGACGGCCTAGAATATTGTATACTGAAAAGTAATCTTGAGGTTGATAATTTGATCTCAAGGGTTTAAAATAAAATAACATTTAAAAGCTGTAATAACTTGTTTGGATAAGAAGCTGGACAGATAGTAAAGGGGAGAAAATTCCCAAGAAATAGATTTTTATTTCTGCTACACAAGATTATTTTTATTTATTTATTTTTTTCTCAGCCCTACAATTTATTAACTTTGTGAGCTTGGTGGAGTAAACCAATCTCTCCGAACCTTGTTTTTTTAGTTATCTATTTTATACATATTAGTGTATATATGTCAATCCCAATCTCCCAATTCATCCCCTCCTGTGCACCACCTCCCCCTTCAGCCCTTGGTGTGCATAAATTTGTTCTTTACATCTGTCTCTATTTCTCCCTTGCAAACCGGTTCATCTCTACCATTTTTCTAGAATCCACAAATATCGTTAATATACAATATTTGTTTTTCTCTTTCTGACCTACTTCACTCTGTATGCAGTCTCTGTGTCCATCCAAGTTTCATAAATGACCCATTTCGTTCTTTTTTATAGCTGAGTAATACTCCATTGTATATATGTACCACATGTTCTTTATCCATTCAACTGTCGATGGGCATTTAGGTTGCTTCCATGATCTGGCTATGGTAAATAGTGCTGCAGTGAACATTGGGGTGCATGTGTCTTTCTGAATTATGGTTTTCTCTGGGTATATGCCCAGTGGTAGGATTGCTGGGTCATATGGTAATTCTATTTTTAGTTTTTTAAGGAACCAGCATACTGTTCTCCATAGTGGCTGTATCAATTTACATCCCCACCAACAGTGCAAGAGGGTTCCCTTTTCTCCACACCCTCTACAGCATTTGTTGTTTGTAGATTTTCTGATGATGCCCATTCTAACCGGTGTGAGGTGATACCTCATTGTAGTTTTGATTTGCATTTCTCTAATAATTAGTGAAGTTGAGCAGCTTTTCGTGTGCCTCTTGGCCATCCATATGTTTTCTTTGGAGAAATGTCTATTTAGGTCTTCTGCCCATTTTTTGATTGGGTTGTTTGTTTTTTTAAAATTGAGCTGCATGATCTGTTTACATATTCTGGAGATTAATCCTTTGTCCATTGATTCGTTTGCAAATATTTTCTCCCATTCTGAGGGTTGTCTTTTCGTCTTGTTTGTAGTTTCCTTTGCTATGCAAAAGCTTTTAAGTTTCATTAGATCTCATTTGTTTATTTCTGTCTTTTATTTCCATTACTCTAGGAGGTGGGTCAAAAAAGATCTTGCTGTGATTTATGTCAAAGAGTGTTCCTCATATGTTTTCCTCGAAGAGTTTTATAGTGTCTGACCTTACGTTTAGGTCTTTAATCCATTTTGAGTTTATTTTTGTGTATGGTGTTAGGGAGTGTTCTAATTTCATTCTTGTACATGTAGCTGTCCAGTTTTCCCAGCACTACTTGCTGAAGAGACTCTCTTTTCTCCATTGTATATCCTTGACTCCTTTGTCATAGATGAGTTGACCATAGGTGTGTGGGTTTACCTCTGGGCTTTCTATCCTGTTCCATTGATTTATATTTCCGTTTTTCTGCTAGTACCATATTGTCTTGATTACTGTAGCTTTGTAGTATAGTCTGAAGTCAGGGAGCCTGAGTCCTCCAGCTCTGTTTTTTCTTTTTTTTCTTTTTTTCCCTCAAGATTCCTTTGGCTATTCAGAGTATTTTGTGTCTCCATATATATTTTAAGATTTTTTGTTCTAGTTCTGTAAAGAATGCCATTGGTAATTTGATAGGAATTGCATTGAATCTGTAGATTGTTTTGGGTAGTATAGTCATTTTCACAGTATTTGCTTCTTCCAATCCAAGAACATGGTATATCTCTCCATCTGTTTGTATCATCTTTGATTTCTTTCATCAGTGTCTTATAGTTTTCTGCATACGGGTCTTTTACTTCCTTAGGTAGGTTTATTCCTAGGTATTTTATTCTTTTTGTTTCAGTGATGAATGGGAGTGTTTCCTTAATTTCTCTTTCTGATGTTTTGTTGTTAATGTATAGGAATGCAATAAATTTCTTTGCATTAATTTTGTATCTTGCAACATTACCAGATTCAATGATTAGCTCTAGTAGTTTTCTGGTGGCATCTTTAGGATTACCTATGTATAGTATCATGTCTTCTGCAGACAGTGACAATTTTAGTTCTTATTTTCCAACGTGTATTCCTTTTATTTCTTTTTCTGCTCTGATTGCTGCGACCAGGACTTCCAAAACTATGTTGAATAATAGTGGTGAGAGCGGACATCCTTGTCTTGTTCCTGATCTTAGAGGAAGTGCTTTCAGTTTTTAACCATTGAGAATGATGTTTGCTGTAGGTTTGTTGTATATGACCTTTGTTATGTTGAGGTAGGTTCCCTCTATGCCCACTTTCTGGGGAGTTTTTATCATAAATTGGTGTTGAATTTTGTCAAAAGCTTTTTCTGCATCTATTGAGATGATCATATGGTTTTTATTCTTCAGTTTGCTAATATGGTATATCACATTGATTGATTTGTGAATATTGAAGAATCCTTGCATCCCTGGGATAAATCCCACTTGATCATGGTGTATGACCCTCTTAATGTGTTGTTGATTCTGTTTGCTAGTATTTTGTTGAGGATTTTTGCATCTATATTCATCAGTGATATTGGTCTATAATTTTCTTTTTTTGTAGTATCTTTGTCTGGTTTTGGTATCAGGGTGATGGTGGCCTCATAGAATGAGTTTGGGAGTAATCCATCCTCTGCAAAGTTTTGGAAGAGTTTGAGAAGAATCGGTGTTCTTTTCTAAATGTTTGATAGAATTCACCTGTGAAGCCGTCTGATCCTGACTTTTGCTTGTTGGAAGATTTTAAATCACAATTTCAATTTCATTACTTATGATTGGTCTGTTTATATTTCTATCTATTCCTGGTTCAGTCTTGGCAGGTTATACCTTTCTAGGAACTTGTCCATGTCTCCCAAGTTGTCCATTTTATTGGCATAGAGTTGCTTGTAGTAGTCTCTTAGGATGGTTTGTATTTCTTCAGTGTCCATTTTAACTTCTCCTTTTTCATTTCTAATTTTATTGATTTGAGTCCTCTCCCTCTTTTTCTTGATGAGTCTGGCTAAAGGTTTATCAATTTTGTTTATCTTCTCAAAGAACCAGCTTTTAGTTTTATTGATCTTTGCTATTGTTTTCTTTGTTTCTATTTCATTTACTTCTGCTCTGATATTTATGATTTATTTCCTTCTACTAACTTTAGGTTTTGTTTGTTCTTCTTTCTCTAGTTCCTTTAGGTGTAAAGTTAGATTGTTTATTTGAGATTTTCCTTGTTTCTTGAGGTAGGATTGTATTGCTATGAACTTCCCTCTTAGAACTACTTTTGCTGCATCCCATAGGTTTTGGGTTGTCGTGTTTTCGTTGTCATTTGTCTCTAGGTATTTTTTGATTTCCTCTTTGATTTCTTCAGTGATCTCTTGGTTATTTAGTTACGTATTGTTTAGCCTCCATATGTTTGTGTTTTTATGGTTTTTTCCACGTAATTTATTTCTAATCTCATAGCATTGTGGTCAGAAAAGTTGTTTGATATGATTTCAGTTTTCTTAAATTTACCAAGGCTTGATTTGTGACTCAGGATGTGATCTGTCCTGTATAATGTTCCATGTGCACTTGAGAAGAAAGTGTAGTCTGCTGTTTTTAGATGGAATTTCCTATAAATATCAATTAAATTTATCTGGTCTATTGTGTCATATAAAGCTTGTGTTTCCTTATTAATTTTCTGTCTGGATGATCTGTCCACTTGTATAAGTGAGGTTTAAAGTCCCCCACTATTATTCTGTTACTGTTGTTTTCCTCTTTTATAGCTGTTAGCCTTTGCCTTATGTACTGAGGTGTTCCTATGTTGGGTGCATATATATTTATAATTGTTATATCTTCTTCTTGGATTGATCCTTTGATCATTATGTACTGTTCTTCCTTGTCTCTTGTAACATTTTTTATTTTAAAATCTATTTTATCTTATATGAGGATTGCTACTTCAGCTTTCTTTTGATTTGCATTTGCATGGAATATCTTTTTCCATCCCCTCACTTTCAGTCTGTACATGTCCCTAGGTCTGAAGTGGGTCTCTTGTAGACAGCATATATATGGGTCTTGTTTTTGTATCCATGCAGCAAGCCTGGGTCTTTTGGTTGGAGCATTTAATCCATTCACATTTAAGGTAATTATCGATATGTATGTTCCTATTACCATTTTCTTAATTGTTTGGGGTTTGTTTTCGCAGGTCCTTTTCTTCTCTTGCATTTCGCACTTAGAGAAGTTCCTTTAGCATTTGTTGTATAACCGGTTTGGTCATGCTGAATTCTCTTAGCTCTTGCTTGTCTGTAAAGCTTTTGATTTCTCCATCAAATCTGAATGAGATCCTTGCTGGGTAGAGTAATCTTAGTTGTAGGTTCTTCCTTTTCATCATTTAAAATGTATCATGACTCTCCCTTCTGGCTTGTAGAGTTTCTGCTGAGAAATGAGCTGTTAACCTTATGGGAGTTCCCTTGTATGTCATTTGTCATTTTTCCCTTGTTGCTTTTAATAATTTTTCTTTTCTTTATTTTTTGTCTATTTGATTACTATGAGTCTCGGCGTGTTTCTCCTTGGGTTTTTCCTCCCTGGGACTCTCTACGCTTCCTGGACTTGGGTGGCTATTTCCTTTCCCATGTTAGGGAAGTTTTTGACTATAATCTCTCACATATTTTCTCGGGTCTTTTCTCTCTCTCTTCTCCTTCTGGGACCCCTATAATATGAATGTTGGTGCATTTAATGTTGTCCCAGAGGTCTCTTAGGCTGTCTTCATTTCTTTTCATTCTTTGTTCTTTATCCTGTTCCATGGCAGTGATTTCTACCATTCTGTCTTCCAGGTCACTTCTCCATTCTTCCTCCTCAGTTATTCTGCTATTGATTCCTTCTAGTGTGTTTTTCATTTCAGTTATTGGATTATTCATCTCTGTTTGTTTGTTCTTTAATTCTTCTAGGTCTTTGTTAAACATTTCTTGCATCTTCTTGATCTTTGCCTCCATTCTTTCTTCAAGGCCCTAGATCATCTTCACTGTCATTATTCTGAATTCTTTTTCTGGAAGGTTGCCTATCTCTACTTCATTTAGTTGTTTTTCTGGGGTTTTATCTTGTTCCTTCATCTGGTACATAGTCCTCTGCCTTTTAATTTTGTCTGTCTTTCTGTGAATGTCATTTTCATTCCACAGACTGCAGGATTGTGGTTCTATTTGCTTATGCTGCCTGCCCTTTGGTGGATGAGGCTATCTAAGAGGCTTGTGAAAGCTTCCTGATGGGAGATACTGGTGGTGGGTAGAGCTGGATGTTGCTCTGGCGGGCAGAGCTCAGTAAAACTTTAATACACTTGTCTGCTGATGGGTGGAGCTGAGTTCCCTCCTTGTTGGTTGTTTGGCCTGAGGTGACCCCGCAGTGGAGCCTACAGGCTCTTTGGTGGGGCTAGTGGTGGACTCTGGGAGGGCTGGTGCCAAGGAGTACTTCCCAGAACTTCTGCTCCCAGTGTCCTTGTCTCTGCAGTGAGTCATAGCCACCCCCCACCTCCGCAGGAGACCCTCCAACACTAGCAGGTGGGTCTGGCTCAGTTTCCTATGGGGTCACTGCTCCTTCTCCCTGGTCCTGGTGTGCACATTACTTTGTGTGTGCCCTCCAAGAGTATAGTCTCTGTTTCCCCCTCTTCTCTCGAAGTCCTGCAGTCAAATCCCACTAGCCTTCAAAGTCTGATTCTCTGGGAATTCCTCCTCCCATTGCCTGACCCCCAGGTTGGGACACCTGACGTGGGGCTCAGAACCTTCACTCTGGTGGGTGGACTTCTGTGGTATAATTGTTCTCCAGTTTGTAAGTCACCCACCCAGTGGTTAAGCGATTTGATTTTATTATAATTGTGCCTCTCCTACTGTCTCATTGCGGCTTCTCCTTTTTCTTTTTTGGTGTGTTCCAATGTCTTCCTGTTGATGATTGTTCAGCAGTTAGTTGTGATTCCAGTGCTCTCGCAAGAGGGAACGAGCACACGTCCTTCTACTCCACCACGTTGAACCAGTCTCTGCACAAGATTATTTTAAATGTGTGAAAAGTGAATTGAAGAGCTAAATTCATTTAGTTTTATCTTCTGTGATCCAGTTATGCATGTTATTTCTTATTATAAAAATAACCATCAAATTTAATACAGTGATATATCAGATATAGTGTTATATCTGTAATTGATTTCTTTAAATTTTAACCACTGAACTTTATGATATCAAGAACATAGTTGACTAATGAAGATTTTCAAATTGTTAAAGTATACAGAAGAATATATTTCTTTTATAGATGAATGTGATTTTTTAAGTACTTGTCTATTATCCCACTATAGTGAAAGCATCTTGAAGACAGGAACTCTTTCATTACATTGTATTCCCAGTGCCTGTCACAGAATTTAGCACATAATTAAGTATAGAATATTTGTAGGTTAAATTAATGGCAATATCACCTAATTTTATTGCTAAGAGTAAAGGTGGTTTTAATGTTTGAGTTAGGTTTTATATATCAATACAATTCTAGATTTTAAAATTCATTTTAATGTTCTTGATAATTAAAATTTGAGAAAGAGAACTTTGAAAGATGTTGCTTGTCAGAGAAGAATGTTTCATTAATGTATTCAGTATCACTTCTAATAAAATGTACAAATCATTAATTTAGTCTATTAGTTTTATAAAATAGGTAAGAACTTTTTTTTTTTATTACCAGCCATTGTAGGAAGCCAAAGGTTGGAGGAAATGTTCTTAATGATCTCAGGAAGATTCTTTAAGCCTAGAAGTAATTCTCAGGAGTTAGGTCGTCTACCACTAGATGCTGCATTAACTCTTTCAAGCCTCTAGTGTCCTATTGAGTGCACTGAAGCTGCAGCTTACCAAATGGTATCCCAGTGGTCTCACTCCATTATTGAAGCTTCCAGAAGGGCCCGTGTCTTTCCAGAGAGCAGTTTCAACGTTGGAGAAATCTGGCCTAGTGTATATTTTCCCAAGGTGATGCTTAAATGAAATAGTGCATAGCTTTACCTTGTAGCATACACAGTCAGTTCTTTGTGTAAATGTACTTCTGAACGATGAAGATGCTCCTTACTTCTCTTTTGCTCACCACCATTTCCAAGGGAATTAGAATAGATTATGGTGTAGCTTTATTTAAAAGTTAAAACTTACATAATATAATGGCTTATATGATTCAATAATATTGGTGCTTTGGATATTCTCTTAAGGCAGAAGGGGATGCTGGGGGTGGCAGGAAGAAGGAAAGTTGGGGGGAAATCTCATGTATCTTTGAAGGTTACCAATATTTGTTCCATTGTTACATCCCTTGGGCCCCACTAATTGCTAGATACAAGTGAGATTCACAACATTTTTAGTCCTTTTTCTTTTAATTTAGTCTTGTGGCCTAGCTAGGAGGCAACATTGTTGAAATAATTGGGACAATGACTCAGATTTAACATTTGTCACAGAATTAGATTTCTTTAGGTCAACCATAGCAGATCAAACTTTGCTTTCAGAAAATCTTCCTCAGATCTATTCTAATTTCATCAAAGAGTAGTGAAACATGATACTATATGGCATTTAGTGTTTAAAGAGACATCTCACATTCATTTTGATATTTTGTTAGGTTTTAAATGTTTTCTCTGTTCCATGTAACAGCAGTTTTGTTCATTTAATTCTCTTTTCAAATATCAGATGGTCTAGCAGTCCGTCTTATTGGCCAGAGTTTAAGCCCATTTTTTGTGCCTCATTTCAGTACTTCTTTATTCACTCACTCATTCAAAAACATTTAATGAGTTTCCACCATTGAACTAATGCAAGTGATTTTACAGTTTAGTAGAAAAAGGCAGATATATGAATGTATATTTAATATGCAGTGTAATAATAGCTATAATAGAGGTGAACAGAGTGCTACAGAAGAAACACAGAAGTGCAAATAACTACATTCATCTGAACCTTAGGGAGAAAAACATCTGAAGGAGGTGACGTTTTAGTTGGGCCCTGGAAGATAGGTAGTGATATTCTTAGAAGAAAAGACAGGATAGAGTGAGAAAAATTCTGGAAAGAGGGAGTGCCACGTAGACAGAGTAGAACAGAAGAGAAAGGGAACTTGTTACGCCTGAGAATGAAAGTCATGGAAAGTGATTTTCTAGTACAGGATAATCAGCAGTGTCAAATTCTCCAGAAAGGTCAAGTGGCATATAATTAAGAAATGATTCTGAATTTTCCATTTAGGAGTTTTCTCATGTTGAAGAGCATTTTTACTAGAAGGATAGGGACAGGAGATAGTTTTCTGTAAAGTAAGAAATCAAATTGTGTGATGAAGTTGATGCAGGAGGTATTGAATACTTTTTCAAGAAGGTTCACAGGGAAGGAGATAGATAGGATGGTAGCTGGGGGAAGGAGCATGGTTTTGGAGATTGAATAGGTTTGATATTTGAGGCCAAGAAAAAAAATCAGCAAAGCAAAAATATGAAGATACAAGTTTTGAGAGGCTATTTTTGTTTAATAACTTAGTGGAATATTCGAGCTGATTAGATATTTTTCTACCCGTCCCCTCTCAACTCTGTGCTTGGCTTATTTAGCAAAATTAGTCTTATAAAAATTGGGTAGGAAAAAAGTACATTTTAATTATATGTAGTGTCCATTTCCAGTGTTTTACCTTTGTAGGCTAAAACCTATATTTCCAATTTAAAATTATTTTTCACACCAAGCTTTAAGTTAGTTAGTGAATGATTGGAAAGATCCAGCTTCATACTTATCTACCTTGAAGTTTGCTGTCTTGAAGGTAAATAAGCAGGGTTAATTTGAAAATAGCCTGCAGTCTTTTTAACATGTGCTCATGTATTTTACTAACAATTACACTTTATATGGTCAGAAACTATGTGTTCTACATTATCTCTGGACCATTTTACCCAACATTTTTTTCACACAGCCAGATATCTAATCAGTGTGAATTACCTTAAATGTTTTACTTACATGATATTTTAAAACCTTAGACTCCTGCTTCTCAAAGTCTCAGTATTGGAGAAGGCTCTGTGATTGAGATGTAGCCTTTTTTCCCCTTAAAACTTAGTATCTAATGCTTATTTATTTTTATTTTTGTTTGTTTGCTTTTAAGAGAGATCGCAGCAGAATCTAATCTTTCTACCCTCCTGGAAGTTCTGGGAAGATATGATAATGAGCATTTTCAGTAGAAGGGTATTCACTCTAGAACATACATGATTTAAAAGATCTTAGGAAAAATGATTAGGTTTCTCCAGAATCAGAGTGCAGTCATGATTAAAGAGAAGAATATAAAGATTATTTTAATCCTAGGAAATTTCCCTTAGAGAGTAGGAGAGAAGCCAGAACATATCATCTCTCTAGGTTCATTTAATAACTCCTGAATAACATAAGGTCATTTAATAATTACTGACTTAACAGACATGTTTAACCATATTGCTTATGGCATCATTGTTTATAACTGCAAAAACTGGAAATAGACTAAATATCTGTACATTGTACCTTATTTATACAATGGAATAATATGGAGTAGTGAAAATTAATGAACTCCCCATATAGACTGCAATATGGATGAATGTTAATAACAATGTTGAGTTTAAAAAGAGAAGAAAATATATAGTATGATTCTATTTACATAAAATTCAGAAACAGACAAAATTAAGCACTATTATTTAGGTATATACATGTAAGTAATAAGTACAAAGAAAAGCAAAGGAATGATTAACACAAGACACTCTGGAGTCGTGTGATTTGATTGGGTATGGGTGTACCTGATGCTTCAGAGCCACTGGTAATGACACATTTCTTAAGTTGGTTGGTGGTACTTGGAGGTCCATTTTATAATTTGGAAAAGGTATGCATGTGTTTTATGCCCTTTTTATATGCTTCATATATTACAAAAATTACAATATTGACATACAGCAAGAACTCAATAAATGGTAGACTATATTATTATTACTCTGATTACTATATATTATTATTATTACTGAATAAATACTTGTTAAATGAGTCACACTTCTTCTGTCAGAGATTTGTTAGGTGTTTTTCAGATTTCTTGCTACTGATGAAGGTATGGCATTACAGCAGGAAATCTTGGGAGGAAAAATATGTAGCATTTAAGCATCTAGGTCTTTAATGAGCATCTAACTATTTAGAAACATCAGGGTGATTGGCTAAATTCTCTGTCTTCATATCCATGTTTGGCACAATTTTGATAGAACCTATACTTGTAGAATTTGATACAAGTTTGGATAATAATTTGTTACTTGCAAAATATATTACAGATCTTATCTTCCTTATGAATTCAAAAAAGAACTCTGTAAAATGCATATGAAAGCTAATGATTTAAACAATTGATTTAAAAAATCAATATTTCACTTTTTATGTTTCTTCTTCACAGGAAAGCCAGCTCAAGCCAACTCTCAATTTTATTGTTTTCTATGCTCACTCCTAACTGATCAATTAACAAGTTAATATACTGGATATTTACAATGTATCTGTTCATATATTCTAAAATATTAAAGATAGTAGTTATTTATTGGAAGTTTAATAAATGGCAGGTGCTCTGCCAAGTGCTTACATGTACTACCAGGTTCATTTTATGTTGTCTGACTTCCGGATTTCATAAGAAGATGTCAGTTATTCTTCATTCTCAGCTGACCATTAAAGTGAATACCTCTGTTCCAACTTGACACATAAACTCCAAGTACTTATCTTAAACTGTAACCTTAGATTAATCAATGCTCAATAACTATTGAAAGCTTGGCTGAGAGAAATGGTAATTTTGGAAGACCACCTTAAAACTCTGCAGAACTCCTCCTAGGATATCTAAAATCTATCTGCGTCTCAATCCAGCACTGGTGCTTCCCACTGCCCGCAAAACTACTTTATTAAACTACAGTTTGTAGTGATTTCCTAAGTATATATGATAAAAGAAGGAAAGCTATGAAACCATTGCCCTGTCTCCTGAATGTGCTGTCACCATATTTATCTTTATGAGAATCCATGGGAGAAATACTTATGTGGCCTCATTTGATTCCTGACTACTTTGCCCTGATCTTCTTGGTCTTTTTTGTCTGTTTTTTTAATAGTAAGGTTACTGAGAATCAGGTCACTGATTGTGCCTTTCTTTGGTCATAAACTATTAAGGTGCTTTGAATCATATTCATGGCCCTCTAGTATACGTTCAATAGCTAACCACCTCTCTTTTTCAAAATAGTATCAATGTCGTTTCATTATATCTTTCCTACTTCTATTCTCTCTTTTTTACAGCCTTATTCAAATTAATATTTTTAAATTTAAAATTTATAATATTTATATGTCACCTCAAATCCTCTCTAGAATAAGGCAAATCATGTAAATAAGTTGAGTAACCATAATGTTATAATAATTTCACAATTTTATATATATTGTTTTAGGTGAGAAGGTTTAAATAACTTGTCCAAAGTCATACAGCTTATAAATGATGGAACCAATATTCAAATCCAGTCTGATCGTTCTGGCTTCAAAGCCTGTGAACTTTTCACGTACTACATTGCTTGTCATTGAGTACTCATTATTTATCAGACACTGCTCGGTGTAGTAGAGATTCAGGAATGAATGAGACAGCACTTTGGAGCTCTCTGCCTTGTGAGGACAGCAGTAGAACTAAGCTGACACAGCTAGGGCATGGAAGAGGGATTAGCAACTTTGTTGTGCTGAAAGACCTCAGCATAAGTCGTGGATACCATTTACCCTGAGTCGGAGCCAGGAGATTGGTCCAGCATCCTGAGCATGTACCTTAAGCAGTAGACCTTCCAAGAGGCACATATTGAAGAGTTATACTTGCCTGACTCATGTGGCGTGGACAGTGTTTGGGCCTAACTCTCAGCAATGGCTTCCTCCTTCTCCTTCCTGCAATATGGCTACTTTCCTCTTCAAAGCCTTCCCTACTTCAGAGAATTGTTCAGACAATTCTCAGACCTGATTGGTCTCTCTGTTGGAACAAGAATGTGGAGCTCTTTTCCTTGTGTACTGTTTATTAGAAACCATTCTTTACTAAATACTCCACTAAGTCTGGGAGACCTGGAAGTTGTTGTGTATGAATATGTGTGTGTGTGTGTGTGTACACATGTGACGTGTGTGTGTGTGTTCACTAAATTACATGCTATAATTTGGGGCTGACCACATCACTGTAGAAGAATAGCAGAGGGACTGATCCATTCACACCATATGAGTATGTGGTGAAGAACAGTGGAAAGAAGAGGGGGTGGGGAAAACTGGAGAGAAGGGGCAATTTGGAGAAAATTATATAAGTGAAATGCAAGACAAGATTTCTGGTTTTGTAAAACTGTCTCATAGGAAGACAGACCAATTAATATGAAACAGTTAAAGAATAATTAGGAGCCAAGGTTTTGTTGATGACCTTGACAATACCAGGAGTTCAGAGAAGAGTGGTAGAGGGTGGACAAGAGTAGCCAAGAAGGCTTTACCCAGGTGACCAGGCTCGAGAGCCTTTGAAAGATGGGAAAATTTAATCAAGCAAAGAAAGGATGGTATTGCTTAACACAAATTTATAGAACCCCAGTGACTATTATTTAATGGAGACTATGTTCTATGAGCCTCACAGAAAATTGGTTTCATAAAATTCTAGATGCTTCCAAGATTATTCTTAAGTTTCTATGTATATGATTTATAATATCCAATCAAGTCCTAAACACCCAGAAACCTAGAATGTTTCTTCTGTTTCTTCTCTGTTGCCTAAATGTGCCTAGGGCAGTGCTCTAAGCTAATAATTTCCAATAAATGCTTACCATTTGGCCATACCAACACCTTGTGAAGTCATAATTATAATAGCATCTACTTTCACACAGTTATTGTGTCCCAGACAGATCCACCTAGAACATTTGTAGCGCTTGAAGCAAAAGTACATATGGAAGCCACGCACTAAATATTTAAAAGTTCTAAATCAGGCCAACGAAGTGTTACTGAATGCATTTAGCTTTCCTAATTCAACAAATATTCTTTCAAATAGAACATGGAAGGCAGGGTTCAGAGTGAGACTTAGTGAATGAATTCTCAGACTCTTCAGAATTCCTAGCCATAAGGAGGTAATATAAGAACAATACTCTTGAGCCCCTGGGCTAAGATCCACTTTATTCTTTTCCCTCTCCCCCTAGGCTTTATCCAACACTGGCTCAGGACTCACACTTAAGGTTATAGGCACTCCAGGGTGTTCTTATAAGCCACCCCATTTGAGATTCACTCCTTACACCTAGGGGTACACATATCAGTGGGCTAGTGCACCCTCAGAAGAAAGATCAGGGACTCAGCTAGGATCTAGAAGCAGGACAACTTGGGCAGGGATTCAGGATCCAGTTCTTGGCTGGGTGATGCTTGGGGTCCAGGTAGGCACATTCCCCTTAATACCACAAACTCCTCACGGGGAAGAGTTTCTGCCAAGGAAGAGTCAGAGTGAGGCCTTCTAAAGTATGTGGCCAGAACATTTTATTGATCAGAAGACTAGATATCAAAGTTGTTTAACTGTTCAAGTTCTGACAGGTAGTACCTAATGGTGGAACTAGGATTCGGACCCTAGTCTATATGACTCCTGAGTCTCTTTTCTTCATTCGAGTGTTTTTCAGTCACTGGAAACTGACTTTATTCTCTGGTTTCTCATTTTCTCTCTTATTCCTCCATTTTAGGTGATCAGAATACGATGAAGAATGAGCTAGGATTGAGAGGTGCAGGAAGGGAAGGAGTGAGAGCAAGAAAGGGCATGTGGGATTTTTGAACTTGAAATTAGTGGGAACCAAAAGTGGAAGGGGAAGAGTCAAGAAAGGAACATTACAGAAAGAGGAGAGGTTAGGATTGACTCCATGATTTTAAAGAACTGACAACACCCTTTAACTATTTAGATTTCTTTTGAAGGACAAAAATTCTCACAAGTCACCTGTGTTATTATTTTTATTATAGCGTATTATTTAAGCACACCTCAGCATAAAACCAGGTATAACTTTTATTCAGCTATAAAACAATCAAAAATTTAGAAAACAAATATAAACTAAAAATACTCCATTCCTTCATTCCTTTATTCATCCATTCAGCTAATGTTTAGCAGACATTTACTATAAAGCCAGACACTGGGGGTGCAGTAGCAAACAAGACAGTTAAAGCTCCTTCTCCCATAAAGTTGCATGCTAGTGAGATGAAATTAGTATTAATGACATTTATTTAATACAAAGGAATGACATTTGGCTAAAACTAAATTTCTATTCATAACATGAATACAATTCTGACAGCTTTTGAGTTTGGCATAGCTATACTGTACCACACATCCTAAGATGACTCAATTATCTGACCATTTGTCACTATTCATATTACTGCTGAATATGTCATAATACCAATTAGTTTCCATGAGGCATGAACAACATTTATATTTAAATTCATTTCTTATTAGCCATGACAATTAAATGATAATTGGCACAATTATAATCACAAGCATAAATATAGACCCTGAAGTCATGTGTTAGTTAAAGGTGTCATTAAGATGATGTTGAACAACTTGTGGTATTTAATATATTATCATATACATAAAATGCAAAATTAAGAAATATATTGTAGAGAATTCCAAGATCCATGGGAAAACATCCATAAAGCTTACTCTGAAAAATGTTGTAATGAATGATGCTTTCTATTTTCTTTCTCTCTGACTTTTAATAGACTCTGATCTCTTTGAAGGCAGGGAACCACTGCTCTAGATCTGTATCCACAATACCTTTTATGTATGGTAGCACCAAGTAGATAAATAGACATGGTTTTTGAGTGAATGAACAGAGGAAAGGCTGAATAAACTCTGGGTCCAAAACACATTTAGTTTTCTGCAGTTGAAATCTGCTCATCTGACCCTTGTAGTCATAACTTTTCTGTGCATTTCAAACATATAGCTGTAAATATACCAATGCTATATTATTTTTCATTAAGATTATCTAATCTTAATGAAAGAACTTAGAGTTTGAGAAAGAACTGTCTTCATTCTGATAGAACCCTTTTAATTCATCGATATTTTCCACCTTTTTTTTTTTTCCACCCATTTTTTATCCTCATGTACAGAGTTGAAATTGTGGTGTATGTACACATGCATCTCTTCCTTTTCCATTACTTTATATACATTTTTAATGTTGATTAATAGTATATACCCCATATATATCATTTAAATATTTATCCTTATTTAAAAATTAAGGCATATTCATTATAGATAACTTAAAAATACAGATAAATAAAATAATAAAATATCACTAATATTCCTACTATGAAGAGAAAACTGCTGTTATTTTCTTTTCTAGTGTACCCTTTCAGTCTTTTTCTAGTATATATATGAAGTGTATGTTCTTTTTTCAGAAATGAAAACCAATGATATATTCTTTTAGATATAGTATATTTAAAACTGCTAGGGAAGTGCTGGTGTGTTAAAAACACAGGTAGGAGGCTAAAAGGAAACCTAAGATGTGTACTGACAACACACAGCTAAAATAACCACATTGTACAGAGCTTTGAAGCACCTGTATTTTCTGGGAACCTAGGTGAGGAATGGTAAGAAAAAGTCTGGGGATCAGAAGTGACTAACTAAGCCAAAGCCCTAAGAACTGGAGTTAGAAGAGAAGTAGGATCTTGTTGCTAGGCAACCAGCATTCCAGGAAGAGACCTCCAGACAGCACACCCGCTATTCTGCCCCCCAGCGTGACGTGTGCTGAGTGTTTGTTTTGTGAGGATGGCTAGACCCCCTATGCACGTTGGCCTCCAAAGTCCGGCATGTGTCCTGCCCATAGAATATGCCCCTGACCTTCTCATCGCAGTCCGCAGCCCAGATGGAAAAGACAAACAGCTCTGGGACAGACCTTCAGTAAAGCCCCTATGGGCTCACAGTGAAACTGCTGAGCAGGATCTGTCAAGACCTGGCTGTCATTGGCTTTTTCTATCAGTGGCTTCAGTGCCCTGGGGGTAGGGAGGCATCAGACCCAGAGCATGAAAAGCCATAACTACAAGTCTTTTCAGGCATATTCAGGACTACAGGAGAAATGTTGGGGTAAGAGGAGGGGGAGGTGAACAAAGTCTATTCCATCTCCTCTGGGAGAAAACACTTGTCAGATTGCTATAGAATTGGCAGTGTGACTTTTTTACTGAAACTGTTAAAAATGGCAAACTCTGGTTCTTTTACGAATATGACTAATCAGTGTCCCTAAAATGCAGTGTTCTGGAGGATCTGACCACTCTACCATACAATTAATCATTTGCCTGACACCCAGGAGGTAACTTGTACCTTTTGTACTTTTTCTAGAGAGAGAAAGAAACTACCAGTTACTGAACTCTTATGTATCTGCAATCTCTTAACCACAAGTCCAGTATCCAAAAATGTACTGAAAATAAAGTTTTCTTTCTTCTTATTATTTAAAAGAAAAACACAAACTTAGAGAAAAATTGCAAGAATAATTCAATCAATCTTGTATACCTCTGATTAGATCCATTAATTGTTAGCAGTTTGCCATAATTACCTAGAAAATAAAAAGGGTCTCATAAGTTTTCAGCAAACTAGTTTGGCAATAAAACTTGATCTGAAATAACAGGTAGCTATATATAGTCTTTATTCACTCTGCTATTATGAGAATATGCATATATTTCATTGCAGAACTATTAATTATTTGATTATGGGGTACCATCTTAGACTCTACAGGGATGTTAGGTCATATATGGTACATGCATCTTTTTTTTTTTGTAATATCTTATTGGAGTATAACTGCTTTACAATGGTGTGTCAGTTTCTGCTTTATAACAAAATGAATCAGCTATACATATACATATACCCCATAACTCCTCCCTCTTGCGTCTCCCTCCCACCATCCCTATCCCACCCCTCTAGGCAGTCAAAAAGCACCGAGCTGATCTCCCTGTGCTATGCAGCTCCTTCCTACTAGCTATCTATTTTACATTTGGTAGTGTATATAAGTCCATGCCACACTCTCACTTCATCTCAGCTTACCCTTCCCCCTCTCCATGTCCTCAAGTCCATTCTCTACGTCTGTGTCTTTATTCTTGTCCTGCCCCTAGGTTCTTCAGAAACTCCTTTTTTTTTTAGATTCCATATATATGTGTTAGCATACAGTATTTATTTTTCTCTTTATGATTTACTTCACTCTGTATGACTTAGACTTAGACTTAGACTCTACAGGGATGTTAGGTCATACATGGTATATGCATCTTTGACCTTTCTAAAATCCATATAAGTTCTGAGTTCCAAAATACATCTGGCTGTAAGAATTATAGGTGGGGGATTATGAGCCTGTGCTATTTTCTAGATACTGTGCTGGGCAACTGACATTTTTTCTGTCTTTAATCTGCATAGCAATTCCATAGAGAAGTCATTATCTCCACTTTATAAGTTCAGAGACATTAAAGAACTCCCCCAATATTACATAGTAAGTGGTAGATGCAGAATTTAAACCTAGGTACATCAGGCTCTCTTTTAATTCTCACTATGCTTGTTGTGCCCATGAGAAAACCGAGGTTATGAGATATCCCAGGGTTGCAATTGTAGATGTAGGGCCAGAGTAGAATCTGTTGCCTGAGGGAACCATAGAGGTCTGCTGCCTCCTCTGCTTTATGCCTTGGCAAGCTGTAGTCTTGTGCAGGTATCTAGATCTATCCCCAAATCAGAGATGGAGGCAGCAAAACAAAGGAGATAGATATACACGCCGTCCTTCAAGCATCCCAGCTACTGTCTGCATGATGGATAACAACAAGGGCTTTGCTTTAGAAGACCTCCACGTTCATAGTCTTCCGATCTTGCTTTCAGGATTTACCAGCGGCATGTCCTTAGCAAGTCATTTAACCTCTCAAAGCTTTACTTTCTTTACCTCTAAAAAGAGATAATAATTGTTCTTAAATTACAGAATTGTTGTAAAAATTAAATTTGATAGCACTGTACTTATCATATGGTCAGCACTAATCAATGTGAGAAATTACCATTATCATATCATTCCCTATTTGCCCTGATACACTCCAGCAGTGCAAATGGTGTGTGATTCTCACTGAAATCTGATTTTCATTCCCTCAAGTTCCTTTCCTTGTTTATAGTAATGTCTGTTTGCCTCAGTAATGGTTGTTGATTGTAATACTGACCAACTAACCTTCCAAAGTAACACTCACTCTGCAAAAGCTGCCCACTTTATCCTGGAACACCCATGGCTTATCTTTTTGCATACTTAAGTCCTGCCAATATTTTAAGGCCCAATTTCAGTCTCATGCTCACCATGAAACCTTCACAGATTTCTATAGCCCTCAGTAATGTTGCCTTCAAATGCATTCCAAGAGCATTTGTTCTCTTTGCTACTGCCTGCCACTTAGACTCCATAATGTTATAGTATTTGCCTTGCCCTTTTAAATAGCTGTGGAAATTAGGATCCATGTCTTTATATTTCTTTGTACCTTTATCAGCAGTAGGTCATGATAGTTAGGACCCCATGAAAAGGTCTATAAATAAATACTGATGAGTTGAATATAAGAGCTTTTAATGTGTCTGGTAGTTTTCTCTTGAAAACTTTAAAATTTGAATTGGGACTTTTGAGGCCTTAAGCCATGGATAGAAAATACAAGAAATATATATTACCCTTCTTCCCTCTCCTGTGGAAGATTTTAAAATTCAACTGTTTCACTCTCACAATAAACCCAGGTGCATCTCAAAAGCTTTTCAGCTCTGGTCAAGGCAAGCTTGGCCAGTGAATCAAAACCAAAATACTGGATAATACATATTTGCTACTCATCACTTCTGCCTCCACCTTGAACACAGGGAGGGTAGAAGGATTTAGATGAAAGCAAAGCCAACCAAGATTAGTGCAAGTTCCTGGAAAAAGTGAAGCAGGGGAGGTTACTACAGATCTTAGAGAGAGAGAGAGATGGAGGATGGAGGCAAAATGAAAAAGGCCTTTTCTCCTGAAATAGCAAAAGAAGTAAAGATTAACAAAATAAATGAACAAGAGAAACTCCTGCTTCATAATCAACCTGAAGTGAGCTGTCTCGGGGTAGAGGGGGAGAGAAAGAAAAGAACAATGTGAACAAATGAGAGAGCCAAAGTGTTATTGTTGTTGTTGCTCATAACATTATTCCTGAGAAACTTTCTTAACTCTCAGAAATAGTTTTTGAGGTAAAGGATTGCTAAGGGGAGCTATGAATTGGTTAAATGCAGCTGTGTAACTTGTGGCTACTAGATACAGCAGATGTAGTAGTCGTGCTAAGGAAACTGAGAGGAACAAATAAATCTCATATGTAGCCTAGGAGACAGTCTACTGTAGTGAAAAAACATAGGGTGTAGAGGCAGATAGACCTGGGTTTGAATTCCTGCTCTACTGATCTCTAGAAATGTGACCATGGGCAAGTGACTTAACTATTTGAACTTCAGTTCTTCTGTATGTAAGGATCAAAGGGAGGTACTTGGTAAATTATTATTACTGCTCTGTCTTAATAGAAAAATTCTTATTGAATGCTTATTCTCTTGATCTTGATTAAGTGAACTGGACTGGGTTAAGTGGATGTGTCTCAAACTTGTGCATTAACATGATGTCACCATTGGGAACTGACATAATCCACATCAGAAGAGGATACAGAGTTAATCGAGGTATCCCAGTTGTAATGAACTCCTTTTAGGCTTTTAATGAATTTTTTGCTATTTAAAATTTTTTCTGTAAATATGGATATAACCAGATGGTCAACGTTAAAATTCAAATCCCAAGGCTTCCCAGTATCTATAGATGCCAGCATTTTCATTTGCATTATCAGCTACCCAGTAAGTTTGAATTAAGAGTTTTACTTCTAAGGGAGGCTGTTTTGTTTTTATTGTAAACTATAACCCTACATCCGGATGTTTCCAGTCTAATTCCTTGTAGAGCAATTTTTATGATTAACAAGTTAAAAAATTTTTTTCAACATGAACAGATGGTGCTTTTCAATGTCTTTTAAAAGGTTCTCTGTATCTCTTGCACAGCAGAACCTAAAATATGAATTGGACATTGTATAACTGAAAATATATGGAAGAGGAAAAGTGACTTGTATAGTTTAGAGTCTATATCAACTCTTCTTCCTTCATGGAGATTTATTCTCTTCATTTTAGTAACATTCTTGGGATTGTTTCACATTGAAATCTGAGTGAGAATCTGAGCTTATCTGCCTCTTAGACAGAAGCTTGAGATACCTAAAGATGAATAGATTTATTTTTAAATTTTCATTTACTATAACCTGTACTTTACAATAAATGTTCCAAAATTATGCTTCAACATGATTAATGTTGTACATTGATGATTGACCATGTTTTACAAGATTGCATATAAAGACTAATGGACATAAATATATTCTATTAAACATTCTTTATTTTCCTCCCTTGAATAATACATTTTCTATGTCTGTAAGTTATCGGTTCCCAGCCAAGTGAACTGCTTAATTAAGGTGATGGCAAGTACTTGGCAAATGAAGTGGCTTGGCATCTTCCATGTTACACTGTTTTAGATACATTCCCATGTTATACAGAGGATACACAAATAAAAATAATTCCATGAGTTGTGGGTGTGGTCCATCCAAATCTTTTCTGACAGTGGCACTAAGAGATGTTTGAGGGTAATCATGGGCATTGTCCTCTGTGTTTTCTAAGGCAGGCACAGGGTCTGGAATCTCCCTTTAATAAAAGTAACTTCTAACCATCTTCCTCTTTCCTTCACGTTTGCTAGCCATAAGAGATTGGTATAGAAAATGCATGACAGAAAAAAAAATCTTTTTGTTTCTTCTTTAATTTTGCTAGTCAACAAGTGCATATTTTTCCTGTATTATAAAATTGTAAGCCCCCAGAATGCCTGGGAAATTGGAAAGTAGTCCTAGAAAATATCTTGGTTATGGGGCAGTTGACAGAGCTGGATGACAAAAAAATTTTGTGCACCAGCAGCTAACCCCAGGTTGTAGTTCAACATCACCCATTCTTCCAAACCTTTCTTGACCTCCCCAGTTTAAGCTGATGCCTCCTTTCCTCTGAAACTTCTCTAAGGGATTTATATGTTTGTGAGTCTCTCCACACTGTAAGCCCCATGGGAATAAGGTCCCTATATTACAAATCTTTAAATCTCCTGAACCAACGCAGTACCTAGTGAATAGTAGGCACTTAATAAACATTTGTGAAGTTGATGTAATTGAATTTTCAAGTGGAGTATCTTTCCTTGTATTTGTTGAATATCATTGAGTCTTTCTGCCTGTGCTTAAGTTTCCTGCCTGGTAATGACTTGAAAACCCATTTAGTCCTTCTAGCCAATGGAGCATTAAATCCTTCCGTGGAAGGCATTGTATCCTAAAAGGGTTGATATTATGGTGGTGATGGGTTTCATTGCTAATAGCAGGAGCTACATATAATGAGTACCTGCTGTGGGTCAGACATTGTGCTACACATTTATTCTTTGACATGGGTAGTTTTTACTTCCATTTTACAGATAGAGAAAGTGAGGCTTTAAGGAACTAAGCAATTTGCCTAACCTCACAGAGCCAGCAATATGCAGAGCCAAGAATTAAAGTCAATTCTGACTATGATTTCCACGGCATTAAACATTATTGTGCAAGTGCCTTCACACTGTGTCTGCCTTTGTGCCAGGAAATCATTAGATGCTTACAAAAATCTGGTTCATTAAGTTTTCTGAATACTTGTGAAGCTTCTCAAAGTCATTTCTGATCAAATCTTTTAACTGTAGTATGCAAACAGCTTTTGCCAGAGTGCTGGTCTCTGTGAGGTTGACGAAAATGCTTTCCATTTTACCATCTTGATTTGAAATCGACAATAACAAATAACGGTAGTTAGCATCAGAACAAAACCTTCTTAAAGCAGCATGCACACCGTCTTCCACCTTGTATTGAGTAATTTAAACACTATTCCTGAAAATTAATCTGAAGTTAGTGTCTAGTCAGTTAAAAGTTTGTTGATCAAGGTTACATTGAATGGCTATCCTTTGCTGACACTGCTTTTGAATTTCCTTAGAACTTCAAAGCTAAATTGCTGAATAGCTCTGTGGATGCTTATACATAATTTTATAATTCCCTTTTATTTCCTTTTCATTTAATCCAAGTGTTGGATCACCCTTTCTTTTTTTGCCTTCTATTTATAAATTAGAATTTAATGCTTGCTTAGAGACCTTACTTTTTTTTTCACTTCAGACAAGTCCATCACTCCAAGACCTAATAGCCTAAAGATAAAATGGTTCAATCTTAACCAGAAAATGCTTAACTGAGATAACTCTGTAACACTAGACTATGAGGCCACTCGAAAATCATTTTTTCCTTTTTTCCCTCAAAAATTGTCTACAGCAATGGAACTGTTCCTTTGATAAGTAATAAAGTGAATATTCTGGTGTGTGTTTTGATTTTGGGGGAAAAAAAGTCTAAAATGCATATGTGTAAATAGCTTAGAATCCTCTATGTGCTCTAGGTGCCATGATACAGATAACGAAGTAGTTAAATAATCCTCTTTGGGCTTAGGGGTGCCAAGCTAATATATAATGTTTTGCCACAAGAAATCTCATGGTACCCATGTTTCTGCACAATTTACAGTTTCCTGCCAAAAGGAATTAAAATGCCACAGAACACAGGTTCTACAGAGTGAATGCAGATCCAGACATAGAGCATTCAGGTTAGAGACACAGAGCATTTTAGCATCACTCAGATCCTGCTTACATTCTGCTCAAAGTAATGAAGGAAACAAAGCCTCAGAAGAAATCTACTGATAAGAACTCAGTCACTTAAATGAATGGCATCTTGAATAAGACTATGATTTAAATAAGCTCTTTGATGTAAGAAGTGAACATTTTAGCACTGATGGTTTAGGCCAAGAATTTGAACCTCCAGAAATTTTCCTCCGACCACAGCAGGTTAAGGTATATCATCAGTAATTAGAGAGAACAGAAATGGAGGCGTGGAGGCTGATGAGTGAATAGTAAATGCTCTTTAAAAGTTCTGTATATAGTTCTCCTTTAGGAGTGTGGATTTACTCATCTTCAACAAAACTTTTTGTCATCCTAAGAAAGCCTTGAATTAAAGAACTTTTGTGAATTCTGTTGAAGATTTACACCTCAACTGAGTTGACTCAGCTGAGTATTACAGTCAGGATTCTGATGCCCAGAAAGGACAAACCCAGGCACAGCCGTATTCTTTGTTTCCTTAGAGATTTTTCGCCGTAAGGAAGGTTCATTATCTTGTTTAAGGACATCAGGAGGAGAGTAGTAACAGTTTCATTTAATTTCAAGGGTTGTAATCATTCTTTAAGAGTCAGTGAGAAGGTCTGTAAAGCAGCCAACATCCTAGAAGGACAACTCAAATGTGAAAACAATAACCACAGTAGAAATAGCAGAAATTTAAAATATGTATTTTGAAAACAGCATTTAAAAGGAATAAAAGATGGAGTATGTGTCACATTTTGGAAACTTTAAGTGATTCTAGATGGCATTTTGGACTATCCCTGTCCGGGATATCGTTAAAAGCAATCAGAATTATAGACCTTCAGTCTTTGTGCCACCTCCAGTTGCTTACTTTATTTCTTCTTACCATTTGCATCATTATCGCTGTTTCACAGTCTGTCCTGCACAGTGGTTCACAACTGGGGACAGTGTCACCCCCAGGTGCCTTTTTAAAATGTTTGGTCACGTTTTTCGTGTGTGTTGCAATGCCTGAGGGAAAGCTATTGACATTTAGTGGGAAGAGGCCAGGGATGCTAAGAAGCCAGCAGAGTATGAGACAACATGCACAGTTATCTGCCCAGAATGTCCGCAGCATCCCCATTAAGAAGCAATGGACCTCTTGAATCGGCACCCCAGTTTTGGGTTGACTGAACTGGTTCTTGCCTTTGAAGCAGGTTATTTATTCTGGACCCTTACAGCGTGCTTCAGGCCCTCGTCAATGATTGGGGCTGCTATCTCCCTCATTTGGCTTCAGCCTGAGAGGGGAGGGATATTTGGCAAAGAGAAATTCAGGAAATGTGCTTGTCTTGGTGTACCCCATTCCCTTCTGTTGGGAAGCTGACGCTGAGAACTCAGCTTCAGGCAGATTTACAGATACCTGTTTGCTGAGATGCCTCCAGCTACACAAGTGAAAACTCACACAACAGGTGCAGAAAATGAATGTCAGTGTCATTTCTTTTGCTGTTACACTGTCTCCAAACAGAAGGGAATGTGCAAAACATCAGTGTTGGCTGAAGTTGTGGGGCAGAGAATGTTGCCTAAGATGCTTAGAATGCAATGTTTGTGTAAAGAAAAGTATAGAGAAAATATTTCTGACTGATGTATGAGATGGCTATTTGATTTTTTCATAAAGGATTAAGTCACTTCTAGGAGGTGAGGAGGTTTGGCAATAAAGTATCTAAGTGATGGTTCAAGGTATAGCAGGAAAGATATAGAAAAGGAAAATTCTGAAGCTATGGGGGATGGAAGAGGTAAAGAAGAAAGGAGGGAGAAATTGACAGAAGTAGCAACCAGATTGTACATCTGTCAGTTAATTAAGGATTTGAAGTCTATCGTCACATCCTGATCTACTTTGGGAAACTCTGGTTATCATTCATCTTATTTTAGGTTAAAAAAGAAAGAAAGAGAAACCGAAAAAAAAGCATACTCAATTTTCATTTATTCCATAAAAATATAGTTTTTGATATGGTTTAATTCTATGTACAAAGTGTCCCAGATCAGTATTTTTAAAAATTCATTAAAAGGTTTTGATGTAAGCAAATCTGATGTAAAACTATTACAAACCCAGCATCACACACTATTATCTAGATTTTTATTAAAATAATGTCTACAAATAAGAACCTCCAGAACCAAAGACATGCCAAATATCTGAAATCATGTCTATAATTACCTCCAGAAATGATTTGACGTAGCAAAATACAGGAAAAGAAAATGGAGCTCTTTCCTTTTAACCTCCTCAATTGGATTTTTAAAAAATGAAGTTCTGAAGGTCTTGGAAGTGAATAACGGTGAACTTATTTGAGTTTTTAATACTGTATCTTGGAATGTTTTCAAAACCAAGCCTTGTCACCTATTGTCAGGAGGAGATAATAGGAAGCTTTGCAAATGTCAAGGCAAAGGTCGTATCTGGCACCTTCATCTCCAGGTCTGATCTATAGGCACTTTCTAATTTTTCTTTTCCCTAACTTACTTGTGCCCTAACACCTCTAGGATAGTTTGAAGATATGATGACAAATTACATACTTCAATTGGTTGCAGTATGCTACAATGTTATTTTTGATGTGTTCTCACATTCCTTATACTGTTATTTACAATTACCTCTGGCCCACCAAATGTAAGCTCCATTAGATTTTTATCTCAGTAGCTTTAGTATCTAGAAATGTACATTGCCTTAATAGTAGGTACTCAAGAAATGTTAGTTAATAAATGAATAAATTAATAATTCATTTTCTTTAAATATTGCACACAGTAGGTCTAGAGATAGTTAATTATTGAGTTTGGGCCATACTGAACTTCTTTTTTTTTTTTTTTTTTAATTTAATTTATTTATTTATTTTTGGCTGTGTTGGGTCTTCGTTTCTGTGCGTGGGCTTTCTCTAGTTGCGGCGAGCGGGGGCCACTCTTCATCGTGGTGCGCGGGCCTCTCCCTGTCGCAGCCTCTCTTGTTGCGGAGCACAAGCTCCAGACTCGCAGGCTCAGTAGTTGTGGCTCACGGGCCTAGTTGCTCCGCGGCATGTGGGATCTTCCCAGACCAGGGCTCGAACCCGTGTCCCCTGCATCAGCAGGCAGATTCTCAACCACTGCGCCACCAGGGAAACCCCATACTGAACTTTTATGTGGACTCTCCTCAAAGTCAGCCAATGCTAGTGCATCAGGTCTTCTGAACACTCTTAAATATTATGGGGCAAAAAGGTTAAAATTTAAAATTTTAACTATGCCAGTGACCTTAGTTTCTTAAATGTACCTCTTTGGAATAAAGGAATGTCATAAAGTACTTATTACATGGAAATAGGGTTTATATCATACTGATCATTTGTTCAATAAATCATCATCTATATGATAAGCATATGCAAGGCAATACACTCATCCTTTAATAGTTTTATATTTATGCAAGCGGGAAAGGTAGAAATATACCTTCCAAAAGATTCAGGATGAAGCATCCGTGTCTCAGGCTATTTCAGCCCTAAACTCGTGCACCATTTAATTTGCTGGGCAGATTGCTGACTGACATAGAGAGGGGCTCTGACATAAGTTACCAGGATGGCTGGACACTTTCATGTCTAAGTGTTTCAATAAGGATTCCCAGTTGGAAGTGATTGATGTTTTGAGTGAGCTCTCAGTTCCATTGAAGGCTGCCTCTGTCTAATAGACACGGGCAAGCCAATGCTGCCTTCCACTGCCTTTTTCCTGCGTTTTTCCTTAGTCATGCTTGGGGTTCTCCTTGTGCAGCCTCATAGTGATTTCTGTCTACCATTAAGTATTTGCCCTCTCTCTCGTGAGCCGTTGCCTCTCCATTCATTCTCATCTACTATGACTACTGCATTATCTTTGTCCCAAGTGATTCATACTATGACGCTTGTGCTTTAAAAACAAAATCACTTCATAGAACGCTTCTTATTTTCAGCTTGCTTGTTAAAAGCCTTTGAAGTTGGTTACTTTCCTCGGATGTCACTGATTTGAATTTTTCTAGAAACATCTGTTAGTATAAATTATGCTAGATTGGGTTTTTGTCCATTTGAGTACCAGAATTCACTGCCACGAGAGAGAAGTTGGGATTAGAAGCTTGATATCATTCATACTTGAATTGAAAGGTATTTTTTACATATTTTGCATTCTAAACCCAAGCATATTTTGAAATAGATTTAATACTTTGTAATAAATGGACAGTGGTGGCCTCATAATTTTGGTAGATAACATATAAAATATTCTGAAACATGGTCATGGTGTCATAGGGATCATCAATAAATAATAATATTGACCATTGAAACTCCCAGCTCTGTACCCCAATACTTTTGCTTCACACAAATAGACTTCCTGTTTTCCATAATCCCCAAACCATGTTGTCCTTCCCTAATTAGGTTGGACATGTACCTTGGCGCTCACCCTGCCTCTTGACATCTTTATCATTAGAACATACACACGCATATACACACCACACACAAGGTCAGCTTTGCACCCAAGAGACTTCACTAACCACTGTGTCTTAAATGTTTGAGCTTAATTGACCTTCTAACCTATTGTCCTGTGATATAATACTGTCTTGAGCTATCAATAAGTTTTGAATTTCTAGAAGCCAAGAGTTATCTTATTCTTCTTAATAGTCTAAAGTGTCAAATATTTCATGGGGCTTTGGCACTTAGTAAATATTTGGTAATTTTTTAAGCATCTAATTGAGCCAGATATTTCATCCTGTTTGTGAGGCAGTAGGTGTTTTATGGAGTCATTAAAAGAGCAGCCTCTTTGCTGATTGACCTATGGCCATTGTGGTGACTGACAGAGACGCAGAGGAGCCTGGAGCTGTCACAGCTAGTTGCTGAGAACCTAGAAAAACCAGATGTACAGCCCAGTCCAAAGGATCACAGACACTTCACAACTGCAGTTTTGTGGAGGGTTCATTCTTATTACTTTGTGGGAAGCTCCACATTCATGCTGGTTAGCAGAGAAGAGCTAGCAATTCATATTTTACAAATGTACAAATCCAGCCTCAAAACCACACACTGATTTTACCTTCAATCTCTGGACAAACTTTGCTGTGCTACTAAGGGACAAATATCAGGGTTTAGCATGGTGAACCCATCTTTGAAGAAGAAGGGAGTCAATGGAAAAAACAGGATCATCACTGTCTGCCTCCAATTCTCTGTAGAAAATGTTGACCTATAGCTGATTTGTTATATTTTCCCTTTGAAAAGATTTTTTTCATTTCCATGATGACTAGATACAATATATTTCTTATTAGCCAACATAATGAGCTGGCAGCTTGCTATGTTAAAAAGAGCTGCTTATAATATTAGCTCTATATTCTTGGGCAAGTTGCTTAATTTCTGTCATCTTCAGGGACTTCATCTGAAGTATGGAGTTTTGGAAAACATCAAGGAGTAAGAAAGGATGAATTGCAAGTGAAAGGAGAGGGGATTATGACTATTCTTCTACTTTCATTGAAGTCCATTTGTTCCTCCTTTAGATCCTTTCAGAGTCCTTCTCTATTCTCTTTTGTCTTCTCTGTTAGAATTTATGTTGGTGAGGCAAGAGACAAGTTCTTTCTCAAACACTGCTCTAGTTCCACTTTCCCAAACAGTATCTGGCATATAAATAAATACATAAATATAAATACATATAAAATAATGTTTGTATAAAGTATACAGTTACTGTACTTTCCAGCTGTCCTCACAAACAGAGATAGCTTCCTATTTTGGTCCATATCCTTTTTATAAAACCTCATCACAAAAAGGTATCCCCTTTCAGAATCCTTTAATTTCACTGATAGCCTCATGTACCTAATGGCATAACAATCTTTTAATTTTAAGCAAACAAACTAAGAAACTTGGCAGTGGTGGTTGGGTTGTTGAAACCAAGAATTTTCATCAGGACTCTTGTTCCCAGGAAAAGTGACAGAAGAAACTAGGGTTTAGCTTTTGCTAGGGTTTTTTAAATAGATCTTTATTGGAGTATACTTACTTCACAATACTGTGTTACTTTCTGTTGCACAACAAAGCAAATCAGCCATATGCATACACATGTCCCCACATCCCCTCCCTCTTGAGCCTCCCTCCCATCCTCCCTTTCCCACCCCTCTAGGTCATCACAAAGCACCGAGGCAACCTCCCTGTGCTATACTGCTGTTTCCCACCAGCCAACTATTTTACATTCAGTAGTGTACGAACGTTGATGCCACTCTCACTTTGCCCCAGCTTTGCCCTCCACCCATGTCCTCAAGTCCATTTTCTATGTCTATCTCTTTATTCCTGCCCTGCAACTAGGTTCATCAGTACTATTTTTTTTTTTTTTTAGATTCCATATATATGTGTTAGCATACGACATTTGTTTTTCTCTTTCTGACTTACTTCACTCTGTATGACAGAGTCTAGGTGCATCCACCTCACTACAAATAACTCAATTTCATTTGTTTTTATGGCTGAGTAATATTCCATTGAATACAGGTGCCACATCTTCTTTATCCATTCATCTGTTGATGGACATTTAGGTTGCTGCCATGTCCCGGCTATTTTAAATGGTGCTGCAATGAACATTGTGGTACATGTCTGTTTTTGAATTATGGTTTTCTCAGGGTATATGCCCAGTAGTGGGATTGCTGGGTCATATGGTAGTTCTATTTTTAGTTTTATAAGGAACTCCATTCTGTTTTCCGTAGTGTCTGTATCAATTTACATTCCCACCAGGGGTTGCCTTTTCTCCACACCCTCTCCAGCATCTATTGTTTCTAGATTCTTTGATAATGGCCATTCTGACCGGCATGAGGTGATACCTCATTGTAGTTTTTACTTGCATTTCTCTAATAATTAGTGATGTTGAGCATCTTTTCATTTCCATATTTTCACTTGTGCTTTGACACTTCCTTTGAGCTTATATATAAGCTCATTAAGGTAAAGGGTAGTGTCTTTGGGATTTAATAATCATGAAAATATTATTCAGCCCCATGTCCTGTGGACATAATTATACCATTGGCTATCCCATAAAGTTGTCAGATGATCTGATAACCTTATTCAGATGAGGAGCAGTTGGCTTATCCATAACATTGTTAAGATTCAGGTTATTTTCAGAAAAGATGGTTAAGGAGCCCAAAGGCTGGGTGTTGTTCAATTAACCTCAACATACTTTTTGAAAATTCTATGGGATAAAAAGCAGAGATGTTATAGCTTTACTGAGGATGAGCAAATTCCTGAGTTATGACCGGGAGTGAGTAACCCTTTCTCCAGTCTCTTCAGGAAATCTTTGTTTTCTCATGCAGAAATGGTATAAGTGATGCAGGATTATATGGCTTTCCACGCTTACAGTTCTAATTTGATTGTCCTTTCAGGGCTTTGGTAAATGTGGTAGTTTACTAATGCTGCTGTAATGTATTACCACAAAAACAACACAAACTTATTATCTTAAATTTCCTGTGAAAAGAAGTCAGAAACAAGTCTTACAGGAATAAAAAGCAATGATAGCCGAGCTGCATTCCTTGGTTTGTGGTTCCTTCCTCCACAATCAAAATGCACTACACCAATTTCTGTTTCCATCATCACATCCCCTTTTCTGATTCAGACCCTCCTGTCTCCCTCTTGTACGCTTCTGATTACATTGGACTCACCTGGATAATCCAAGATAATGATCATTTTCCCATCTCAAGCTCCTTAATCATATCTGCAAAGTCCCTTTTGCCATGTAAAGTAATATATTTAAAGGTTCTGGGGATTAGTACATGGATGTCTTTGCCAGGGGCAGAAGGGGTGGCATTATATTCTATTTACCACAGTGAAATAGATCTAAGTGCATACTTCTAAAAATGCCAGTCAGACAAGATTTAAGTCTAGAAACAAAAGTTATAGCGTGTCTTTTTCTTTTAGTGCCTCACTTAAGTTCTTGGTTTTCCCACATAAAATGTCATCTATATATTGCAGCTGCTTATTATCAGTCTCTTTAATTAAGCGCCTATGTTTACTCAAATGTGAAAGATAATCATTTGTTAGCTTAAGTTAGATCTCTGATCTAATTACCTTGTGACACTGTAAAGAGAGTAAGGTTGTTTAAAAATGTAAGACTATGCATTTCATACTTAACAAATGAAATTCTGGCTTATTATAGCTGACTAAAAAGCAATAAAAATTAAGGGAAACTTGGGCCTGTGAGCCATGGCCGCTGAGCCTGCGCGTCCGGAGCCTGTGCTCCGCAACGGGAGAGGCCACAACAGTGACGGGCCCGCGTACTGCAAAAAAAAAAAAAAAAAAAAAAAAAATTAAGGGAAACTAAATATAATCTAACTCAACCTCGAGATACAACCTAAGTGTTATCTATTTTATGAAATCGTTGCTGACCTTGCTAGGTAGAACTAGGCACTGCTTCCACTTTGCTGTGATAGCATCATGTGCATAATTTTTTTATAGCATTTACCACATTCATATATTGATCTGTTTACATGACTGTCTCCAAACTACCTGTAAGAGCCTCAAGGGCAAGCACTCCGTTCTGTTTTTCTTGGTACTAATGCCACCTAGAAGGGTATCTGACACATAGCTGGTGTTTTATTGATGCTTCTTGAGGGAATGTGTTCCTTTGAAGGCTGTTTAGCATCTCTTTGCTAGCTGTCTTACAACATTGACTGAGGAGCACAGTGATGAGACTGGTTCAAAGAGACGAATCAATAGAAATTTACTTCCATCCCTGGGAAAGCAAATCTGAGTACATGCCCCTACTAATGATGGGTCAGTGGCATTACTTCTTATCACAAAGCACCTTCCAAATCATTATTAGGCGCACAGCACAGATTCAAGAGTATAAAGACAAATAAGTATGCTTTCAGAGGAGTAAGATAGGGTATAAGCATTTTAGTGAAAATTTAAAATCCTGCGTTAACTGAGTAGAAATTAGATCTAAACAAACAATTGTAAATATGAAGTTCTACAGCTAGGCTTAGGGCATGCGAATCTAATACATTCTCTCTATCCTACCAGGAATGTTTAAACTCAATCATATTCCCTTTCAATCTGTTTTTATGCAACTTAAAAAATAACGTTTTAAAAAGTTTTAAGCTTTATTAAGGTATAATTGATATACATAAATTGCACATCATTAATGTATGCATTTTGATGAATTTGGGCATATGCATACGATATCACCACAATCAAGGTCGTAAGCATATCCGTAACCTCCAAAATTGTTCTTTTGTTCCTGTGTGTGTGTGTGTGTGTGTGTGTGTTTTGTGGTGAGAACACTTAACATGAAATCTATCCTTTTAACATATTTTCAAGTGTGCAGTACCATATTGTTGTACTCCACAACTTATTCATCTTGCATAACTGAAACTAGTACCTAGTACTCATTTAGCAATAACTTTCCATTTCCCCGTTCCCAACTCCCTGGCAACCACCACTCTATTGTCTACTTCTATGAGTTTGACAATTTCAGATCCCTAATACAAGTGGAATCATGCAGTATTTGTCCTTGTGTGACCGTCTTATTTCATTCAGCACAGGGTCTTATAGGTTCATCTATGTTGTGGCATACGGCAGAATTTCCTTCTTTTTTAAGGTTGAATGATACTCCATTGTATGTATATACTACATTTTCTTTACCTATTCATTTGTTGATGAACATTGGGTTGTTTACATATTTTGGCTATTGTGAAATGGTAAGGATGAAATGAACATGAGGGTGCAGGTACCTCTTCCAGATCCTGATTTTGTTTCTACTTAATGTCTGCCTTCACCGCTTTAGTTATTTAGCAACCGTCTCATAATTTCGTCAAGCTTCACAATAGCTTCCTAGAGGTTTGAACATACAAAAAAATTTTTTTAATTTGTTACTGGTAGTGATCCTTGAACTTCCAGAATCTGGGTAACAGAGTGTAAAGGTCTCTTAGGTACTCTATTTTTTTTTTCCAGTGGTAGTTTTTTAATATATCAGTTTTTCGTACATCAAGAAAATGGCTTGGTTCAATTCAAGTAGTACTCCTTTAGCTGTTTTATTCTTTTTATTTTTGTTTTGTTTTTTTTTTCAGATCAATAGATTTTTTTCTTCAAATTGAAGGAGTTGAATGTAGAATGTGAACTTTAGAGCCAAGCTTTGGAGTTTACACCCCCTTCCACGATTTTTTTAAAATTCTTAAATTTTTTATTTTTTACATCTTTATTAGAGTATAATTGCTTTACAATGGTATGTCAGTTTCACTTTATAACAAAGTGAATCAGTTATACATATACATATGTCCCCATATCTCTTCCCTCTGCATCTCCCTCCCTCCCACCCTCCCTATCCCACCCATCTAGGTGGTCACAAAGCACCGAGCTGATCTCCCCGTGCTATGCGGCTGCTTCCCACTAGCTATCTACCTTACGTTTGGTAGTGTATATATGTCCATGCCTCTCTCTCGCTTTGTCACAGCTCACCCTTCCCCCTCCCCATATCCTCAAGTCCGTTCTCTAGTAGGTCTGCGTCTTTATTCCTGTATGCCCCTAAGTTCTTCTGACCATTTTCTTTTTTTTTTTTCTTAGATTCCATATATATGTGTTAGCATACAGTATTTGTTTTTCTCTTTCTGACTTACTTCACTCTGTATGACAGTCTCTAGGTCCATCCACCTCACTACAAATAACTCAATTTCATTCCTTTTTATGGCTGGGTAATATTCCACTGTATATATGTGCCACATCTTCTGTATCCATTCATCTGTTTATGGACACTTAGGTTGCTTCCATGTCCTGGCTATTGTAAGTAGAGCTGCAATGAACATTTTGGTACATGAATCTTTTTGAATTACGGTTTTCTCAGGGTATATGCCCAGTAGTGGGATTGCTGGATCGTATGGTAGTTCTATTTTTAGTTTTTTAAGGAACCTCCATACTGTTCTCCATAGTGGTTGTATCAATTTACATTCCCACCAACAGTGCAAGAGGGTTCCCTTTTCTCCACACCCTCTCCAGCATTTATTGTTTGTAGGTTTTTTGATGATGGCCATTCTGACTGGTGTGAGATGATATCTCATTGTAGTTTTGATTTGCATTCTCTAATGATTAATGATGTTGAGCATTCTTTCATGTGTTTCTTGGCAATCTGTATATCTTCTTTGGAGAAATGTCTATTTAGGTCTCCTGCCCATTTTTGGATTGGGTTGTTTGGTTTTTTGATATTGAGCTGCATGAGTTGCTTTTATGTTTTGGAGATTAATCATCCTTTGTCAGTTGCTTCATTTGTAAATATTTTCTCCCATTCTGAGGGTTGTCTTTTCGTCTTGTTTATGGTTTCCTTTGCTGTGCAAAAGCTTTTAAGTTTCATTAGGTCCCATTTGTTTATTTTTGTTTTTATTTCCATTTCTCTAGGAGGTGGGTCAGAAAGGATCTTGCTGTGATTTATGTCATAGAGTGTTCTGCCTATGTTTTCCTCTAAGAGTTTGATAGTTTCTGGCCTTACATTTAGGTCTTTAATCCATTTTGAGTCTATTTTTGTGTATGGTGTTAGGGAGTGTTCTAATTTCATTCCTTTACATGTAGCTGTCCAGTTTTCCCAGCACCACTTATTGAAGAGGCTGTCTTTTCTCCACTGTATATTCTTCCCTCATTTATCAAAGATAAGGTGACCATATGTGCGTGGGTTTATCTCTGGGCTTCTATCCTGTTCCATTGATCTATATTTCTGTTTTTGTGCCAGTACCATACTGTCTTGATTACTGTAGATTTGTAGTATAGTCTGAAGTCAGGTAGCCTGATTCCTCCAGCTCCATTTTTCTTTCTCAAGATTGCTTCTAGCTATTCAGGGTCTTCTGTGTTTCCATACAAATTGTGAAATTTTTTGTTCTAGTTCTGAGGTACTCTATTTTTAATGGCTCTCCAGACTACCCTGGCCGTTGCTTTCTAGAGGTCCTGAGAATACCACCGTCAGTGGTTTCCTGTACTGATTCAGCATCAGAATTACTTGTGGTGCTTTATAAAAACAAGAATCTAGGAACCCGTCTGAAATCTTTATATGAGAAGTCTGGAGAGGGGTCTGATTAGTTTTCTAATGAACTTAGAATAGTTTTTCCTCATAATAGATCCTGAAGAAATATTAGTTTACTTTCTTTTTTTGTTTGTTTGATTTTTTTTTTCTTTGTGAACTCAGGTCTGGAAAGTGTACTAGGCTCTTTTGTCAGGGGAATGTTTTCCCCTGAAGGAAGAAGAGTGATATTAACAATCTGAGCTTATTACATTTGTATTTTGTCACACTATAAATAGGAAGGGTCAAGAGAGTTACTATTATGAGGTAGGGATGTATGTATATTTATATTAATATATAAATGTGTATGTTATAAACACATGGTAATGACTATGTAAATAGGCACAGAGATACACATATACTTAATTTATCTATATGGCATTTCACTTCATCATTGTCAACAACTATTGTGAATTTCTTGCGGAGTGATTCAGAAGTGATCAACAGGAATGATAGTCAAATAGACATTTTTCTCTTAAGGGAAAAAAAAAGGCATTCTTATGTCATTCTCTTATAACCTACTAGTATAGAGGAAAAGGAGCTGTAACAGGCCTATTCTGAAAATTACTTGCAGTATCTTAGGCTCTTCTTTCTCTAGGTCACTTTTTAAAGTCCTTGTTGAGAAGAAAATGAGAGGAACAGATTTTTCCATTTTTACCTCTGACCTCTCTGACTGTTCTCAACCTGCTTTAGAGGCTCCTCTTTTTCTACCTACCCCTAAAATACTGCTGTTCCCAGGTATTGATAAACTTCATCCATTCTCCTTGGATGATGTAATTTATTCATATTATGCTTGAAATAATGTTACTGACTCACAAGTCTAAATGTAAACCTTGATGGCCTATATGTACCCCATACTTTACATGTATACAATTGTCCTTAATATATTTCCATCAAAATCTTCTCTATTTCCTGTATTTCTCAGCTCTGTGTATTGTACTTTTATGTCTTCAATTACCCAACCAATAAATCAGGAAACCTTCCTACCTACCCTCCTCCTGCTCCTTGTCTCCCACATCCAAGTCCCATTTATTCTACTTGCTTAATTAAGGAAGTTGAAACTAGCTGTTCCCTTCTCTCCTGTTCCTCCCCTCTTGCCTGGGTTTATACTCACAGCAGCTCATATGGAAATACCACAATAGTATCTTTAAGATTCTCCCCGCCTCCTGGTTTACAATCTATCCTCTGTGTTGCTGAGAGTGATCTTCCTGAAACATAAGTCTAATCATGAGATTCTCCTGGACTCTCCACAAAAGCTTCAATTAACTTCCATTGTTCATAGCATAAAGTCTCAAACTCCTTAATTTGACATATGAAACCCTATAAGTTTTGGGTTCTTTCTTTATACCCCTTCAGATTTATATCTTTCCTCAATATTCACTGAACCTAAAGCTATAGATATTCTAAACTCTGCACATCCTCAAACACATGGTACTGTTTCATATTCCCACACCTCTGTGCATCACCCTGGCTCCCTTAGCTTATAGTGCCTGTCCTGCCTGTTCCTGGTCACCTGAGGGGCACTTTCTCATCTTCCAGAATCACTTCATGGCCACCTTCTCCATGGAGCCTTACATAAGACCTATCCTCCAGCAGAATTGAGTAGTTCCATCTTTGTACTGACACTTGTGCCACAATGTTACTGTCACATATAGTGATAGACTGTATGGGTACAGTGGAAGTGCTATATGTAATCAAGTCTTGGTCTTCTGTTTAGGTAAATGATTCTTTCTTTTTTAATGTCCTGATCTGGAACTATGTATCTCCACCAGCATTTTTCCAAAAATACATTTTCTACCAAACTGCAGGGAATATTCCAAAATATTCTGAGTACCCTGCTTTAGGAAAAACCTGAAATTTCATATTCACAAAATAGATAAATTAGTGGCTGGTAATTTAGGTTCGTTACCAAACACTGACTCAGTGTCTACTTGGTACCTCTCATGCCAAGTGTTGGTGCTAGGCACCGGAGTTCAAAAGTTGGGAGCACACAGTCCCTCCCCTTGGAGAGTGTAGTCTAGATAAAAGAAAAGGAGAAATTTGTTATACAAAATGATTTGTTACAGGGCTTCTCTTAGCAGCGATGTTATCAGGAGGTTTTTAAGTATCTTTTGATTTATATAGCATCTTTTCTGCATGCTTTTGGTTATATGTCAGATTCTTAAAGTGTGTCACACTTATAGCTTCCATAGAAGCACTATTCCAAATCCAGGAAGGAGCTTTGTTCCCCATTTTGATTATGTAAGTTTCAAGCTTTCAGAGTTTGCCAGAGCCACACTGATTTCAAAAATGGCATTAAACAGAACTATCTTAACTCAACCTTGTCAACTTTCCTGTGACACATGAAGGCACTAAAAGGCTCAGCCATCATATCCAGCTATCTGTTAGGTGCTGCTCACTGCATCTGAAATCCTAAAATTAGGGCAAGCCTCTTAGTGAACAGGAGGCAGCACTGCAGGCACCACAGGTTACTCACTAGCCATCACCTAATGGCTATTTCCATCCTATGGAGCCTAAGTGAGAAATAAGAATGTATCCATGACTTGTAAGTCCAATTCTGTACAGCATGCACTATGGACAGATCAGCGCTAAGCTAGGTGCAGAGAAATCATGATCTCACAGCAGCTATAACGAAGTGGAAACCTAAATGTATAGTTCTGCTTTTCCCTGCTCTTAGTTGATAGCATTTCTCACAGATATCCAAAGTTTTCCATATCCCATCATTTAGGGGGTATTAACCAAATGCTGGCTTGGCATCTTAGTTCCGTCACTGTTATCAAGGCCTGGTCCCCAGATCTAGAATCTGAAAGAGCATAGTATTGCCAGGTATGACCCTATTCAATTATCCAGTAATCAGTTGCTACCACTATATGCCAGGCACTTAGCTAGTAAATGACCTTTGTAGCCATTTCCTCTCTGAGATATTGGCCACCTCCCTGAGCTCCTTTCTGAGATTCTTTTTGTGAATGAGCCATACAAGTCTATGTGGGAGGCCTATGTCCCCCTGACCCACCACTGTGCTGAGCCTGATACATCCCTGCTTTTTCAAGTGTCTGTAACTTTGACACACTCCTTGATTCCCCTCCGAAGTCCTCCTCCTCCTAGCCTAGGGGAGTTTTAGTCGTGGAGGTAGGAAGCTTTGGCATTTCTTACCCTGTGTTCTTCCAAATCTACAGGGAGTTCTTTCTGTTTCTCCAGCTGAGAGAGAGACTTTTTTTTTTTTTTTTTTTTTTGCGGTACGCGGGCCTCTCACTGTTGTGGCCTCTCCCGTTGCGGAGCACAGGCTCCGGACGTGCAGGCTCAGCGGCCATGGCTCACGGGCCCAGCCGCTCCGCGGCATGTGGGATCTTTCCGGACCTGGGCACGAACCCGTATCCCCCGCATCGGCAGGCGGACTGAGAGAGACTTTTAAAACACAAAAGCCAAAAATTGAATCCTTGTTTGTCTGTTTGTTTTGGTGTCATCCCTTAACTTGAGGCAACGAATATAGAGTGACCTGGCTGACTGAATGGAGCAAAGGACAAGGAGTATTAGAAAATACATACGTTCTAAAACGCTTATTTATTTATTTAAAATAGTTTTCTGCCCTTGCAAATTGCTTGATGAGCCTAGGATTTGAACAAGAGAAGATTTGATAGCCTTACTAGATATTCTGTCTAGACCAGGAACAAACTTAATAGAACCTCCCCATTTTGTGCAAGCCTAGCAAATCTTCAGTAACATGATAGTCATGTGCCTCTCTTCCATAATCATTATTGGGCAAGGGTCTTACAGCTTTTTCTGCATTTACTCCCTTGCTCTTGATGCATCCCTTGCATTCTAAAGACTTTTCAATGCCAGAGACTTCTTGTGGCCCATGTTAGTCCAAGGACATCTATCTCTTAGTCCAAGGACATCTATCTCTCTTTGTTTAAGTAGTGATAGCATTACTACTTTGTGCTTATCATGTTTCTCTAATTCCCTGTTCAGGCATCTTCTTTTTTTTGATAATGTGGGTGTTTTTTAACCCTAGAAACCAAAGGCAAACTGGAGACAGAAAATCTGCCTTATAAAAAGCATGGCGAATAGTTGGTTCCACATGTCTTCCAAAACTTGAATCTTGGAGCTCAAACATAACTTACCTAACATTCCTTAGGTAATAAGTGAAAACAGCTCTCCCAGCTCCCCATTGCTCACACTCCGCTACGAGCTAAAGGAGCCCCTATTCCTACTTCTGGTTAAACCTCAAAGACTAGCAGAGAAGTAACTTCAAACACCTCCAGTGTGTGTTCGAGATGGAGTTCGCAAATTCTCTGAAACTGCAGATGATAGACGTAAAGGTAGATTTTAGTGGAAGGTAGATTTTGTTTCTATATGTGTCTGTCACTACATGGTGACTCTCTTGAGGGCAGGAAGTGAATACTATTCATCTTTGAATTCCGACCTTCTAACTAGAAACAAGGTGTTTGACAACAGGGTGTACAATTCAATGTTTGCTTAGCTAGGTTGAGCTCAATCAATGTATATCCTTAAAAACATTATTCATTTAGTCACCAAATCTTTACTGAATACCTGTTATGTAAATGTATTAGGGACTAGGGATACCAGGAGAGCCCAGGTATGGCCCCTGACTTTAAAAATTTTATAATCTAAAGAGGTAGATATTGTGCAGTGAAAAGAACGTTAACTTTTGAGTCAAGACTTGAACTCTTTTTCTGCCACTTATCAGCTAGGTCACATTGGACTTGTCACTCAATCTCTCTGGGTCCCAGTTTCTTCACTTAAAAAAAAATGATGTAATAACTGCTTCATAGGATTATAACGAAGATTAAATGAGACCATATGAGATAAATTTTATCTATATTTGTTATAATCTGTCCTCCCTCCTAGTCCTTCATCACTACCCTGTAAATAAACAGAACAAGAAACAGATTTCACTCACCCAGATGAGAAGAGTATGGTTCAGTGAAGTTGAGTGATCCAGGCTCATACAGCCAGTAAGTGGCAAGACAAGACTCCGACCGACATCTGCAAAATCGTAGAGATTTCCATTCCCAGGAGTCTGAGTCTATGATGAAAATCAGTGAGCTTCCTTCAGTGTAAACTTGCTCATACCAGTCATATCTTCCAAGTGAAGACTTACTCCAAGCCTCTTTTTGCATGACAGACTGAGAATCTTTTTGGTCTTGTCTTGGTCTCCTTCCATGGGTATGTGGTCTTTTTTTATGGTTTGGAAGGGACAGATATATACTTGGTCAGGCTCAGGTTCTAGTGGCAGATCACCTTGACTTTGATGATGACAGCTCCCGTTGTCAGTGTGCCCAGAAAACTAGAGCAGAGGGAGCTCCCACAGAGGGAGCACAGCAGAGACAAGTCTCACATGGAATTGATTGAAATCTGAGATTACTCAGGCTTCCATCATTCACAACCTCTACAGAAAACTGATTGTTAGAAGGAATGGTATCTTGCTTAATCATTCCCTAACCTTTTGATCCTCTTCCCTGTTGATAATCACTGCTTAGCCTATTTCTTACTGCTGAGAAAGTGGGCAGGCAGCTGCTGCAGCCTGTAGCAGATTCTAAGGTTGCACCTTAGAGGGTTGGCAAAGGATACCTTGTGAAGCTGAGGATTTTGTAAAAATGTGTTTCACCCTGGAGAGTCTGAGCAATCAGTCCTGGGCTTTTCTTCTCTAAACTGTTTATGCTAATGAAGGAAATCATTTAATCAAAGTGTGAAGGGGGATTTTTTTCTAAGCATTTTTGGCTTTGGTGGCTACTTTACATATATGTTATAGGAGCTTTTCAAACTGATTTGGTGGTTTTGTTCTCTGCAGCCTGTCCATACTAATTGTGCTGCTAGGATGTGTTTGTCAAATAATATAGGCTAACATTTTCTTATTAATTTAAAATTGATAATGCTTACCACTTTCAAAAAGCTACGGTCGATTTTGTGGTTATTTGGCTACATTTGGAACTTTGGATGATTGAAATCTGCCATTTTCTCCTAGATATTTAGTGTCCAGACTCCCTCCCGCAAGAGCGCCACTCTGAGTCACGGACTCACACAACCTAAGATAGGTACGGCAGAAATGCATTCATGGGCTCTGCATGCCCAGATATGGGGTTTAGTGAAAGGATTTCTTCTGGGTTATAAATATATCTTTCAAGGCCACCCCTCCCTTTCAACAAATATCCTAGAACTGAGATGAAAATAGGTTTCACTTCAAGTGTCAACTCTGACCAATTGGTAGAGAGCCTTATAGAAATCTCTACTGGGAAGGATTCTGAGGCTGTATCCAGACTTCGTAGAGATGAATGCCCTGATTGATTAGCAGCTTGTGCCATGGATGCAGCAAGAGTCAGGGGTGGTCACACTCTGGCCATCGTCTGTGTTGGGCTGTAAAGTTTTATATTAAATACAGTTGCTTCATAGGAGTAATAGAGAAGAGAGAGTCTAGCCTCTGGCAAGCCCTTTTAAAAGACCTTTAGGCAGTGTTTCCTTAGAGTAGTCCAAATGTGGTTTATTAATCTGCCCCGGAAGATTATTTCTATGTATAAATAATTCACTCCATTCACTCCCCAATATATTGAATTTTCCAATCCCCATGCCTTTGCTTAAACCCTGTTCTTTTTTTCTCCACTTGGGAAAATTCTTCTCACTGTTCATGGGCTGCCTTAAATACTGTCTCCTCTTCTGTAAAGTCTTCTCTGACCTTCTCAGGAAGGATGAACAACTCTATTTTCCATCTCTCCAAAGCAATCCTCTGAATCTCTGTTACCACACCTGCCACATTACCCTGTAATGGCTTGTTCACATCCCAGAATCTAGCCCAGAACATTAGACATATGCTTGTAGCCTTGAAGTGGATTAGGCATTGTTCAGAAAAACTCATAGTTCCTTACTTAAAGCTGTTGAACTTCTAAAGTTTATTTGGAGATAATACAGTGGGTGCAAATGTGATGGCAGTGTTGACTGAGAAGATAGAGGAAGGGAGATAGTTAAGAAAAGAGAAATAAATAATTAATGCATAGTCAGCAGGGAAAACAGTAAAACTATGTGTGATCAAGGGAGACCCTTTATAGGAAGGACAAGGTAACAAATCTAGGCTAATGCATATAAGTATATGTAAAAATTCCGCATGCCCTCAGAGTGATGGGACAGAGCTGACTCAAGGCTTCTTTGCAGGTATCTGACAGCAGTAGTAAATTCTTACCTGGTCGGAGAAGAATTAGATGGTGTATCAGTTAAGATGAAAAGCACATATCCCTTCTGAGGGCTTTCAAATTCTCTTTTAAAAATACTGTGTACATCAAAGCAAACATGTGCGCTGGGAGAATTGAGCTATAACCTTTGCAACTCTCCTGCCTATGACAATCAGTCTTCAATAGGATTGTGTATAAGTGACTGACCTGTGCAATATATTGGTCTCCACTCTCTTGAAGAGAGTACCCCTTCTCAGGTAGTAGTCAGTTCCCTTAAAATCACCCAAAACTGTACAGTTTATAAAGAAATTTCATATGCTTTATTTCAATGAAGCCATACCAAGAGAGGTTTAAAAAAGCATGAGGACATAGAACTGTCTCCCTCTTAAATGTAGAGTAACTCAGAGAGGTTAAGCAAATGGTTCAAGGCTGCAGAAAACAGGACAGCCAGCCTTTAAACCTAGATCTTCATGCAAGTCCCATGTTCTTTTATTTGAACTTCCATACCTCTTTTGCTGTATTTCTTTTATCCTATTCTTTATTAACTTCATTTTCTTAACTTCACATGTTCCTGTTATATTTCTTTCATTACACTCTAAGTTCCTTGAAGTTCTTAATTATGTTTCCTTTATGGAAGACCACATGGTGCTAGCACAGTGTCTTGTTCTTTGCAAGTATACAATATGCATATTAGTTTAATGAGTAAATAATGAGTGAATAAAAGAATGTAGGGATTAAAGAATGAGAGAAATAATAAAATTAATAATCACATAATGATGCCATTTTGGATGGTTTCCATTTTCTGGGACAAATTAATGTATGTTAAAGGGTAAAGGAAAGCCCATCTGAGATACTCATTTAACTGAGGACACGTTATAAAGGAAGAGAAGAAAAAGATACAGAGCTTTATTGAGGAAAATTGTCAGACCTTCTCAAAAAGAGGATTTCAGATGGAGAGGGCAGCCTTGGGAAAGGTCTGAATGGCAAGACCTGGCACTGGGTCAGAAACATTAGAAGAATGTAATTGGATAATCCATTAGACTGAAGGCTTTTGAAAATGGAATTGTGAACTTTTGTATGCACATAAACAGCCAAGCCTGAAAAACTAAAGGTCAGCTTTGAACTGTGATAAAAGGGTCTGCATTAAAAAGGCACAGTTCTTTAAATGGTCAGGTGAATCTTGAGCCAATGTGAATTGGCTAATGAACTCCTTAGGAAGGAAAGAACAGGAAGCAGGGATTTGGGGCTTGGGGTGAGGCTGTCTCTTTGCTCACGAAAGGAGGGCAAAGAGGCAGAAAGGCACTAATGTTCCTTAAACCCCCTCTAGGTGCCAGTTTCTGTGTCAGTAGTATGAATGTAAAGTGTTCAAATGATTGGAAACTGAGACTCAGAAGGATGTAGTGATATCAGAAGTGACACAGCTGGTGGCAGAGCTGGGATGTAAATCCAGCCATGCTGAACTTTTCTCAGGCTCATGAATAAACATCTCACAGTCTATCTTATTTCTAGGATTCTTCTACACAGGCTGATCTCCTTTCTCCTTTCTCAGCTGTCCCTTTGTACCAAGCCGTTTTTTCTATATTTTGGCTCTCAGCTTAGATTACCACCCTGGAAATAGCTTTCTGACCCTCCAACATGAGAAGGGCACCCAATTTCTTGTTCCTATAACAGCCTTTTCTGCTACCATCTACCACTTGTGATATTTCTCATATTGAGTTCTGGCTATTTGTTTACTTCTTTGTCTCCTTATTAACTGTGAGCTCCTTAAAAGTACGGACTGCATCTACTTTTCATTTTTGCCCCTAGCGCATAGCATGGTGCATGGCGCATAGTAAGTGTTCAGTAAATATATACTTGATGAATAAATAGTTGAAGGTTCTTTCTGACTCAAAGCTTGTGCCTTTTCTACTCTTATTATTTACATCTCCCCCAGCTCTTCCCTTCTTGGCTAAGCCAATTACCATTTGGCTTTGGAGAGAATTCTCTTCTCTTTAATGTTTTCATTTTTCTTATTTGACTTTTGTATCTCATGTGAAGTGTTTTGGATCAGATGCTAAAACACAATATTCTAGGATACTAGCTACTGGGCCAAGCTGCCAGTAGACTGGCAGATGAAAAGAAGGCAGAATTTGGGCTGTTGTTATTGCTAAGACAGGTGTCCTTTATGATTCTTTTACAGATACCATTAGATGATTCATCAGATAGATTTCTTTACCAGTCAACCCTGGAAGTACAGTACACACATGAGATAGCTTTCAGACAGGAAGTGGAGGGGAATATGATTAATGGTGTGAATGAAAGTACCATTAAGATAGCTTTCTGTTTTTAAATAATAGAAAATCCTGGTACATATGCATAAAATATATTCTACCTACAAATGAAGCTCTTGCTTCAATTGTCAGAAAATTACTTTCTAGGGGTAAGTCAATCAGCAGGTACTTAATGAACTTTCTCTGCTGTTGTGCTGGGACCCACTGAGGGTAGAGTTGGGTGGTGACAGAAACAAGGAAACAGACTGTGTGGACCACACCTGAAGGAGTTTACAGTATTATTGTAAAGATATGATTAATACATGTGAAACAAGACAGCAAGAAGGCATATTGTTCAATGCTAACTCGTGAGTCAAGACAATAAATATAAAAGGATTTAAAAGAAGTTGAAATTCATTTGTTTTCTCACTGAACAAATGTTTATTGATTTCTGTGTGCAAAACATTGTGTTAAGCCCCGGGGGTCAGGGTGCCGAGATTAATACAACAAGTTTATGCCACTGAAGAGCTGCCAGTGTGTTCAGATTACATGTATGGATGTGAAAGTGATGTGAGGGGTGGGAATGCCAGAGAAGCACATAAATGGGTCTGTCTGAGAAGATGGGAAGGCCACATAGAGGAAATGACCTTTGACCCAAGTCTTAAATCCTGAATAGTAATTTGCACCTTTCTCAAGAAGAAGGTAAGCCAGCTGATTTTTTTTTTTTTTTAACCTTGCCTCTCCTCCTCATTGGCTGTGATTGTTCATGACCGTTATCCTTAGCAATGGATGTAAAATTATATAGTGCTGAGGAGGATGAAGACATCAGAGTTATTTTGCCAGAAATGTCACATGTTATAGAAGAACCTTGTAGAATGGAAAGAGAGAAGAAAAAAAAGAAAAATATTTGCTTAATATTATTTCTTCATATTCTATTGTGTTTGTTACTTCCACCAGTTATTTGTAAGCTGGCATTCTTTTCCTTCAGTCTTCTAACATTACTTGTACTTTACTGTAGTTTTTATAATTTATTTTGATGTTATTCAATATCATTTGTACTTTTATATATTTATATCCTCCTATTGGATTTGGGATTTTTGAGAGCAACAGTTGCATTTTATACTTTCTTTCAGGGGAAGAATAGGAAGGGACAAATATTTATTTTACACCTCCTATATTTCAAGAGATGTGCTAGGTGCTTATATGGGGTACTTTATTTAATCCCTTTAATAATTCTATGAAATATGTTGCATTGACCCATTTCACACATGTATAAACTAAGATACAAAAAGACTAAATGTCTTGCCCAAGCTAATACAGCTAAATAGTAAGTACCAGAGATGTGATTCAGATCTGTAGTTATTTACCTCCTCTTCTCTTTCTACTGCTTCACACAATGTTAATTTGAAAATATATAGAATGTATTTTTATAAAAGGCAACGGCCTGACTAGTTCTCTTTATTTAAGGCATTGGTCTCATTCATTAATTAATTCATAAAATATCCTGCCATGTGCCAGAAGTTTTGGATTTTAAAAAGAGAAGATATTCATTGCTTTCATGGGAATTACCATTTAGTAGAAATAAGATATCTTGAGACACTTGGGAACATTCTTAATTCATCTCTTTTAATAAGATGAGAGTTCTAATAAGGTCCACAATGTCTTATTTTAGACAAATCTTTGACAAAAATTTTCAGAGCAGTTGGTTTCAAAAAAGTTACAGTTAATCACCTTCCAGACCCCTAATCTCTTTTCAGGCCAGAGGTCCTCCTATAAGAAACTGACTTGTACTTTTCCATTTGCAAATAGTAACAATAATTTTTCTGGGCAACTGTAACCTCAGTACTATTTCTAAACTTGGCCTTTAGGGATATACATATTTTTAAAAACTTCTTTAAGCTTCAGGTACTGGCTAAATAACAACATGATTTACTGGTGCACACTTTTGATTTGAATAAACTGAATTTAAATCTTTAAATAAGACGTCAGTGAGCTACATGTTCATACAATGGGTCAAAGTCTCAGTTCTTCCTTCAAGACAAAATGAAATGTGAAAGAACAGTCTCCAACTTAGTGTGGGATTAACAAGTTGAGACGCTAACAAGTACCAGTCTTGGTAGATGGAGAGGCACAGAAAAGCAGGAGTGATTTTTATGATCGAGTCTGGGTGAAGTCTGAAGGCTAAAGTAAATGCATACTGATTTAGTGTGAAAAGTACACTTGATAAAAGGTTTTAAACTTTTGTTTACATTTCACAGGTAGCTTCCTTAAATCTATAGTTTATTATATATTTAGACATGCAATAAGAATTCCCTTCTCCATACACTCCTTTATCTTTAATTTTTTATTTTTCCTTCTCATAAGAAGAATATCAATACCAATTATCCTTATATTTAAATTGCTCCTTGAGGACTCACTATATACAAACACTGTGTTAGCTATTTTGCATAATCTCATGCTGCCTTGATCTCACTTCTTACCTTCTCAGGAACCTCATTTAATGTCAGCTCCTTTCATGTTTCCTTAAACTTTACCTTTTCTATTAGGAACTTACTATTTCAAAAAGAAACACATTTTCTATTTGGAGTTTGCTTCTCCTTCTAGACTCTTCCTAGCTGCCTTGCTCCCTTCCCTCACCTTCAACTTATGCCTCACCTTGCTGCAACCTGTCTGTGCCACTAACATTTTTACCTAGAAACTTGTTTTTATTAAAACAGCAATAAAGTTGTTTTTATTAAAATTCTCTCTTTTCTTGACGTGACAACACATACATTTGTTTCTCTTATTTCCCCTATGACTGTTCCTTTTCAATCTCCTTCTTAGACTAGTTTCCTCTTCCTTTTCTTTATCTAAGAATAACAGCAGGAAGGCCAGTGTGAAGAAGGAGCAGAAGGAAGCTGAGAGGAGACAGAGGTTAGACGAGGCTTCCCTGGTGGCTCAGTGGTTGAGAGTCCGCCTGCCGATGCAGGGGGCACGGGTTCGTGCCCCGGTCCGGGAACATCCCACATGACGCGGAGCGGCTGGGCCCATGAGCCATGGCCGCTGAGCCTGCGCGGCCGGAGCCTGTGATTCGCAGCAGGACAGGCCACAACAGTGGGAGGCCCGCGTACCGCAAAAAAAAAAAAAAAAAAAAAGAAGAGGCAGAGCCTTGATGGGCATGTTAGGGACATTGGTCTCCATCTGAAAGCAGCCGGAAACCTTAGAAAGGTTTGAAGCAGGGGTGTAATGTGATCTGATTTGCAATTTAGAGTAGAAGCAGGCAAGCATGGAAGTGGGAGTGACTAGTCATGAGAAAGGATAAGCTTAGATAAAGCATAATAGCTTGGACTAGGATAGTAGAAGTGAAAATAAAAATAAGTGAATATATTCAAAGTATATTTAGGACATAGGTGATGGATTGTATGTGAAGGGTAAGAGCGAGGTAGTTTATAGTTTGAGCAACTTGATAGATGACAGGACTGTCTGCTGAGGAAGGAGCAAGTTTGAGATACATCAATACTAAGGAAGTTGGTGAAGCTGGTGGTTAAAGGCTACCCCTCTTGGTCTCCTCATATCTCTGTATCTTCCATGCTAATGAAACCCAACTGTCATGGTTTCCTAATAGCTTTCCTGATGTAGAAGTGCCATGACCTTTTTGCAGCCCTCATTCTCCTTGACATTGTTGTACATATTTCACAGGATGAAATATGTGACAGCTCTTTAAATAGTAAGACTATTATTTGGAAGAAGAATTAGAATGACTTTGTGTGGCCCTCAAGAGGAGAATGAGGACCTATGGGAATATAGATTTTAGCTAAGCATAAATAAAAATTGTGTAATGATTAATGAAAAGGAACATGTCAGGAAATGGTAGCAAGGTTCTTGTGATAAGAATTGTTTGTGCAATCCTCTGTGACCATTTCATGGAGATTATTGTAGTGAGGATTTATCCATTGGATGGGGGAGGATCTGAGAAGGGGTCACCAAATGACCACTACAGTCTTCTAACCCTGAGATTCTGTGGTTCTATGAAATTTCCATGTTCTTATTCCTCCCGTTGTGACAAATACAGGAAGTTCTGAATAACTGTAGCTTGAAGAATCTCTCCCGGGTGCTGACTGCTTATTCATTCAGAATTTTGTCATTTCTTTGAGTGCATGCATGAGAGCAGAATTTATTCAGAACAGTCACTCAGCAGTAAAACACGGAGAATGCATTAATGAAGCTACAGTAATTCAGGATTTTACCCAAGTGTAACTCTCAGCCCTATCTCATGCATAATTCTTCTGCAGTATGGATTGTACCTTTCTTAGCTAGCATGGAGTGGCCACCTTGGAAGAGCTGCATGTTTTAATGATGTGAGAAGATGTTTCTTGGTTTGATGATCCAAATAAGGGAATTGTTTGCGTCTGGAAATACGGATGAGTTTTGAATACCAGGGTGCATTGGGAGATAGGGGGATAATGATATCCCCCTCCTCAGACACTTTACTATCGAGCTACATTGTCTCAAGGCTGTCTGCTATGCATGTAACGAATAAGGCATTTCCTTTCTTTAACTATTGATTGCATTACCGTTATTCACATTTAAATAACACCTCTGTCAATAAAGATAGTGAGAAGCTGCATTCAGTATCTACAGTTATCACGCTGAATCTTTTCATGAAGCAACATGGGCAAATTCCCATGATCTCTGGAAAGTGGTTTGTTTCAAGGGTGAGAGTGTATTGCTGTTTCCAACTTAGTATGCTAAAAATAGGGCCGGGAGGGGTATGAGTTTCTCCAAATACAATTTTATTCTTAGTCACTCTCTGAGATTGTTCAACACGTCATGGTTGCTACTAATTTTTAGTCCCAGATGCACTGCAAGTTTATAAAAGCAGGACCCATGGTTGTCACATTCATCATTGTATCTTGTACATCTGACAAAGTGTCTGTCACGTGGGAGGCACTCAACAAATATTTGTGGAAGGAAGAAAGGCTGGCAGAGGAGGACTGGAATGTGATCTTATATTAAGTAAGCAAGCATAGAATGGACACCTAAATATTGTCCGTGACAGAAAATACAAGTCACGCTCATGAGTAGGGGTGGGTACCAGAGTTTTATAATAATAAATGTCAAGAATGAGACTCAAATTCCATGACCAAATTCTCTGTTTACATTGGTAAGCAGTTAACATGGGGCAGGAACATGATTGGCTCGTTGAATTTCAGACCTCAGGAATTAGCTTCTTAGGCTGTTTTAAACGCTTCGCTAGCCCTCTGAGTTCATCAACTGACACAATCCTGGAAACTCAAGGAATTGTTCTAGGTAGATGCTTGGAGAGAGTTAAAAATAAAGTAGGCAATTTATCTGCTGCCCTCACAGGGCTGAATCTTCTCAATGAGAGATATATTTTGTATGAAAATATAATAGAAATACATGATGAGTGTCAAGGTGAGTGATCACTGTGGGGTGCAGAGAGCAGTTCAGGATTCATGGGTGGGTAGGATTTACACTAGGCTTTCAGTACCTGATTTGGACTTGCCTCAACAATGAGAAACGGGAAAGCATTTTTAGGCAGGAGTCAGACATGGAGGCAGGAATGCTTAAATCATACTGAACGTCCACGTGACCAAATTTCAAGATGACTCACATTAGAATTTCCCTTGAGTACAAATGATTCAATTTCTGAACAAAGATTTAGCCTCATTGGGGAATGGTTTGCTGTGTGAAAAACAAGACTGAGGTTTTCAGTGGACATGTTTGCCTTTGGAAAAAATAATACCGATCTGTAAGTCTAGCTGTTGCCCAAAATAGAATGATTGGTAGTGGTGGTAGCATCAGCTGCTACTTTGCTAGGCTTTACTTGCGTTAACTTAATTAATCATCTAAGAACTTAAGAAGTAAGCACTAATATCATTCCAGTCTTGCAGATCGGGAAACTGAGACTCAGAGAGGTAGGAAAGAAAAAAAAAAAAGAAAGGGAAGGAAAGGAAAAGAAAAGAAATAAAACGTATCCATGGTCACAGAGCTGGAAAGCACCTACTTTTAACACAGGGTTTATAATGAGGAATAACAGGAGATAGGAAGAGAGGCAGGGATTTGACGCCAGTTTGATTGAGAAGTTTGGGTTTATTCCATAGTCTGTGGGTGGTTGTTGAAGACATTTCTGTCTTTAATGCCATGTGGGAACTAGGCTGGAACCCAATTCACCTCATCCTATCAGCACATTAGCAATGGCTGGGCTAATCCCTAGCGCTATGAGTCCACAGCAAACTAGGTCAATGGGATTTCCCCATCCCCTGCGGCTGTTCAGGCCAGTCACAGGCCTCCAGAACTGACACACTACATTTCAGTTGCTCTTTCATTGATTCTTTAAGGCATCTTGAAATGAGAGAGATCATCTAATTCCCACTCAGGTCAAATTCTCTATTAGTATTCAGTCAGCTTGCTTTACTTCCCTGTCTGCCAAAAATCCACAGGTGACCAAATTTCAAGATGGCTCACATTGGAATTTCCCTTGAGTACAGATGATTCAATTTTTGAGCAAAGATTTAATTTAATTGGGGAATGGTTTGATGTATGGAAGGAGACTGGGGGTTTTCAGTGGACTTATTTGACCTTGGTAAACTTGAGAATTATTGCTAATGTCATGTGGCAGAAGAATGTTTTAGCCTACTAGACTAGCTTTCTATAGTGCTGAAGACCTAGCACAGTCCTTCATGCATAGTGACACTAAATAAATATTTCTTTAATAAATTAGAGGACATGTAAATTGGAATTAATGATTTGTGTCCAACTTTAAAATGTCTGATTTGAGAGAAATTTTGTAGATATTGGAACAAGTTTGAACAAGACAAATAAGAAATTGACCAGCTGCTTCCCTCATGAATCTTACTGTCACCCAGGAAGAATAGGGGCAGTCCACTAATCCTCCAGTGAGTAATAGTGTTGACAAAGAAAATGCCCTTTTCACTTTGTATTATGTCTTTAGTGTGAAAGATCCTGATGTTCATTGGACCACACTTGCCTTTCAGAATGTCAGTGGCATCTTTCTATAGCCTCCAAAAAGACAGTGTGGCTCAGTGAGATAGAGAGTAGGGCTATTCAAAGTCCTTTAAAATCATAGGCTTTCAGGAGACCTATGTTCAGAGCCCTGCTCCTCCAGTTATGCTGTGATACAAGGCAAGTAAATGGCCAGGCTGGACCTCAAACTCTTTATCTGTTAAACGGAAGGTAATAATACCTTCTTTGCTGGATTCTTATAATGATTGATGAGGAAACTGTGTAAAGCACCTCACACATAGTAGGTGCAAAATAAATCTCATTTCACGTCTTCTTTTCTTTTGTCAAATGAATAGTTTGTACAATTAAGCAATAAGTATAGCTCTGCTAAATTTGGTCTGTGTGGAGGTTCTAACACTGAGTTACTATGACAACTTTTTTTTTTCTGGAAAGGCATTTTCTCTAAGATTGGTGATTTAAAAAATGAAACTGCTCTATTAAAAAGGTACAAAATACCTGCCATACATTTTTTGTACTCCCTCCCTATTCATCAATTTTCTTCAAGTATTTTCATTTAATTTTACTGTAAGATAGAAGTTGCTTTTTTCCAATAAACGTACCTGGAATATCATAAATCATGCTTTATTCCATTTATCTTAAAATGGTTTTCTTAAATATACTAGCTCATACTGAAGCATTCTAAGGACTTCTTTATAGACATCCAAGGTCATAGAAGGTCAGGACTATTCATTGCTCTTTTAATCAAGGATGGCAAACACATAGCACAAATTCTGGTACTTCGAACATCCGTGCTCACGGCACTCATTACTAATAGTCCAGTTTTTCCCTCAGAATCCTTCTGAACACAGCAGTGCAGAAAGCAGCTATCCTTAAATTGGTGCTACTGTGTAAGTTCATACTTTCATGGACTAAACCATGAGTGAGGTTCAGATGTTCATCAAGGTTGCTTGATATGCTGCCTGGAATTATATAACGTATACATTCCTTGGGTTAACAGTGCCTTCCTTCCAAGGATATCTTTGAAAATGTTTTTATGCAATAGAAATGGAAACACAGTGACCCTATGAGATTAGGTGCAGTTTATCAACACTGATTGAGAGGAGAAAGATTGGGGCAAGGAATGATGTACAAGAGAAGGCAGCTACAGCTGTAGGTTTTCTGCAGGTGGGCTTGCCTTTGATCCAAAAGGTGAATATAGACCTAGTGTTTGTATTTTATTTTTGTTTTCGTTTTTTTTTTTTTTTTTTTTTTTTTTTTGTGTTTCCGGGGCTCTTCCTTTTTTTGGCCTCTCCCGCTGCGGAGCACAGGCTCCGGACGCGCAGGCTCAGCGGCCATGGCTCACGGGCCCAGCCACTCTGCAGCATGTGGGATCTTCCCGGACCGGGGCACGGACCCGTGTCCCCTGCATTGGCAGGGGGACTCTCAACCACTGCGCCACCAGGGAAGCCCTAGTGTTTGTATTTTAAATGAAGAAATTAAAGTTGAGCTATCAAGTCTGTTAATTTAATGTTTCCCAAACTTAAATAATTCACTCACCACCTTCATGATTTTTGATTGTTCATTTGCCATTTGAACTATTATTAAATAACTATTTTATTTATTGTGCCTCAATTTTATTTAAAGTTTATTTAAACACAAAATTTTATTTCTCTATTATGATAAACATTTACATCGTTGAATATCATAGAATATAAACACTTCAAAAATTAGACTATGACATTAAATTCTAGCTAGAAACCTTGTCTGTTAGTAACTCTAAGAAGCTAGTTCTCTCTTTGTAATAAAACACATATGTATGTTTTTATTGGTCAGAACCAGAAGGGTCTAATTTTTGAGAGATCAATACTGCCCCCAAAGTCTGGAAGACAAAGTTTTTCTCTAAAGAAGGCAATTCTCTGTTTCCTTTGCAGGACTACATATTTTTTTTTTACAAAGAGAGAACCAGCTTCTTAGTCATTAAGACTTAAGTCATATAAATATACCTGTGTGTGTGTATATATATATATATATATATACACACATGCATACATGTATATGAGATGCACAAACACAAAACGAGCCTTCCTTCATGATAAAATCTGAAAAGTTATGCTCTTCCACAAAAATTAAAAAGGAATAGAGATTACCAAGTTGGTTCTGTGAGTTTACATCTTACTCCTCTGAGTCTATGGCTGTAATAGGTAGAATACGTGTGTGTAGGTATACACATATATACATATGTGTATATATAAATATAAATAAATAAATAAAATAGGCATAGACTTGCTCAATTTGAGCGAGACTGATAAACATCTCTCTGTGAGCCAAAAATGGAACAGAAACATACAGCTATAAATGAGAACTGAATCCATAAACCTCCTGGGTTCCAAGTTGGGCAGGAATATGATTCCACTGAATTAATAGGAACTGAGAAAACCACATGTGGCAAGGGACCAGAGCCAGGACCACTATATTACATGTCATATATTCACATTATGGAATACTATACAGCATTGAAAATGAACTATCTACAAATACACCCAACAATATGCATGGAACTCTCAAACAGTGCTGTGTTAAAAAAGACAAACACAAAAACAAAAGAGCACACTTGACAGGAAGCAACTAGACGGCAGCATAAGGGGGGATTCTGGGGTCACCATAATGTTCTATTTATTGGTCTTAGTGCTGCTTGCGTATGTTTTGTGTTTGAATATTCATCCACTGATACGTTATTATGTGCATTTCTCTATATGTACAGTTTTAAAAGACACTCTACATTTCTTAGAGTACAAAAGTTTACTGAGGGACTTCCCTGCTGGTGCAATGGTTAAGAATCCACCTGCCAATGCAGGGGACACAGGTTCAAGACCTGGTCCGGGAAGATCCCACATGCCGTGGAGCAACTAATCCTGTGCACCACAACTACTGAGCCTGCGAGCCACAACTATTGAGCCCGTGTGCCACAATTACTGAAGCCCATGTGCCACAACTACTGAAGCCCACACGCCTAGAGCCCAGGCTCCACAACAAGAGAAGCCACTGCAATGAGAAGCCCGCGCACCAGAATGAAGAGTAACCCCTGCTCACTGCAACTAGAGAAAGCCTGCTTGCAGCAACGGAGACCCAACACAGCCATAAATAAATAAATACATTTTTAAAAAGTTTACTGAGAACTGTGAAACAATAATTTCACATGCAGATATGTCATAGTGAAACTACAGGGTATCAGAATAAAACCACCAGAGAGAGAAGGATGAGCATCCTCACAGGAACTATAATTAGATGGATAGTGAATTTCTGTCAACTACAATAGATGCCCACAAGTCAATGGTGTAATATCTTCAAATTACTAAGAAAACATAACTGTCAGTTTTAGACATATTTATCTAGCTTAGCCATCATTGAAGACTAAGTGTAAAAGAAAAAAAAGACATTTTCTGACTTCTCAAGTAGGCCACCCATAGACCATGGCTAAAGGGATGCACGTGAGCAAAAACAGATGGATTCATCTTAAATGAAAAAATAATTAAAATGTATTTGTAACTAAATATTGACTATAAACATAACTTCTTAGATATAAACAAATTGTGGAACTAACATTTAGACAAAAAAAAGGAAGTTGGAAGATAGTGAAAGTTCAGGAGCTAGTTAAAAGGTTGTGAGCCTTGAGTTTTTCAAGAAAGGAGAGAGATACTGAATAATTTTAGGTTTTATTAAAATATGTAGTGAAATATGCAAGTTAAGACTTAAGGAATTGATGACCCAGCAATTTTATATCTAGGTATATACCTGGGGGAAAACTCTCACATATCTGCACAAAAATACATATACAACACATTATTTATAATAATGAAAAGTTGAAAACAACTTTTAGGTCCATCAACAGGGGAATATATAAAATCATATTATTTGTGTATGATGGAGTACTATAACACAATTAAAAGAACCAGATCTACATCTTTCAAAATATACAAATTAAAAAAAATTATTGAAGTATAGTTGATTGGCAATGTTATATTAGTTTCAGATGTACAGCAAAGTGATTCCGTTATACATTTTTTTAAGTGTCTTTTCCATTATAGGTTATTATAAGATATTGAATATAGTTCCCCATGCTATACAGTAGGTCCTCGTTGTTTATTTTATACACAGTAGTGTGTATCTGTTAACCAATTTATTAAAAATTCAGAGACACAAATTGGATACACATGAAATTCATGATAGACATTGTTTCTGGAGAGGTGAAGCCAACTATTATAGTGTATTTAAAAAGATAGCTTGATGAAACAATATCAAAATGTTAATATTTTAATATCATAGGGGATAGGTACACTGGGGTGTTCTTTGTTGAATTTTTCTTTATTTTATTTTTTCTTTATTTTTTTCTCTATGTCTGTGTCTCTATTTCTCCCTTGTAAATAAGATCATCTATGCCAATTTTGTCAAATTCCACATATATGCATTAATATATGATATCACTCTGTATGACAATCTCTAGGTCCATCCATGACTCTACAAATGACCCAATTTTGTTCCTTTTTCTGGCTGAGTAACATTCCGTTGTATATATGTAACACATCTTCTTTATCCATTCCTCTGTTGATGGACATTTCCATGTCCTGGCTATTGTAAATAGTGCTGCAATGAACACAAAAAAGTGACTTTTTGAATTATGATTTTCTCTGGGTATATGCCTAGTAGTGGGGTTGCTGGGTCACATGGTAGTTCTATTTTTAGTTTTTAAGAAACCTCCTTACTGATCTTCATCATGGCTGTATCAATTTACATTCCCACCAACAGTGCCAAAGGGTTCCCTTTTCTCCACACCCTCTCCAGCATTTATTATTTGTAGATTTTTTGATGATGGCCATTCTGACCAGTGTGAGGTGATACCTCATTGTAGTTTTAATTTGCATTTCTCTACTAATTAGGGATGTTGAGCATCTTTTCATGTGTTTGTTGGCCATTTCTATGGAGAAATTGGAGAAATGTCTATTTAGATCTTCTGCCCATTTTTTGATTGGGTTGTTTTTGTTTTTTGATATTGAACTGCATGAGCTGTTTGTATATTTTAGAGATTAATCCTTTGTCTGTTGTTTCGTTTGCAAATATTTTCTCCCATTCTGAGGGTTTTCTTTTCGTCTTGTTTATGGTTTCCTTTGCTGTTCAAGAGCTTTTAAGCTTAATTAGGTACCATTTGTTTATTTTTGTTTTTATTCTCATTACTCTAGGAGTTGGGTCAAAAAAGATCTTGCTGTGATTTATGTCAAAGAGTGTTCTGCTTATGTTTTCCTCTAAGAGGCCTTACATTTACGTCTTTAATCTATTTTGAGTTTATTTTTGTGTATGGTGTTAGGGAGTGTTCTAATTTCACTCTTTTACAAGTAACTGTCCAGTTTTCCCAGCAACACTTATTGAAGAGGATGTCTTTGCTCCATTATATATTCTCGCCTCCTTTGTCATAGATTAGGTGACCATAGGTGCATGGGTTTATCTCTGGGATTTCTATCCTGTTCCATTGATCTGTATTTCTATTTTTGTGCCAGTACCATACTGTCTTGATTACTGTAGCCCTGTATTATAGTCTGAAGTCAGGGAGCCTAATTCCTCCAGCTCCATTTTTTTTTTTTTCTCAAGATCGCTTTTGCTATTTGAGGTCTTTTGTGTTTCCATACAAATTGTAAATATTTCTGTTCTAGTTCTGTAAAAATTGCCATTGGTAATTTGATAGGGATTGCACTGAAGTGTAGATTGCTTTGGGTAGTGCAGTCATTTTCACAATATTGATTCTTCCAATCCAAGAACATGTTATGTATCTTCATCTGTTTGTGTCATCTTTGATTTCTTTCCAGTATCTTATAGTTTTCTGTGTACAGGTCTTTTGCCTCCTTAGGTAGGTTTATTCCTAGGTATTTTATTCTTTTTATTGCAATGGTAAATGGGAGTGTTTCCTTAATTTCTCTTTCTGATCTTTCATTGTTAGTGTATAGGATTTCAAAATATTTCTGTGCATTAATTTTGTATCCTGAGACTTTACTAAATTCATTGATTAGCTCTAGTAGTTTTCTGGTGGCATCTTCAGGATTTTCTATGTATAGTATCATGTCATCTGCAAACAGTGAAAATTTTACTTCTTTGTCAATTTGGATTCCTTTTATTTTTTTTTCTTCTCTGATTGCTGTGGGTAGGACTTCCAAAAGAGATCACTGAAGAAATCAAAGAGGAAATCAAAAAACACCTAGAAACAAATGACAATAAAAACATGATGACCCAAACCTATGAGATGCAGCAAAAGCAGTTCTAAGAGGGAAGTTTATAGCAATACAATCCTACCTCAAGAAACAAGAAAAATCTCAAATAAACAATCTAACCTTACACCTAAAGCAACTAGAGAAAGAAGAACAAACAAAACCCAACGTTAGTAGAAGGAAAGAAATCATAAATACCAGAGGAGAAATGAATGAAATAGAAATGAAAAAAGCAATAGCAAAGATCAATAAAACTAAAAGCTCGTTCTTTGAGAAGATAAACAAAATTGATAAACCTTTAACCAGACTCATCTAGAAAAAAGTGGAGAGGACTCAAATCCATAAAATTAGAAATGAAAAAGGAGAAGTTACAACGGAGACCACAGAAATACAGAGGATCATAAGAGACTACTACAAGCAACTCTATGCCAATAAAATGGACAACCCAGAAGAAATGGACAAATTCTTAGAAAGGTACAACTTTCCAAGACTGAACCAGGAAGAAATAAATAATATGAACAGACCAATCACAAATAATGAAATTGAAACTGTGATTAAAAATCTTCCAACAAACAAAAGTCCAGGACCAGATGGCTTCACAGGTGAATTCTATCAAACACTTAGAGAAGAGCTGACACCCATCCTTTTCAAACTCTTTCAAAATATAGCACAGAGAGGAACACTCCCAAACTCATTCTATGAGGCCACCATCACCCTGATACCAAAACCAGACAAAGATACTACAAAAAAAAGAAAATTACAGACCAATATCACTAATGAATATAGATGCAAAAATCCTCAACAAAATACTAGCAAACAAAATCCAGCAAGACATTAAAAGGATCATACACCATGATCAAGTGGGATTTATCCCAGGGATGCAAGGATTCTTCAATATATGTAAATCAATCAGTGTGATACACCATATCAACAAATTGAAGGAGAAAAACCATATGATCATCTCAATAGATGCAGAAAAAGCTTTTGACAAAATTCAACACCCATTTATGATAATAACTCTCCAGAAAGTGTGCATAGAGGGAACCTACCTCAACATAATAAAGGTCATATATGACAAACCCACAGCAAACATTATTCTCAATGGTGAAAAACCAAAAGCATGTACACTAAAATCAGAAATAAGACAAGGGTGCCCACTCTCACCACTATTTTCTTTATTTTTTTTAATTAGAAGAATTTAATAGCTTTTTACTTGAAAATTGACATTTAATGTTCCAAATAAATATTCTTAAAACAATCCCATTGATATTGGGAAACACCATATAGCACTGCAGAAAAATCAGAAATTTCTGGATACGAGAGGCTAGTTGGTAAACAGCTGAAATCAATTGGTCAGAACTAGAAGTGTCCAATTTTTGAGAGATTGACACTTCACCCAAAGTCTGGAAGATAAAGCTTTTCTCTTAAGAGAACCATTTTGTTTCCTTTGCAGAAAACAAGAGAAAACAATAATTTATGGATTCAACTACTGTCCTTTCAGTGAAAACCTTTTCTCTGAGACATTTTTTTTAGCTTTATATTTCATGAACTAGTTACTCTGACTCTTCTTCTTCCTCATTAATTTCTTTTCCCTGAGATCTCAAAAGATAATCAGCAATCAGATATTTTCACTCAATAAAAGGCAATCAGGGCCATGCAAATTCAGTGTTTTCAGAGACCAGTAAGTCTATAGGGTATAGATCCCTCATCATGTGTCACTAAGCGTTTGAAGTACTTTGTTTTCCTTCTAGAGAAGTTAGTAATGTCAAGTAAAGGATTTTTAGATAGGTTTAATATTTAGATATTTGGTTTGTTCTATGTGTTATTGGTCTGTGATAGTTATGTAAAAGCACTATCATTCTTTTTTAAAAACAAAATATCTAAGTTTTACATATGTTATTTAATAGATGCACATTCTGGATATAAATCCCTTATCAAATTTTTGATTTGCAAATATTTTGTCCCATTTTGTGAGTTTTCTGTTTACATTTTTGGTGGTATCCTTTAAATAACAAAAGGTTTTAAATGTGATGATATACAATTTACCTTTTTTGTTGTTGTTGCTTGAATTTTGGCGTTATATTTACGAAACTGTTTCCTAGTCCAAGGTCATGAAGATTTACTCCTGTGGTTTTTTCCTAAGAGTTGTGTAGTTACAGATCATACATTTGGTCTATTTTGAGTTGATTTTTGTGAATGGTGTGAGGTAGATATCCAACTTTATTCTTTGTATCTGCATATCCAGTTGTCCCAGCACCATTTGTTGAAAATCTTTCTTTCCCTATTAAATTGTCTTGGAAAACTTATTGAAAATCAATTGACCATAAATAAAAGAGTTTATTTATGAACTTTCAATTCTATTCTATTTATTTCTGTGTCTCTCCTTATGCCAATACCACACTGTATTGATTAATGTAGCTTTGTGGTAAGTTTTGAAATCATGAAATGTGAGAGCTACAACTGTGGTCTGCTTGTTTAACCTGTTGACCTTCCTGGGTCCCTTGCATGACCATATGAATTTTAGGATCAGCTTGTCAATTTTTTAAATAAAGGGGAAAAAAAAGGCAACTGGAATTTTGAAAGGGATTGAATTGAATTTATATATCATTTGGGGGAGTATTATCATCCAAATAGTATTAAGAGTTTCAATCCATAAACATGAATATCTTTCCATTTATTTAGGTCTTCTTTAATTTCTTTCAGTGCTGTTTTGTAGTTTCAGTGTACAAGGTCTCACTTATTTGACTACATTTATTACTAACTATTTTATTATTTTTGATGCTATTGTAAATGGAATATTTTAAAATTTCATTTTTGGATTATTTATTGTTAGTATATAATAAATAATTGCTTTTATGTATATTGAGATTGTATCCTGCAAACTTGATGAACTTATTTATTAATTCTATTAATTTTTTGTGTTAATCCCTTAAGATTTTCCATATAAAATATGTCATCTGCAAATAGAGATAGGTTTACTTCTTCTTTCCCAGTCTGAGTGCCTTTTATTTCATTTTCTTGCCTAATTGGCCTGGCTAGATTTTCAGTGCACTGTTGAATAGAAGTGGTGAGAGCAGACCTCCTTGACTTGTTCCTGATCTTAGAGGCAACACTGTTCTTTTACTGTTCTTTTACTATTATGTATGGTGTTAACTATGGGTACTTAATAAAAGTTTATTTCTTGCTCACATTCAAGTCCAGTAGGGCCAGCTGAAGTGAAATGGATGGAGAGACCTGTTCCAAATAGTCATTTAGTGATCCAGGGTCTTCCTCCTCTAAGTCTTCAGAATTCTCACTGTTTTAACTGGGAGATGGGAAAATAGCAAGATGTTACATGGCAAATTTTTAAGAGCAAGGCCTAGAATAGTGGTGCATTCTTTCTCCTTTCATGCCAGAACTCAATAACAGAGGCACACCTAACTTCAAGAAGGACCAGTAAATAGTACTAGTCCTAACACTAGCATTTAGTAGATAAGGTAACCAACCATCCTGGTTTGCCCAGGACTGAGGGCTTTCCTGAGATGTGGGACTTTTAATGTTAAAACTGGGACAATCCTGGACAAATCTGTACAGTTGGTCATACTAGTGACTCAGCTGGGATTTGAAACCATATCTGCCTTTATTATTTTTTTTACATTGCTTTCTATCAAGGAAGAAAAAAGTAAGTAGAGAGAAAGAAAAGCATTCATTGATTACAAATAAGGTTGGAACAAGGTTAAGAGCATGGACTTTGGAGTAAGAATTTTTGTGTTTGAATCTGGGGTTCAAATCTTGGCTCTGTTGTTTACTAGTTTTGTGAGCTGGGTGGTTATTTAAACTCTTTGTGCTTTAGTTTTCTTATCTTTAAAATGGTGTTAAAATTGTAATTACTACTTAGAGGTGCTGTGAAGATTAAATAAACTAATATTTTTAAACCACTTGAAATACTGCTTAGTATAAGGATTTGTTAAATAAATAAACTAGCGTTTATTAAATACCTACTGTGTGCCAAGCACTATGCTGTGTGTTGGAAGTACATCAACTAGTCAGAAACACATGACTTTAAGCATCAAAAAATTTGTAATCAGAAGGTAAGATAGAACTTGAGCAAACAATGAGAAGTAGAATCATTTTATTAAAAAATTCTCTTTGGGGGCAGTTGGATTCCATAAAAGCATTTTATATCGTATCAGTTTCTTTACTTTCATTCCTTTATTCATTCAACAACATACTGCCAACTACAGGCCAAAAACTGTTCTAGGTGCAGGAGTGGGGCATTCAGCAGTGAAAAAGATAGTGTCATAGCTCTGTTGAAGCTTAATCTTTCTGAGATAAAGAGACAATATCAAAGTAAATAGACAAATAATTGTAACAATCTCAGATTGTTGTAAGTGCCATAAAGGAAACACACTGGAAAATGTGATATATCATAACTGAAGAAAGCATAGTCAGGAAAGATCTGTCTGAGAAGTTACATTTGAACTAAGATCTAGAGAATAGGAAGGGACCAGCCGTGTTAAGAGTCAGGGGAAAATTGTTCAAGCCTGAGGCAACCACAATTTCAAATTCTGTGGCAAAAAAGCAAACAAATAAAAAACAAACGCTGAACAATTTGGCCTTGCCTCATCTCCATGAGGTTCCTCTCAGAATCTCCTTTCCACTCCTTTCTCCATGTGATCTCTTCAGATGGTCTCTCCAGTTAGGTAACTGGACATCTTACTTGGTGACTTAGGGCTCCCAAATGCACAAAACTGAAAGTTATACTTCCTTATTTTTTAAAAAATCTCTTTAGCCCAGTTTTATTGACAAATAATTGATATACATCACTGTAAAAGTTCAAGGTATACAGCATGGTGGGTTGATTTATGTGTATAGTGAAATGATTACAACAATTGGTTTAGTTAACATCCATAATCTTATATAGATACAATAAGAAGAAAAAAAATTCTCCTTGTGATGAGAACTGTTAGGATCTGCTCTCTTAAAAACTTTCCTATATATCATACAACAATGTTAATTATAGTCATCATGCTGTACATTATTTCCATGGTACTTATCTATTTTATAACTGGAAGTTTGTGCCTTTTGGCCACCTGCCTCCTATTCCCCCTCCCCTGCCCCCTGCCTCTAGTAACCACAAATCTGATCTTTTTCCCTATGAGTTTGCTGGAGTTTTTAAAAATTATTATTAGATTCCACATATAAGTGAGATCATACAATATATGTCTTTGTCTGACTTATTTCATTTAGCATAATCCCTTCAAGGTCTATCCATGTTGTTGCAAATGGTAGGGTGTCCCCATTTTTATGGCTGAGTAATATTCCATTGACTATATATACTGTGACTTCTTTACCCATTCATCCACTGACGGACACTTAGGTGATTTTCCTCTCTTGGCTATTGAAAATAATACTGCCGTGAACATGGAGGTGCAGATATCTTTTTGAGTTAGTGTTTTCATTTCCTTTGTATATATTCCCAGAAGTAGAATTGCTGAATCATATGGTATTCTCTCTTTAATTTTTTTGAGGATCCTCCATACTGTTTTGCAAAGTGGCTGTACCAATTTACAGTGCCACCAGCGGTGTACAACAATCCCTTTTCTCCACATCCTCACAAGCATTTGTTGTCCCTTGTCTTTTAGAAGATGGCCATTCTAACAGGTATGAGGTGGTATCTTCTTGTGGTTTTAATTTTCATTTTCCTAATGACTAGTGTTGTGAGCATCTTTTCATGTACCTGTTTGCCATTCATGTGTCTTCTTTGGCAAAATTTCTATTCAGGCCCTCTGCCCATTTTTCAGTTGAATTATTTGTTTTTTTTGCTGTTGAGTTTTATGAGTTCTTTATATATTTTGGAGATTAACCCCTTATCAGATATACGGTTTACAAATATTTTTTCCCATTCTGTAGATTGTCTTTTCACTTTGTTGATGGTTTCTTTTGCTGTGCAAGAGGTTTTTAGTTTGTCATAGTCTCACTTGTTTTTATTTTGTTGCTTATGCTTTAGGTGTGATTTCCAAAAAAAACATTTCCAAGACCCATGTCAGGGAGCTTTTTTCCTATGTTTTCTTTGAGGGGTTTCATGATTTCAGGTCTCACATTTAAGTTTTTAATCCATTTCAAGTTAATTTTGGGGGGTGGGGTAAGATAGAGGTCAATTTTCATTCTTTTACATGTGAATATCTAGTTGTCCCAGTACCATTTATTGAAGAGACTGTCTTTTCTCCATTGAGTATTCTTGGCTCCCTTGTCAAATATTAGTTGACTGTTTTGTCATGCCTTCTTAAAGGCCTAGTCCTGGAACTGGCACAGTGTGTGTTACTTCTGTTGCATTGTATTAGTTAAAGGCCGGACCAGCATTACTGGGGGAAGAGAATACTAGAAGGTGTGGTTCACTGGGAGAGGATTTTTAGAGGCTGACCATTATAGTCTGCCCTTTGGCTCCAGATGATCCATGTTCCTCCCACATGCAAAATACCCTTTCCTCTAGCACAAAAGCCTCAATTTGGATCCCATTAAAGCATCAGGCTCAGGTTTAAGGTCCAGGATCTCATCATCTAAGTCAGGTGTAGGTACAGATAAGACACCAGAAAATCTGAAGACCCATGAACCAGGGACACAAGTTGTATTTTCCCCACGTACCCAACATAAAATGGTGAAACAGATAGGAGTACCATGATAGACACTCCCATTAAAAAAGCTGGAGTTGGGGAGTCACACAGCATTTAATAATTCTGAAATCAAGTTAGGGACGTCACCAATTCATTGTTCTGGGAGCAGAAATTGTATGTTGATTAGAGACCAGTTGTGCTCTTTGGGAGTACAGTAAGTCCCCTACATACAAACCTTCAAGTTGTGGACTTCAAAGATGTGAATGTGCCCAGAGAAAGGACGAAGAGAGAAAAGAGGAAGAAGAAGTAACTGAAGAACCAAAGAGATTCACGATGCAGGAAATGGCAAGGGGATTTTCTTTATTTGAGGAGGCACTGTTAGTTTTTGAGGCACAGGACCTGAACGTACAATGGTACACGAAGGTTGCAGCAGCCATTCAGAATGCAATCCATTGCTACCGTGTCATTTATGATGAGAAAAAAGAGCTACTACCCAGGCATCACTGGATCATTTTTTAAAGAGGGTAGATAGAATTGAATCCAGCAGGCGTCAGGCGTAAGTGAAATTGCAGCTTGCCCTCCGTCTCCAATTGCTGATGGTCCTTCAGCTCTACCATCTCCCCCCTCCTCTCCCTCCTCCAGTCAGTATCTCTTCTTGACTGTTCACTCCATGCCAGCCCCTGTAAGCCAGCTGTTGTACTGTACTACTGTACTTTTTAAGGTACTGTACTGTAAGATTAACAATATTTTCTTTATTTTTTGTGCTTGTTTGTTTTTTTATGTATTATTTGTGTGAAAAGTATTATAAACCCATTACAGTACAGTACTATATAGCCTATTGTGTTAGTTGGGTACCTAGGCTAACTTTATTGGATTTAAGAACAAAGTGGACTTAGGAATGCGCTCTCTGAATGGAACCCGTTCGTATGTAGGGGACTTACTGTAGTTCTCTTCAGTCTTTCTTACTTTTTTCCCCAATTTTTTTATTGCCTTTATTTTTTATTTATTTTTTTACACTTATTGAAGTATGATTTATATGTCATTCACCAATTTTAAGTATATAAATTGATGACTTTTGACAAATGAATGCAGTCTACACGTCTACCACAATAAATATAACCATAAACATACCCCTCACTGTTCTTAAACTATTTGTCATATCTACTCAATATTTTGCGATTAAAGTATGCGTATTTATAATTATTAAATCTTTTTTTAAATTTAAAGTTATAGGCATATATAAAATAAAAGTACACCTTATTCCACTCCCTGATGTGTTCCCCAGAGTTAGCTCTTAAGAACTATTGGGAAGCCTCAAACAGATACTTTACGTCTGTTTTTTTTTTTTTTTTTTTTTAATTTGGCTGCACGACATGGCTTGTGGGATCTTAGTTCCCTGACCAGGGATTGAACCTGGGCCCTTGGCAGTGAAAATGTGGAGTCCTAACCACTGGATAACCAGGGAATTCCCATGTCTTCTTAAGATAAATGATATTGTATTATATATATTTTGATTAAAAACTTGATTATATCATCTATTTTATATATATATATATTTATATATGCATAGATACATACCTATTTTGCTCTGTTAGCACTAAATATATATTGTTCCCTAAAGAGTAACACTGATTCTCTTATTTATGTCTTTTTTTTTTTTTTTTTTTACTTGGGGTATAGTTGTTTTACAATGTTGTGTTAGTTTCTACTGTACAGCAAAGTGGAGTTCCCTGTGCTATACAGTGGGTTTTCATTAGTTATCTATTTTATACATATTTTAGTGTATATATGTCAATCCCAATCTCCCAGTTCATCCCACCCCCTCTTCCCCCCTTGGTGTCCATATGTTTGTTCTGTATATCTGTGTCTCTATTTCTGCCTTGCAAACTGGTTCATCTGTACCATTTTTCTAGATTCCACATATATGCATTAATATACGATATTTGTTTTTCTCTTTCTGACTTACTTCACTCTGCATGACAGTCTCTAGGTCCATCCATGACTCTACAAATGACCCAGTTTTGTTCCTTCTTATGGCTGAGTAATATTCCATTGTATATATGTACCACATCTATCTTATCTCTGTTATCTGGACTCCTGGATCTGTTTTGGGGGTTATCTTTCTTCCTAAATAATGGCCTATGTTTACAGCTAAGTAGCTTTCTTATCTTCTTTTTGCCTGTAAGAATTCTCTGTTCCTTTCAGTCTAAGCTCATATAATTCTTTTAAAAACTGTGTGTCTTCCTGTGTATCAGAGTATAAAAGTACTTTATGAGACAGAACCATAAATCTCTGAGATAGGCTCCTTTCAACTTTGGGCTCAGAGTTGCTATGGTACAACATCCTTAAGAGACTTAGAAGCTGTCTTTTCTAGCTGAGAGAGTCTACCCAGAATGGCCTCAAATTTTTCTGAGGTATAATACCTTTGATCTAATCTCTTTTCTAAGTCCATGTTTTATTGGCAGTGCTCTGGATTTGTTTTTTGATCTGAAGCCATTCTTTACTCTAGATCCTTGGTGGCTGGTGAACTAGGATTGAGGAACACTTTTTTTTTTTTCAAGCTAGAAAGTCCTGGATTGGTAATATCTCTTGTAGATTCTACTTGAAAACTCAACATTTCCTTCTTTGGTTGGTTGTTATAGTACTTATTAATACAAAGTTAAAAACAAAAAACAGTTGACACTTTCAGTATTCTTCCTGGAAATCTCTTTAGCCAAATAGATAAGTTCATTTTTTATATTTTCTATTTTTCATGTTGATACAAGAGATGATGTTAAAATTTCCACTTTAATATAACACAAACAGCCTTTTCTCCGGTCTCCAATAACAATGTCTTCCCTTTCCTCCCAGACTTCATTAACCATCTGCTGTAGGCCCTTCTAGTTTCTGCTTGCCACCCAGTTCCAAAGCCAGTGCTATATGTTAGGTTTTAGTTATGGCAGGATCCACTTCCAGATATCAATTCCTATTTTGTTTTTTTATCGCTATGTAATACAACATCCCAAAACTTAGTGGCTTAAAGTAACAGTTTATTACTATCTCTCATTTTTCTGTGGGTTAGTTAGGCTCAGCTGGGAAATTCTTCTGTGGTCTTGTTTGGGGTGTCTTAAGAAGCTGTATTCAGATGGTATCCAGGGCTGAACTCATCTGGACATTTGACTGGGGTGTTGGGTTGACTGAGCCAGAATTCTTACCTAGAGACTCATAGCTCCCCAAAGCAGAAGCTGCCAAGATTTCTTAAGGTTTAGGCACAGCCTGGCATAAGGTGACTTCTGACATATTACATTAGTTGAAGCAAGCCATAGACAGTCCAGGTTCAGTGTGGAAGGTGACTACAAGGGGTTTGAATACCAAGAAACAGAGTTTATTGGGGGCAATCTTTGGAGACTAGCTACCACACATGCTGTGACTTAAGTCTCCAAAAGTTTACTCTAATTTCTGTGGAGAGAATGCATTTGGGGGGACACTATTAACTAGTATAAATGAGAGATAATTATGGCTTATTACAGAGGAGGTAATGGAGAGATGGAAAGGAGTAAACCGTTCAAGGTATATTTAGAGGTAGATTTGAAAGGGCTTGATGTATTGGTCGTGAGGGATGAATAATAGGGAGAAATCAGAGGGTGATTTCTCACTTTTTAGGGATATGCAACAGATTGAAAGTTGGGTGTCATTTACTGAGATGGGTTAGACTGTGGTAGAAAGAGGCTTAAAGCATTGACAACCAATAGTTCTGTTTTTGATTTAAGTATGAGAGATATATAAGACATGTTAAGTGAAACATATAAGTAAAGATTTCAAGTAAAGAGGTAAACACACACATCTGTAGGTGAGGAGAAGAAGGCCAGGGCTGGAGGTACATATTTCATAATCATCAGCTATACATGGTATTTAAAACCAGAAGATTCTAAATGAAATCACCTAGGAAGAAATACAGGTGAGGAAGAGAAGAGAGCCCAGAATTGAGCCTAGGAACTCCAATGTTTAAAGGTCAAGAGGAGGAAAAGGAGACAGGAAAGAAGACTGAGAAGAAGTGTAGAGTGAGGTATGATGACAGTCAAAAGAGTGGGAATCATAGAAGCCAGAGAGGAAACTGTTTTCATATGTAGCAATGGGTTAGCTGGTTTAGTGCTGATAAGTCTGTAAAATGAAGACAGAGAGATGTCCATTGGATGTCTTAAGTGACTACCTCATTTCATCGTAATAAGTTGTTCATTGATATGTATTATTTTTATGTATTCATTATGTAGTTAGTTATTTATTCTGCATTAGAATGTAAGCAGGCAGGGACTTCTTTCTGTTTTGTTTATTGTTGTACCACACCACCTAAAATTGTACCTGGCATATAATATGTGCCATTCATTCATTTAATCATTCAACAATCCTAGGAAGTTAATATAATTATTTTCACTTTATAGAAAAGAAAACTTGAAGATCAGAAATGTCAGATTCACACAGAGACTAAATTTGATAACCATGTTTCATATCCAGATATCTGAATCTGAAGTCTCCTGTTATTTTCACTAAACCATCACCATCTACTAGGAATGTTGTCATGTGATCATAGGTTAACTGGGAATGTTTTGTGGTTAACTATTGGGTATATTTTTGAAAGGCATCATGATAGTAATTGTTGTTTGATTCAGTCTGTGATTGGAATAATAAAATCGGTATTTATGCTTCTGTGGAAGTTCTTTCTATCTTAAAATGCAACTGTTCTTCAAAACAACATTAATATGCACATTTAAAGATTTGTATATGATTTACATGTTGATCAACTCATTTTGCACTTCAAGTAACAGGGAAAATGTTCACATAAGTAATACATTAAATGATATAACCAAAACCGTCTTTAAACATATGAATTGCAAAATAACAGATAATTTAACCTAGTGTATGTATCTTTTTAAATGCATTATCTTTTAAATGTCCATCACATAACATGCAAGAGACTTTGTTTAAAATGATGATATATGTTAGCTGATTTACTTGGTTTCCTTTGACTTCCAATTAGTTTATTCTGTATGGAGACCTAGAGACAGGATAGCAGATAAGGGAAGGAGTTAACTAGAGGCTGACAGAAAAAGAGAAAAATGAGGGAAGAGAAAGAAAAAGGGATAGGGTAGCAGAGAACAGAGGAGGATGAGGAGAAAACAGGGAGGACATTGAAGGGAAGTGAGGAAGAGGAAGAAAGATTCTGAGAGCATTCGGGTACCTGAGAATATGCAGTCCTTGGAGTGATGAAAAGAGATTCTGGAATATGCGGAAGGCCTCTTCCTTCCCGTGTACCTGAGATCACCAGTATAAACCCAAACAGATATAGGCATTTTGTATATACTGTATGCTATGCTAGGTGCTGTGCCAATCACTTTATATGTATTATCTTTATGTATCCTCTCTCCTCACTCAAGAACCTGCAAAATTATTTATACATATATATGTCTCCATTAAACAGATGAATGATGATGATAATAGTGGTGATGGCTAAAATGTATTTAATTTAGAACATATTTAGTAATTTAGTGCTTAGTACATGTTGGGACTATGTTCGTTGTAATCAACCCAATGATGTTGGTACTATTAGATACATAGGTAAAAAAACTGAATCACGTAAGCTTATCTGAGATCATACAGTGAGTGAGTGGTGGAATGGGAATGTTAAGACTGATCTGATTCCAAATTCCTGTTCTTACCATCAAGTCACACATAATTGGTAGGAATATACATACTTCTATCCCTTACAGCCCTGCTATTTACGTATCTTGGCCAATTTTTGCCCGTGTGCCCATGCATGTGCACTGAGTCATGGAATGAATTTGATGGTAGTGAAACGTAGCAAGATTGGCAGAGTCTATACACACACACACATGCATGCATACATACATACACACAAACACACCTTCCCCTTGATGATCCCAAAGCTTCAGGGATACTCAGTATTACTCTTCCATTCTAAATCTCAGGGACCATTTATTTACATTCTTTTCCTACTACTCACAACTTTTCTGTAAGAATGGCGTTTGATCTGGTGGATAGGTAGAGCTGCAGAAAACTTCTCTGACCTTTCTTTTCATTTTAAACTTTTTATTTTATATTGGCGTATAGTTGATTAACAGTGTTGTGATAGTTTCAGGAAACTAAGTGACTCACTTGTACATATACATGTACAAGTGATTCACTTGTACAGCAAAGTGATTCACTTGTACATATACATGTATATATTCTTTTTTCAAATTATTTTCCTATTTAGGTTGTTGCATAATATTGAGCAGAGTTCACTGTGCTATACAGTAGGTCCTTGTTGCTTATCCATTTTAAATATAGCAGTGTGTACATGTCAATCCCAAACTCCCTAACACTTCCCCCCACCCTTCCCCACTGGTAACCATAATTTTATTCTCTAAGTCAGCCGTCTCCAACCTTTTTGGCACCAGGGACCAGTTTCATGGAAGACAGTTTTTCCACAAACATGGTGGGGGGATGGTTTCGGGATGATTCAAGCACATTACATTTACTGTGCACTTTATTTCTATTATTATTACATTGTAATATATAATGAAATAATTACACAACTCACCATAATGCAGAATCAGTGGGAGCCCTGAGCTTGTTTTCACTTGCCACTCTGATATGGTTGTGATATGAATCTGAAAGCAGTTGATTTATATGGTCTCTGTGCAGTCAAACCTTTCTGCTAATGATAATCTGTATTTGCAGCCACTCCCCAGCACTAGCATCATTGCCTCAGCTCCATCTCAGATCATCAGACGTTAGATTCTCATAGGGAGCATGCAACCTAGATCCCTCGCATGTGCAGTTAACAGTAGAGTTTGTGCTCTTATAAGAATCTGATGCTGCCACTGATCTGACAGGAGGCAGAGCTCAGGCAGTAATGCGAGCAATGGGGAGCGACTGTAAATACAGATGAAGCTTTGCTAGCACACTTGCTGCTCACCTCCTGCTGTGCGCCAGTTCCTAACAGGCCAAGGACCAGTACCGGTCCATGGCCTGGGAGTTGGGGACCCCTGCTCTAAGTCTGTGAGTCTTGTTTCTATTTTGTAAATAAGTTCATTTGTATCATTTCTTTTTAGATTCCACATATAAGTAATATGATATTTCTCTCTCTCGGTCTGACTGACTTCACTCAGTATGACAATCTCTAGGTACATCAATGTTGCTGCAAATGGCATTATTTCATTCTTTTTAGTGGCTGAGTAATATGCCATTGTAAATATGTACAATGCCTTTATAATGCTCCAGACAGGGGTATTTGTTGTGTAGCCATGTGAAGTAAAATGGGTTTTAGAGCAAAAGTTGAGCTGTTCGTTTTCTGCTTGTGGCTGTTAGGAACATCTAGAACTTATCCTTTGAAGCCACCCAGCCCCAATAGTCAAAGTATGGGTTCTGCCTTCATACCTCAAACCTTGTTTGTTAAGAAGAAATAGTGAAATAATGGGAATATTGTGGACTTTGAATCCTTATACGTCATGCGTTAGCTCGTGATCCTGGACAAGTTACTAAACTCCAGGAACCTCAATTTTAACATCTATAAAGTAGAGATAATAATACCTACCAAGCAGGGTTATTATGAGAAGCAGGGATAATTCATGTTAAGCATTTACAATAGTGCCATGTTTATCGTAGAAACCCAGTTAAGTGTAAGTCGTCCTGATTGTTGGAAGGTTGGATTTCCTGATCTTTATAGTGCCTCCTAATCCCATGGTGCTGAAACTGGGAGTCTAGTAAGATGCACAGGGAAAGGAAGGAATGACATGCTATACTTGTACCCTGCTGATGACAGTATAAATTTGTATAACTACTTCAGAATATAGTAGTTGAAGATAGCCATAAAAATGTTCAAGCCCCATTGACCCAGGAATACCACTTCTGGAAATTTATCTTTAGGAAATAATTTAACAAGAGAAGAAAGCTATAAGAACAAAACTATACAGCAATATTTATTAGAATGTTATTTATAATAGTAAAAAAAAATAGAAACCTCTAGAGACGTGATTAAGTAAATTATAATACATCAAATGAGGATTTTTCTTAGGAAGAATTAGAATAGGGAATTGTATTTGTTATATAATGTTAAGTGAAAAATAAAAATGATATATGCATTTTGGTTATACTATAAAATAATATGCATATTGAATAAGCCTATAAAGGAATGCAGAAAAATGGAGTTTTGTAGTGTGATAGGATTAAAAAAGCAATGTTTAAATTTTTTAAAAAATCTGTTCAAAAATAAAATGCATTTGTTCATGAATAAATATTTATGGGATGCCTACCATTTACTAGATACTATTCTAGAAACAATGAATACCTCAGTGAACAAAACAGGCAAAAAAAGTTGAAAACTTATACCTAGTGTTTTCAGAGTACGTTGTAAACTTTTCAAAGTATTATTATGTTCACTTAACATTTGAATTTTCAACTAAACTTTTTAAAATTATGCAATATTAGAAACATACAAAGAAACATGGAAAACAACACAATACCCGTTCACGTACTTAGGATGCAGGGCTAACAGATGTTAATATTTCTCATTCGCTTCCCAGCTCCACTTCTAAGAAAAAAAAAACAGGCTTGGCAAAAGCTGAATCCCTTCATCCGTTTCACCTTCTTTTGAACCCGAAGGTGCTCCTAATGTAGTTACATATCATCCCTATTTATGTTTTCATTTTTTCTGCATATATATGTGTATAAAACCATGAACAATATATATTTTGTTGGTTTTAAAACTTTACATAAATGATACCATGTAGTGTTTATCCTTATGTAATCATTTTTATTTCACTCATTTTTACTGTTACACAGTATTGCAATAAATGAACAGTTTATCCTCCTACTGATTGTTTCCAATTTTTGCTATTATGCAGAATTCTTCAGTGAACATTTTTATGCACAACTCCCTGTGCAATTGTACCAGAGTTTCTAGGGTTTATGCGTAAAAGTGAAATTCCTGAGTGGTGGATGTGTGCATCTTCAATTTTAAAGCGTATTGCCCAGGTGCCCTCACAAATGGTTTTAACAAGTGACACTCGCAACAGCAATGTGTATTCCATGGCATCCTCACCAATACTTAAATCATTTTTACCTGCTTGATACGTGGCATCCTCCTTTTTCTTTTAATCATTTAATCTTTCTTGGCTTGGGAAAAAATAAAGACAGGGTCCACGCTCAAGTCCAGTATAAGTAATTAGTGAAGGACCCTGTTCCTAGGCAGACGGAAGGTCTCATCTTTGGAACTAGAAATAAGCCATGGAGAGCACTTTGAAGGAGGCTTACTATCGACATAATTTCAGTGGATTCTCATGCCTTGTCAACTTTCCTAACATGTACCTAGTGAGGTTATGGGTATTGAATTAAATGTCAGGTGTCCGATTCACAATAGGAGATTAGTTAGTGTTGCTTCCTTTTCCTTCCCAATTAAGAAAGTTCTCAGGGGACTTCCCTGGTGGCGTAGTGCTTAAGAATCTGCCTGCCAATGCAGGGGACACGGGTTTGAGCCCTGGTCCGGGAAGATCCCACATGCCATGCAGCAACTAAGCCCGTGCGCCACAACTGCTGAGCCTGTGCTTGACAGCCCGCGAGCCACAACTCCTTGAAGCCCGCGCGCCTAGAGCCCGTGCTCCGCAACAAGAGAAGCCACTGCAGTGAGAAGCCCGCGCACCACAAGGAAGAGTAGCCCCCGCTCTCTGCAACTAGAGAAAGCCCAAGCGCAGCCACGAAGACCCAATGCAGCCAAAAATAAATTAATTAATTAACGTAAAAAAAGTTTTCAGGGTAATACACTAAATAACTTTCTCTTTGCTCATGTGTGTAAACGTGTTCAGATGCATGGTCTCTAACTTCGGCATGCATCAGAATCACCTGCAGAGTTTGTTAAGGCACAAGCTGCTGAATCAGTTTTTGATGCAGTAGATCTGGTGTGAGGCCGGAGAGTTTGCATTTCTTGTAAGTCCTCAAGTGATGTTGCCTTTCCCGCTGGTCTGAGAACCATACTTTGTGAACCACTGTTCTACATGTGTCAGTAAGAATGTTATGTCACTGCTGCATGGGGGTTGGAGGGTGGATCATTCAACCGACTAACTTGGTGATATTCCTCTCTGTATAATATTGGGGCTCCCCTGAATATCCCTATGCTTTAATGAGGTGACAATTCCTGTAGCAATGGGACAGTGTCCTACCTTCCTTCCTCTCAGCACATTTGTGGAATGATTCATGAAATCACAAAAGGATTGAACTTTTTTACTTCTTTCTGCCTGTCTGACTGATTACAAATGAGCTAAAGTAAGCAGGAGATTTAGGGCAGTTTTTGCTGATAGGGAGCTGCTTGGCAATGGGAGCCATCTAGGGGAATGGGCAGGGGTTGCAGGGTATTCTTAGTTTAATTTAAGGTCATCCAACTTGCTCCCTTTTCCACCACCTTAGCTTCTCTTCAACATCTTCAGACACAGACGTTCAGTGCTTTCTTTTTCTTTGAACCCTTGACTAGGATTGTTTTCCACATAAATTCAGGAACTTCACGACCCTGCAAAAAGGAAGCAAGATGGAATTCTGGGGATCTGCCCACTTGAGTAGGTGCAAGTTTTAGACCCATTTTTTCTGTGCTTTCTATTTAAAACTTTTTGTTAATAAAAATATAATTGAAATTTATTCATGTATGTAGGAAATATATTAATAAGCATATAATTCCTAGGGAGTATTTTTTATGGACAGTAGGTATAAGTTAATTTAGGAGCTCTGTATAGAGCACACTTCAAATAAAATATTACAGATTTTTAACAACAAAAAATAAAATCAGTATTATGGCATAGTATTAGATGTTGTTATAAATAGAAGATATAGTACAAAGGACTTCTAACATTGCAAAAAGCACTGCAAAAAGATGAGGTGGAGTAAGATCCTTGAAGGCAAAGGCTGTCTTTCTTATTTTTTTCCAGTTTTATTGAGATATAGTTGACACGTAACACTGTGCTAATTTAAGGTGATTTGATATATGTATCTATTGCAAAACGATTACCATGATAAGTTTAATTAACATCCATCACCTGACATACTTATAATATTTTTCCTTGTGATGAGAACTTTTAGATCTACTTTGTTAACAACTTTCGAGTACACAATATTGTTAACCATAGTCACCATACTATATATTATATCCCCAGAACTTATTCATCTTATAACTAGAGGTTTGTAGTCTTTAACCTTCACTCATTTCCCGCACCACCACCCCCTGCCTTGGCAACTACCAATCCATTCACTGTTTCTATGAGTTTGGTTTTTTTAGATTCCACATATAAGTGAGATCATACAGTATTTGTCTCTTTCTGTCTGACTTATTTCACTTAATATAATGCCCTCAAGGTCCATCCATGGTATCACACGTGGCAGGATTTCATTCTTTTTTATGACTGAATAATATTCCATTTATCTGTCAATGAACACTTAGATTGTTTCCATATCTTGGCTACTGTAAATAATACGGCAGTGAGCAATCCAAGTGTCCAAGTATTTGTCTTTCTCTTTTTTTTATGATTTATGTAATCAAAGAAATCTCCCTGCAGTTCTTTTTTTTTAACTTTTTATTTTATGTTGGAGTACATCCGATAAACAATGTTGTGATAGTTTCAGGTGCACAGCAGAGCGACTCAGCCATACATATACTTGTATCTATTCTCACCCAGACCCCCTCCCATCCAGGCTGCCACATAACATTGAGCAGAGTTCCCTATGCTATACAGTAGTTGTCTCTCTTTCTGACTTATTTCACTTAGTGCCTTTGAGGTCCATCCATGTTGTTGCAAATGACAGGATTTCCTTCTTTTTCATGACTGAATAGTATTCCTCTGTGTGTGTGTGTGCGTGTGTGTGTGTGTGTGTGTGTCTGTGTGTCTGTGTGTGTCTGTATGTGTATACAACCCAACTTCTTTATCCATTCATCTATCAGTGGACACTTAGGTTGTCTCCATTTCTTGGCTATTGTACATAATGCTGCAATGAACATGGGGGTGCAGATATCTCCTCTGTATAGTGATTTCATTTTCTTTGGATTTGTACCGAGAATTGGGATTGCTAAATCACATGGAAGTTCTATTTTTCATTTTTTGAGGAACTTCCATACTGTTTGCATAGTGGCTACACCACTTTACATTCTCACCGGCAGTACATAAGAGTTGTCTTTTCTCCATGTCCATGCCTACAATTCTCATTTCCTGCCTTTTAGCTGATAGCTGTTCTAAAAGGTGTGAAGTGATACCTCATTGTGGTTTTAATTTTCTTTGTATCTGTCTTACTTTTTAACAACCTCAGGTTAAGGTAATCCCTGGCATAGAGCAAGTGTTAAAGAAATGAATGAAAAAGAATGATAAGGAATGTCAGAGTAGTACAATGAAAAGACAAGTGTTATGAAGTCCCTCAGATGTTGTTTTAATCCTGATTTTACTGTCTGGATGTTTTTGGACAACTGTCTTAATCTTTCTGAAACCTAGTTTTCTAGTTTATTAAACAAAGACTGGGTCCTCTTCCCTGTCTAAGATCGTTGTGGTGGAATTTAAATGAAAACAGTGACTGGCACATCGGCACTCAAATAACATTGATTCACCCCACTCCAGCCCTGCCAATTTCCTAACAAAAAAAGCACAGTATTAAAATTGGTAAATCTATGGCTAATATGACCCGTATTTTCAGACTTCCTAGTACAATTATTAATTAGCAATTCCCTTACAGGAATCCTGTAAAATTCATCCATATTTTACAGAGATAATGAGAAAACGGAGCTTAAATATTCTGTGTAACTGCCTCAGGGTAAGTCAGTGGAAGAAAAACTAAGAGCTGGATTTCTGAGTTCAGAATTCCTGCTCCTCTGTCTTCTTCTCAGACTGTGAAGCCAGACTGTAACTCTTGATTCTTTTTTAGCAGCAGAGGTGATTAGGGGGCCTAGAGAAGTATAAGGTCATTTGAGTTTTTGTTATTCAGTTTTATATTTTTCTCAGACTGTGAAGCCAGACTGTAACTCTTGATTCTTTTTTAGCAGCAGAGGTGATTAGGGGGCCTAGAGAAGTATAAGGTCATTTGAGTTCTTGTTATTCAGTTTTATATTTTTCCAGTGTAAATGGGAGAAGAGGTAACCAGACATCAACATAAATTAATCTTTGCTGTGACTTATATAATCACCTTATCATTATATCTGTATTCACTGATTAGCTAACATTAAAAATGTATTCAATGTAATAGCCTTTGAAATGGATGATTGTTTCCCAGAGAAGCTTTGGTGCTGAAAAACTGTATGTACTAGGACAAATCATTACATATTAATAATAACAACAACAATAGAGATAGCATTTATTGTAGAACTCCCAGATGTGGGCTACTGTGCTATAAGCTCTTTCTACGCATTACATACATTGCTCCCCAATTATGTACATTTCTCTGAAGAAAATTCTATTTTTGTCCCCATTTTATCCTTGAGAAACTAGAGCCTTAGAAAGTTTAAATACATTAACCTAAATTCATACTTGTCAAAAAGCCAACTCAGAAAGATTAGAATGTGGCCGGTCTACGTCCAGAGCTGGAGCTCTAAACACTAACCCTATAGATATTTATTGAGTGTCATCTTTATTTTAGGCCCTAAGGATAGAGGAATTACCAAAATAAAAGACCCATGCCCTCTGGGAGTTGAAACCTGGCTCTAAATATAGAATAAGTAGCCCAGAGTGAATATGAGACAATGTTTTCTAAGTAATGTTCCATGGAACAAGGGTGTCTTCAGTTTTTGTTTTTAAAATGAAAAAGCAATCCTAACTCTAATAAGTTTGGGAAACTCTGCATGCTGTTATTCCTCTCTTACAGATGTACATTACGTATTATTATATTAAAGCCAATGCAAAGGTCTGCTATTTAAAATATTAACATTTTCTAAAATTATTTGAAAACAAACTTTTTTCCCCAAATCATTTCTATTAATACCCATCAGGACACCAGTATTCTGTGGAATATAGTTTAGGAAATGCTGGGCTAGAAAAATTCTTTAATATTTAATCCCTTTGTTTTTTTCTGGAAAAAAAAATAAGGGGGGGCTATAATCCTTGGTCTTCATGTTTTCCTGCACTCCAAACTCATACAGTGTGTATTAGAGCAGCTCAGCTGTGAGTTTATAGTCTCTATTTGTTTCTCAAAAAAATGTTTGTCATGTGCCTCATGATTGACAGGGCTCCATGCTCATTCGTTCTGCGTGGCCTCTCTTCCCTCCGTAGCTATCTTTCTTGAAAGTGTAGCTCTCTCCATTATGTCACCCTCCATTGTTCCCACAGTGTACTCATGCCAGGTCCAAATGTGTGGTAAGGACTGAAAAGGAGGAAGTGGTGGAGGTTTACGAGGTTTGTCCCAACAGGCAAAGAAAATTTCAAGGACTTTATAGCATTGGGAATAAGAATAGGAAAGAGCAGAGCCGTTTACCTTAAAGGTTGTCTGTGAATGAATAGAAGAAAAGGCAGAAGTTTACTCAGATGAGAAAAGGTCTGTCTCAGGGGATGAGGGCTGGCAAGTGGGCTCTGGTGGGTAGTTAACCTTTTTCTTTGTTTGGCTTTATGGAGTTCTCAGAATAGATTTGGAGTTCAAACTTTTAGTTTGGAAAAACTAAAGGGAATGATTTGTTTTCTTTATCACATATGATCAAACATTATCTGCTGGTCTATTATTTTTGAAGCAAAAACTTCTATTTGAAATAGTTATTTAATTATGTTAGAAATGTTTCCACTGCCCTCTGTAAAGGCCTCCCTAAAATTATAGATCTTAGGAGTATCTAATGCTGTTTCTTTCCAGAGATGCGTATTTATTATTTTCTGCAAAAAGGTGTGCCTTTCAACCTGTGTGTTCTATTTTATAAACAGTGAAATGCTAAATTAACACATGATAAGTGCTGAAATAAAAGTCTGTCCTTTCCCTTTATACCCTCTTTGACAAATGAGTACATAACTCTGTGCACTTTGTTTCTGAGAAGTCCGTACCCATTTGGAAGTCCAGAGAAGCCACTCGACTTCAGGAAGAACCTGAAATTTGTTCTGTGCGAAAAGCAATTATTTTTTTGCCTCTAAGATGAACTTTAACTCAGGAGATCACAAGCGTGTGCTGCTTCTGGACCCGAATCAACCTTCCGTTATCTTAGTTTGATTTCCTAACAACCCACTATGGTAAGAATAACTAGTCCCTTTTTGAAGATGAGAAAAGTGGGTCTCAGAGAAACAAAATAACATGCTGAGAGGTGATACTGTCAATGTGCAAACCCCGTGTGGTCTAAGTCCCTATCCTACAGGATGTGTGTAGAAGACTTAGAGCAATGCCTGGCATGTAGTAAGGATGAGATGAATGCTGGTTTCCATTCCATTTTGTTCACATTTGTTATCCTATGAGCAGTAAATAAACATTCTGCTGTAGTGAGGCTTAGACGTTGAGCAGGTATTGGCTGCCTCTGCCCACTGGCATGAATGCATTAGCTCGGTAAGTTCAGGAGCTTCAGCTGGCTGAGAAAGAAAGGGTAGGGGCAGGGGGCAGTCTGCGACATCGTGGAAAATCAATCACACACCCTTTCTTTTTTTCTATTTAGTGAATCTAGGTAGAGAAGGCTTTCAAACACCTTCCCTGGGAGTATGGGTTCAATGAGAACAAACTGATAAAATCTTACTATAGCTCAATTTGAAAAGTATGACTTTTGTTCATTAAAAAGCTCAGTTCAGTATTCCAATTAAGCAAAATATATGCCTTACATTCACCATACAGTTCTTGCGCTTCATCTTTAGATGATATGCCTTGGCACAGATGAGGCTTTGGGACACAGACAGTAAAAGCTGGTGAAGTTGCTGAGCAAAACTGCTATTAGCAGTTTAATCACTTGTGTTAAATGCCATGGATATAATCCAAAGTGGGGAAAATTGCTTTCTGGAGTGCTGGACTTCAGCAGTTTCGTAAGCTCAAGAAATTTGCTCTCAGCAGGGTATTTGGATTTCAATCGTAAGTCTGTAAATAACATAAATAAATAATACGGTCAAGTACAGTGATTCATAAGTAAAATCAGACAGTGTAGATCCCTGATTCCATGATGCATGATTACTTATTTATATTGCTTTTCAGGCCTAAGAATTGTTGCATTATCCATTGGTTGAATAAAAAATTGTTTAGCTTCATTGTATTTGTTGATTTGCTTTATTTTGCTACAATCATTGGTCACCATCCTCTGTACTCTGCCTTGCTTTGTCCCTGGAGTTGTCCTTGTTTCATTGTAGTTAAGTTCACAACCATTTGGAAGAACAGAAAGGCCACTCCTAGACTTCTAGAAGAACCAGGCTTTTGTTTGTCCTGCTTCAGAAGCATTTCTTTTTATTACCTGGAAAATGAACTTCCACCCAGAAGAACAAAAAGATCTGCTGCTTCAGAATCTAAATCAACCTTACGGAGCTTAAGTGTCTCAAATAACTCAGCATTTGGTATTAGGCTGGTGCTAACCAAAGGTTTAAGTTTCTGATACAAACAAACTCATTTAATTAAATTCTCCTTCTGAGTTGTCCCTGCAGTTCTTGTTTGTAGTAAAGTTTCTAACTGTGAGCTTAAAACAGACAAGAAAAAAAGAGAGATGAAGGAAGGAAAGAAGGAAGAAAGAAAAAAAAGAAAGAAGGAAAGAAAGAAAGAAAAGAAAGAGAGGGAAGGAGGGAGGGGATGAGGAGGAAGGAGGGAGGGAGGGAAGGAAGGAAGAGAAACCCAGAATTCCTCTTCATGCGTGGGATAGGATAGTGATGGCAGACACATGACACATATTATCATTACTTCTGTGTCTATGGTACATATTGTTCAATCGAAACACTTTCAACAGTTTTTGGAAATTTTGAACAGTATCTGGCTTATAAGAGGTCCTAAATTGTTGAATGAGCTTATGCTCTGTTTCCTGAACTTAACTGCAAGCTCTCTGAGAGCAAGCAGTCACCATGTCTGCTTCATTAGGTGCAGTGCATCCAATGTAACTGCATTTTAAAACACCCTTAGAGGAAACTTAATTGCATATGGGTACTTGTCTTCCATTTAGATACTGGAGGGGGATGGATTATTAAACGAGGTGGTAAAGACAGCTAGAAATGAAGAATATAGACCTTTGTTCGGCAGTGTTGAGTTCATAGAACAGTAAATTGTCAGCGACCCAATGCAGGAGCAAGGAAAGGGTCATTTTTACTTTTTTTAAATTTCTTTAACTCTTCTCTGTAAAGCAAAGAGACCATAGGCTTCAGAGTTAGTTTAAATTCATGACATTTTTCACTAACTTGCTGTGTAACCTTGGACGAGATTTTAAATTGTTATATACCCCCTCACCCAGTTTGCAAAGATATAAAGTAGAAATGATAATTATCTCAGTTTATTTTCGAGATAAATAAAATGATTCAACATGGATAATACATTCCTGTCTGTTTCTTACTTTCAGTGAAGGCCTTGGAGCAGCCGCTCTTTGAAATAGATAGCATAGAAATAAAATGGAAATACACCTATTTCCCAAACTTGTCTCATCCCTGGCTTGCCCTTTTTAAATAATCTAAACTGCCTTTATGTCTCCTTGTTCTGTTGGTCTCCAAAGAGTTGAAAGCAAATATGGACATCTGTGTTGCTTCGGTATTCAGAAATATCAGAATTCTGTATCTGTGCAACCCCTAGAAATGCATTCTCAAAGAAAGAACAGTTTTCTTCGCAGATATGTTGCCCCGTGGCCCCTTTTCAATTCTTTAAAGTGTACTATGAAGTGCTTCCTTTTTTAATATTGGGGAGCGGGGTCGTGAGGGGAGGGGGTGGAGGGAGGGAGGGAAGGAGGAAGGGAGGGGGGAGAGAGAAAGAAAGAGAGAAAGAGGGAAACTGCTTCCTTTGATTAATGGTATGAATTTCAACAGCTCAAGGCTCTTAAATTTTTCATTTTTTTGAGATTGGGAAGTGCTGAAAGTTTTCTTCATAATTGTATTGCTGTTTATTTCAAATGTTCTTATATTTCATTAAGAGAGGTAATTTTTGAAGTGAAGCCAGGCTAAATATTGTCTTATAAACTGAAAAGCAAAGGTGTTCTAAGAGAGAGTTTGGTTTTCTCCAGGAATCTAGATACAAGCTAACTGATATGTTTACTTATTACCAAATTCCTCGCGTTTTTATTCCTCGCATTTTTATAGTTATACAGTCTGTAGGCAGAGCATCCCTGCATTTGAATCATACCAGCTTCTTCTCCTGACCCAGCTTAAAGCTACAGGTATGAAAGGCAAAGGCGAGTTCTTTGCATATTGGAGTCACCTGGGACTTGTGTGGGAAGGCTTTTGTTTTGCCTTATTTCACAAGGTGATGAGAGTTCACTTCTCAGCTGGAAGATAAGCTTAGATAAATTAACTGAACACCCTTTTCACTCTTTCTCACCTCACCTCCAGACCTTTTCCCTTTTAGATTGGCTTCTACTTGTTCCTTTGAGTTATTCCACCTGCCAAGCAAAAAGTTGCTGAGACCTGCTAATAAAATTTCATTTAGGCAGGGTGGAAGCGCTACAGCCTTGAAAACATAGAGAGCCTCTGTGTTTTCACTCCATGAAGGAGACATGACCTATCTCACAGAGTGGTTAAGCTTCATCCTGCTTGCCTCTGCAGAGCAGGGCAGAAAAGGATGCTGTTAATGAAGGGAGGCTGTGGTTAAGAGCTCTGCAGAGCCATAGACCTGGGTTTGTGTGCAGCGTTTGTCAATTCCTAGCCATTGACCTTGGGTTTTTCCTTTCTGAGCTCCAGTGACCTCATCTGTAAAATGATGAGAGTGACCTCATCATATAAAATGCAATATATATATATATTCCTGTGTTTCTCCTTATCATATATATATATTACATATATATATTACTGAGTATAATACCTGCTGCATAAAAAGTACTCAATACATGGTACTAATTAATGTTTGATATTTGTACATTATGTATAATGTCATATGTCTTTCACTGATATTTCCTGTGTGATTAGCAGTTACCCAACTTCACTGCTAGCTTCCTTTGTGCAGTGTTGATGACTGAGCCTCAAATCCTTTCTTTGCACTTACTAATTTAAGAACCATACATTCTGATTCTTAATATAGACCTGAGTTAGGATATTATATTCTGTTTATTTGTAAACATATGTCTCAAATTTTAGTAAAGAAACTGTGATCACTTTTGCCATAAGTAATAAAAACATACAACATCTTACACATCTTTTGATTTAACTAGCATTATTGAGGGACTTATTTTTACTACGTATATTACATGTGATACCTCATCCTCAGCAACCCTTCCAAAAGGAAAGATCATTATTAACTTTGGGACTAGAGAGGAAACTAGGGTTCAGAGAGGTTAAATAATGACCAAGGTAAACTATACTTAAGTAGCTAAAACAGGATCGAAACGTAGGGCGTTTAGTTGCTCAACTCATGGTCTTTCCACTACACCAAGCTGACTCTCCATATCTAAGAATAATGTAAAAGTGGCTTTGCAAGTCATGGTTGTTTCCATCAGTACAGACAGGGTTATCTCAAATTGTAAAGGTTTATAACAGCAAAGTATACTTCTCATTTATGTTATATGTCCATTGTGGGTCATTATTCTGTGACCCAGTCTGAAGGAACAGCCCCTGTGTTCTGATATGAATGTCTTAAGGTAGGGGAAAAAATAGCAAAGATGAGACTTCCTGAGGAGTCTTAAAGCTTTGAGTCAGAAGGGCTCTATGTCATTTCTGTTCACATTCTATTGATCAAAACAAATCACACGTCCAAGCCCAGTGTGAGCAGGGCAGGGAGGTATACTCCTCACACAGGGAGGGCAGCGAATATTTGAGAATAATAATAAATATATGACAATATTATATGTGATTTATTTATTTTCCTTGTCTAATTTTATTTTACTCAGGCTCATATAAAAATGTGTTTGTATTTCCCGAAGCACACACCCCTGATGGTGGTAGGAGACAGTTCGAGGAGAGCTCAGTAGAAGAGAAACTCTGCTAGAGACTCACCATTGATTTGACATATTTAACGCACTATGTATTATTGGGGATAGATACTGCCCTTTTCTGTTGGCAGCATCTGTATACGGGGACTGTTCCACCATTTGCCAAGTTCATTTCTTTCACGGCTCTAAATCATCTTTCAGCACACCAACATATAGCAGTTCGATAAATGATTATTTTGCATTTTTACAGTGGCCAATGGAGCTGAAATTGTGTTTCTGAGATGATGTACTGAGCTAGAATTTCATTTTCATTTTCTACCACGCTAATGGTATGGAGGTGACTTTATTGCATCTTAGCTTTGGCACCCCCACATCTTCATTCCTCCTCACTGCTTTCATTATAGGAGAACTCCTATGGCTTCATTGGCAGATTAAATATGAAAAGATCAATAACAGGAAGATAAGCGTAGGAGTTAACTGGAGAGGAAAATCAGAGGAAGATCTTTGATGTGATTTTTCTACAAGTGCTCTTTGTTTCCACCGTTACTGCTATTTCTCCCTTTAAAATAGAACCTTCAGTTTATTTTTTGTTTCCGGTGTCTCATCGACTATTCTAGTCCCGGTCTCAACACCTCAAACTCGATAAAAGCCTTCTAACTTATCTTCCTGTCTTTAGTAGCTTCTTCCATCGTTTGCCATGAACGATGTAAAAAATGGTGGGATAGTTTTAAGCACCCAGGTTACAGAGCACCTCACAGAGCATATACATATAAAATCTTGGCAACTCCAGTGAGAGCCCCGACCGCATCTGTCTTAGCTAATGGCACCTCTCCTGCCCCTGCCTGTCCAGTCCTCTTGGACCTACCCTCACCTTCAGCTTTCCATCTTGGCATGGCAACTGGATGTTTAATTTGGCAAACTTTCCCCACCTCCATGTCAAAACTTGTCTATCAGTCTTTTTTTTATCCCAATTTTAAAGTCTGAAGTATTTAAGGCATATGAGAACATACACATGGCCTATATCTGGATTCTGAAGAATAACAGTAAAATAAAATCCTATGAACCCACCAACCAAAAGAAGAAATTGGCTCTCAGTCTTTACTTTCAAGTTCTGTCAAAGTCTCTAAGTTTGTTCTTCTGGTTTGGCCTTTTTTTTTTTTTTGATCATTTGCACTTAGTTCCAGCCTGGATTGTCATCTCTCCAGCCCTCCTGTCAACGTCGCCTGTTCCCACAGCTTTATCTTGGGCTGTTGTCCTGGCATGCTCCTCTTCCTAATACCTGAGATAGGAATTGCATCTATAGCCAGACTACTCTTCGAAAAATTGTATTTTGATCAGTCAGTACCACCTTCCTAAATTCATAATCTAACATCATTTCTTTGTTTCCTAATGAGTCAAGTCTGAACATTCCCTCAGGATTTTAAATCCCTCTATGAAATCATATTTGAAAGGGATCTGACATACATAAAAAATATTAGTTTTTCTTAGCTGGCTTTCAGTTGAGGTAAATTCTCATTCACTTTTCTGTATAATTTTAACCACCTTCCTATCTGGCTCATCCTTTTTCCTACTCACTCTGTCATGCCCCTTCTAACATGGTGTGGTGGAAGGAGCAGAGACTTTAACATGAGGAAAATTTAGTTTGAGTCTTGAGCCCATCACTTACTAGCTGTGGAACTTTGGTCAATTTCTGTATCACTCATCATTTGTATGATCATTCCCATTTTCCCCATCTATCAATGGGCTTATTAATACACTATGGGATGATTAAAAGATTAAGTAGATGTTTTCTCTAAAGGATGTGGACTATATTAGTCAACAAATTGAGTTTTATCAATACTTTTCTATGCAGTCTCCTCATGTCCTACAGAAAAACCTTTTTTTCTTTAATTTTTGAATTTTATTTTTTTATACAGCAGGTTCTTATTAATCATCAATATTACACACATCAGTGTAAACATGTCAATCCCAATCACCCAATTCATCCCACCACCACGCCTCCCCACCCCCACCCCCACCCTCACCCCACCCCCGCTGCTTTCCCTGCTTGGTGTCCATACGTTTGTTCCCTACATCTGTGTCTCATTTTCTGCCCTGCAAACCAGTTCATCTTTACGATTTTTCTAGGTTCCACATATATGCGTTAATATACGATATTTGTTTTTCTCTTTCTGACTTACTTCACTCTGTATGACAGTTTCCACATCCATCCAGGTCTCTACAAATAACCCAATTTTGTTCCTTTTTATGGCTGAGTAATATTCCATTGTATATATATACCATATATTCTTTACCCATTTGTCTGTCGATGGACATTTAGGTTGCTTCCATGACCTGGCTATTGTAAATAGTGCTGCAATGAACATTGGGGTGCATGTGTCTTTTTTTTTTTTTTTTAACATCTTTATTGGATTATAATTGCTTTACAGTGGTGTGCTAGTTTCTGCTTTATAACAAATTGAATCAGTTATACATATACATATGTCCCCATATCTCTTCCCTCTTGCGTCTCCCTCCCTCCCACCCTCCCTATCCCACCCCTCTAGGTGGTCACAAAGCACCGAGCTGATCTCCCTGTGCTATGCGGCTGCTTCCCAGTAGCTATCTATTTTACATTTGGTAGTGTATATATGTCCATGCCACTCTCTAGCTTTGTCACAGCTTACCCTTCTCCCTCCCCATAACCTCAAGTCCATTCTCTAGTAGGTCTGTGTCTTTATTCCTATCTTGCCCCTAGGTTCTTCATGACCTTTTTTTTTCTTAAATTCCATATATATGTGTTAGCATACGGTATTTGTTTTCCTCTTTCTGACTTACCTCACTCTGTATGACAGACTCTAGTTCCATCCACCTCACTACAAATAACTCAATTTCATTCCTTTTTATGGCTGAGTAATATTCCATTGTATATATGTGCCACATCTTCTTTATCCATTCATGTGTTGATGGGCACTTAGGTTGCTTCCATGTCCTGACTATTGTAAATAGAGCTACAATGAACATTTTGGTACATGACTCTTTTTGAATTATGGTTTTCTCAGGGTATATGCCCAGTAGTGGGATTGCTGGGTCGTACGGTAGTTCTATTTGTAGTTTTTTAAGGAACCTCCATACTGTTCTCCATAGTGGCTGTATCAATTTACATTCCCACCAATAGTACAAGAGGGTTCCCTTTTCTCCACACCCTCTCCAGCATTCATTATTTCTAGATTTTTTGATGATGGCCATTCTGACTGGTGTGAGATGATACCTCATTGTAGTTTTGATTTGCATTTCTCTAATGATTAATGATGTTGAGCATTCTTTCATGTGTTTGTTGGCAGTCTGTATATCTTCTTTGGAGAAATGTCTGTTTAGGTCTTCTGCCCACTTTTGGATTGGGTTGTTTGTTTTTTTGATATTGAGCTGCATGAGCTGCTTATAAATTTTGGTGATTAATCCTTTGTCAGTTGCTTCATTTGCAAATATTTTCTCCCATTCTGAGGGTTGTCTTTTTGTCTTGTTTATGGTTTCCTTTGCTGTGCAAAAGCTTTGAAGTTTCATTAGGTCCCATTTGTTTATTTGTGTTTTTATTTCCATTTCTCTAGGAGGTGGGTCAAAAAGGATCTTGCTGTGATTTATGTCATAGAGTGTTCTGCCTATGTTTTCCTCTAAGAGTTTGATGGTGTCTGGCCTTACATTTAGGTGTTTAATCCATTTTGAGTTTTTTTTTGTGTGTAGGGTGTTAGGGAGTGTTCTAATTTCATACCTTTATATATACCTTTCCAGTTTTCCTAGCACCACTTATTGAAGTGACTGTCCTTTCTCCATTGTATATTCTTGCCTCCTTTTTCATACATTAGTTGACCATAGGTGTGTGGGTTTATCTCTGGGCTTTCTATCCTGTTCCATTGATCTATGTTTCTGTTTTTGTGCCAGTATCATATTGTCTTGATTACTGTAGCTTTATAGTATAGTCTGAAGTCAGGGAGTCGGATTCCTCCAGCTCCGTTTTTTTCCCTCAGTATCACTTTGGGTATTCAGGGTCTTTTGTGTCTCCATACAAATTTTAAGATTTTTTGTTCTAGTTCCATAAAAATGCCATTGGTAATTTGATAGGGATTGCATTGAATCTGTAGATTGCTTTGGGTAGTATAGTCATTTTCACAATATTGATTCCTCCAATCCAAGAACATGGTATGTCTCTCCATCTGTTGGTATCATCTTTAATTTCTTTCATCAGTGTCTTATAGTTTTCTGCATATAAGTCTTTTGTCTCCCTAGGTGGGTTTATTTCTAGGTGTTTTATTCTTTTTGTTGCAATGGTAAATGGCAGTGTTTCCTTAATTTCTCTTTCAGATTTTTCATCATTAGTATATAGTAATGCAAGAGATTTCTGTGCATTAATTTTGTATCTGGCACCTTTACCGAATTCATTGATTAGCTCTAGTAGTTTTCTGGTGGCATCTTTAGGATTCTCTACGTATAGTATCATGTCATCTGCAAACACTGACAGTTTTACTTCTTCTTTTCCAATTTGTATTCCTTTTCTTTCTTTTTCTTCTCTGATTGCCGTGGCTAGGACTTCCAAAACTATGTTGAATAATAGTGATGAGAGTGGACATCCTTGTCTTTTTCCTGATCTTAGAGGAAATGCTTTCAGTTTTTCACCATTGAGAATGATGTTTGCTGTGGGTTTGTCGTATATGGCCTTTATTATGTTGAGGTAGGTTCCCTCTATGCCCACTTTCTGGAGAGTTTTTATCATAAATGGGTGTTGAATTTTGTCAAAAGCTTTTTCTGCATCTATTGAGATGATCATATGGTTTTTATTCTTCAATTTGTTAATATGGTGTATCACATTGATTGATTTGCATATATTGAAGAATCCTTGCATCCCTGGGATAAATCCCACTTGATCTTGGTGTATGATCCTTGTAATGTGTTGTTGGATTCTGTTTGCTAGTATTTTGTTGAGGATTTTTACATCTACATTCATCAGTGATATTGGTCTGTAATTTTCTTTTTTTGTAGTATCTTTGTCTGGTTTTGGTATCAGGGTGATGGTGGCCTCATAGAATGAGTTTGGGAGTTTTCCTTCCTCCAAAACTTTTTGGCAGAGTTTGAAAAGGATGGGTGTTAGCTCTTCTCTAAGTGTTTGATAGAATTCACCTGTGAAGCCATCTAGTCCTGGACTTTTGTTTGTTGGAAGATTTCTAATCACAGTTTCAATTTCAGTGCTTGTGATTGGTCTGTTCATAGTTTCTATTTCTTCCTGGTTCAATCTTGGAAGGCTATACCGTTCTAAGAATTAGTCCATTTCTTCCAGGTTGTACATTTTATTGGCATAGAGTTGTTTGTAGTAGTCTCTTAGGATGCTTTGTATTTCTGCGGTGTCCATTCTAACTTCTCCTTTTTCATTTCTAATTTTATTGATTTGAGTCCTCTCCCTCTTTTTCTTGATGAGTCTGGCTAATGGTTTATCAATTTTGTTTATCTTCTCAAAGAACCAGCTTTTAGTTTTATTGATCTTTGCTATTGTTTTCTTTGTTTCTATTTCATTTATTTCTGCTCTGATCTTTATGATTTCTTTCCTTCTGCTAACATTGGGTTTTGTTTGTTCTTCTTTCTCTAGTTCCTTTAGGTGTAAGATTAGATTGTTTATTTGAGATTTTTCTTGTTTCTCGAGGTAGGCTTGTATAGCTATAAACTTCACTCTTAAAATTGCTTTTGCTGCGTCCCATAGGTTTTGGATCGTCGTGTTTTCATTGTCATTTGTCTCTAGGTATTTTTTAATTTCCTCTTTGATTTCTTCAGTGATCTCTTGGTTATTTAGTAACGTATTGTTTAGCCTCCATTTGTTTGTGTTTTTTTCCATGTAATTTATTTCTAATTTATAGCATTGTGGTCAGAAAAGATGCTTGATATGATTTCAATTTTCTTAAATTTACTGAGGCTTGATTTGTGACCCAAGATGTGATCTATCCTGGGGAATATTCTGTGCGCACTTGAGAAGAAAGTGTAATGTGCTGTTTTGGGGTGGAATGTCCTATAAGTATCAATTAATTTTATCTGGTCTATTGTGTCATATAAAGCTTGTGTTTCCTTATTTATTTTCATTTTGGATGATCTGTCCATTGGTGTAAGTGAGGTGTTAAAGTCCCCCACTATTATTGTGTTACTGTCGATTTCTTCTTTTATAGCTGTTAGCAGTTGCCTTATGTATCGAGGTGCTCCTATGTTGGGTGCATATATATTTATAATTATTATATCTTCTTCTTGGATTGATCCCTTGATCATTATGTAGTGTCCTTCCTTGTCTTTTGTAACATTCTTTATTTTAAAGTCTATTTTATCTGATATGAGTATAGCTACTCCAGCTTTCTTTTGATTTCCATTTCCATGGAATATCTTTTTCCATCCCCTCACTTTCTGTCTGAATGTGTCCCTAGGTCTGAAGTGGGTCTGTTGTAGACAGCATATATATGGGTCTTGTTTTTGTATCCATGCAGCAAGCCTGTGTCTTTTGGTTGGAGCATTTAATCCATTCACGTTTAAGGTAATTATCGATATGTACGTTCCTATGACCATTTTCTTAATTGTTATGGGTTTGTTTTTGTAGGTCCTTTTCTTCCCTTGTGTTTCCCACTTAGGGAAGTTCCTTTAGCGTTTGTTGTAGAGCTGGTTTAGTGGTGTTGAATTCTCTTAGCTTTGCTTGTCTGTAAAGCTGTTGATTTCTCCATCAAATCTGAATGAGATCCTTGCCAGGTGGAGTAATCTTGCTTTTAGGTTCTTCCCTTTCATCACTTTAAGTATATCATGCCACTCCCTTCTGGCTTGTAGAGTTTCTGCTGAGAAATCAGCTGTCAACCTTATGGGAGTTCCCTTTTATGTTATTTGTCATTTTTCCTTTGCTGCTTTTAATAATTTTTCCGTGTCTTTAATTTTTGCCAGTTTGATTACTGTGTGTCTTGGCATGTTTCTCCTTGGGTTATCCTGTATGGGACTCTCTGCGCTTCCTGATCTTGGGTGGCTATTTCCTTTCTTATGTTAGGGAAATTTTTGGCTATAATCTCTTCAAATATTTTCTCTTGTCCTTTCTCTCTCTCTTCTCCTTCTGGGACCCCTATAATGCAAATGTTGTGTTTAATGTTGTCCCAGAGATCTCTTAGGCTGCATTTGTTTTCATTCTTTTTTCTTTATTCTGTTCCACAGCAGTGAATTCCACCATTATGTCTTCCAGGTCACTTATCCGTTCTTCTGCCTCAGTTGTTCTGCTATTGATTCCTTCTAGTGTAGTTTTCATTTCAGTTATTGCATTGTTCATCTCTGTTTGTTTGTTCTTTAATTCTCTAGGTCTTTGTTAAACATTCCTTGCATCTTCTCCATCTTTGCCTCTATTCTTTTTCCCCTGGATCATCTTCACTATCATTATTCTGAATTCTTTTTCTGGAAGGTTGCCTATCTCCACTTCATTTAGTTGTTTTTCTGGGGTTTTATCTTGTTTCTTCATCTGGTACATAGCTGTCTGCCTTTTCATCTTATCTATCTTTCTGTGAGTATGGTTTTTGTTCCACAGGCCGCAGGGTTGTAGTTCTTCTTGCTTCTGCTGTCTGCCCTTTGGTGCATGAGGCTATATAAGAGGCTTATGCAAGTTTCCTGATGGGAGGGCCTGGTGGTGGGTAGAGCTGACTGTTGCTCTGGTGGGCAGAGCTCAGTATAACTTTAATCCGATTGACTGCTGATGGGTGGGGCTGGGTTCCCTCTGTGTTGGTTGTTTGGCCTGTGGCGATCCAACACTGGAGCCTACCTGGGCTCTTTGGTGGGGCTAATGGTGGAGTCTGGGAGGGCTCACGCCAAGGAGTACTTCCCAGAACTTCTGCTGCCAGTGTCCTTGTCCTCACAGTAAGACACAGCCACCCCATGCGTCTGCAGGAGACCCCCCAACACTAGCAGGTAGGTCTGGTTCAATCTCCCCTGTGGTCACTGCTCCTTACGCTAGGTTCCGATGCTCACACTACTTTGTGTGTGCCCTCCAAGAGTGGAGTTTCTGTTTACCCCAGTTCTGTCGAAGTCCTGCAGTCAAATCCCAGTAGCCTTCAAAATCTGATTCTCTAAGAATTCCTCCTCCCGTTGCTGGACCCCGGGTTGGGAAGCCCTGTGCTGCAACGAAGACCCACCATAACCAAAAGTAAATAAAATTAAATCTTTTGACTTCTGAGATGACTCAGTCACATGGCTGTAGGTAGGAGGCCTCAGTTCCTTGCCACATGGATCTCTCCTTAGGGCTGCTTGAGTGTCCTCATGACACGGCAGCTGGCTTACCCCAGGATGAGTTATCTGGCCCGCGGTCCCTCGGACTCCCGTGGCTTTGGCTGCTCGGACCCCTCCAGAGCCTGCAGCCTCAGTGAGGCCACCCTCCCCTTGTGCTCCGTGGCAGTTCAGTGACGGCGGAGGGAAGAGACCCTGAGCTGGGAGTTCCAGCTCTGCAGAAATGTGGGCTCCATTCTCCAGAAAAACCTTTTTAGAAAGTCTTTCTATTTCCATTCTTTATTGAATATCCGGGCTTGGAGTTTACCACATATTGAATGGTTTTGAACAGGAAACTGGAAATATAAGGCTTCTTTTTGGAGAGATCACTCTGAGTGCTATGTCGAAGAAGGATCAGAGGAAATTGAGGGTGGAGGTAGCTGCAAATGTAGCCCTTATGAGAGGACATGGCAACGACAGTAGCAGTGTGGCTTTGTAATCTGTTTCTCGACCGTGTCACATACAGCTGAATAAAGCACTATTTCTGGGCCCCTCCCTGAGGCCCAAAATAGGTCTGGGCTAACTAACTCAAGTATAAATGTGAAAGTATAAATGTCAAAGGTAGAGACATCATAGCTTGGGAGAAATAGTATTTCTCAAACTGAAGAAGAACAATTTCAAGAGAAAATTGCAGTTATTTGTTTGGGGAAGGCAGTGCTGAGCTGCAAGCCATGTGATGGGGACAAATTTGAACGTTTTGCCTCCAAGAGTCTCCCTACTCCATCTCTTACACTTTAGCAAGTCTGTAGACGCAGAATGAGTTCCCGAAGTCAAATATCGGAGCGTGTTAGTAGAAGTTAGAATAGGATGTGTGCTGAGGACCGAAAAGTAAAACAAAACCCCCCAAAATCAAAAACACAAAAGCTAAACACTGAGGAGGTGTGCTCTATATCAAATCATTACATATTGATATTTTCCTGGTTGGAAGGAGAAGAAGCTAAGAGATAAGAGAAGGGTTGGAAAAGATCTCAGGCAAGGCAGGGTAACAAAGCCACCTTTAGAGGGAGAAAAAGAAGGGAAAGAAAACATTCTGTAACTGATGCAGAAGGTGAACGAGTGAGGAAGGGTGCATGTCTATGGAAAAGACAGTAATTGAAACACTATGTGAACCAGTATGATTTTGCATCCTGCTGGTTTATAATGTGATTTGAAATAATAAGGATGCTGAACAGAAGTTGCTGAAATCATCTGCTAATTCAGATTAAACTGTAAGGATGCCTTTGGATGAGATGGTTACCCTCAGTAATTATAGGAGTCTGAAATGAGTCTGACAGGCAGAAGAGAAATAGCAATATAAACACCAGCAGGAGTCAGTGAACACACCTTTATCACAGTTTACTACATTCCTGGATTTAATTGCTTTTGTTTTTTTGGTGGCTTTTTAAATAGCACATTTCTCAGACATGGTGACTCTTTCAGGAGACACAGTTAAGTTGAAAAGGGTCCCATGAGGTCAAGAGCTTGGTAGAAAAGTTGCAAGGTCCTTATAGTTTATAGAAGCCTCCCATGAGTATGTTTAGTTTGTCAGCTCAGGCCTTATGAATTAGAAGGAACAGCACATTCTGCCTGCCTTCTCTTCCTCATTGTACAAATGTGAATACAGTAGGGGGATCCTGTCACAGACTCTCAGTGTGTGGATATCAAGCTGGGATTCAAAGTCAGGTCTCCTGATACTTGCACCTAAAGTCGAGTGAACTGGGTGTTGTATCACACTGTCCCTTTGTGGATGTTCAGAGGCCATACAGCACTGTACCCAGAGCTTGAGCACATAACTCCCCACCGAAGATTGTTTCTTGTTGGAGACTGTCTCTCCAGTCTTAGGAGATTAAATCAAGATGAGTAAGTGATTAAGTTTGTTAATTTACAGGCTTTAAAGGGTATTTCTTACACCCACGTTGATTTTTCCTTACAGTTCTGAAGGTTCCAAATGTCAGGAGCCCACAGTCAAGGTCAGTTTAGATAGAAACAATGTGTCCGGTGGAGAACAAAAGCCTCCATCCCTATAATGCAGGAGGTGTGGTTGTGGGGGGGGGCACCTGCTGGCTCTCGTAAGCTGCCATGTGCACTGTGGCCGTCTAGTAATTGTTAGCTTTGAACGTTGCAACGCTTAAGTCTCAGACACACAGTTTGGTACACGACCATACACAGTCCTGTGTGGTCCTCAGAACATGGCTGTTGGCATTGGGCAACTCTGCGGCACCTTTAGCAAGTAGTATAACCTCTCTGAGCCTTAATTTTTCCATAAAAATGGGAATAATATGACCGAGTTTGCTGAGTTGTCACAAGGTATATAAAAACTTAGGTGAAGGTACCTAGCATGATGCCTTATTGCTTGGTAGTGGTAGATAAGGATTCATTTTCTTCTAATTTCATAGAAACAAGCTTCTCAAGAAAGAGGATACATCATCTCCGGTGTCACTCATTAAATTATTACCCAGGAATCATCCCAGATGAGGCGATTTCTCTTCCCTTCCTTGCAAATCCCATAGTACTTGCTGTTTGGAATCAAACATTTTAGTTACTGAGGATTTTTTTTTGTTAGTCACCTCTTCATAATTTTAACATTGTTTCCTCTTCTGTGAAAGTCAGCAACTATTCCTTAAATCCTCTGAATGCCTGCAGTACCTAGCAAAGAGCAAGGACCTTGTAGGCTTTCATTAAATGTTTATCAGCTGCCTGAATTTGTGAACAGATGATGAGAGGGCAGCTTGAAGTCAGTGTTTCTCTTGCTAGGCTGCAGTTCTGCCTACAGGGTGTTTGGCTGTTAGGATTGCGAGGATTTTAGATTTGCTATGGGTGAGAGGGGCACAGAGCAAGAGCTGAGTTTTGGGCAAGAAGGAAGTAGTGCTGTTGAAACTCACAATGCCAGCTTGTTAATTCCATCCTCCTTACAGAGATTGCCTTACTTATCTTTACAGCTCACTCAGGTGCCTTTCATAATTCCTGCCGATCAATATTTTTGTAATGAATGAGCAGAGCCATGCTACCTTTTATTTATTTATTTTTTTCTTTGTGGTACGCGGACCTCTCACTGTTGTGGCCTCTCCCGTTGCAGAGCACAGGCTCCGGACGCTCAGGCTCAGCGGCCATGGCTCACGGGCCCAGCCGCTCCACGGCATGTGGGATCTTCCCGGACCGGGGCACGAACCCGTGTCCCCTGCATTGGCAGGCGGACTCTCAACCACAGCGCCAGCAGGGAAGCCCTACCTTTGTTCTTTATATTTATGTTTGTGTGGTTCATTCATCCATTCATCAAATATCATTGAGTACCTACTATGTACCAGACATTGTTCTAAAGGCTTTTCTTCTAAAGTAGTGAACAAAACAGACTGGAATGCCAGACATATGGAGCTTACATTCCAAATGAAAATAAGTAAGGAATATATTGGGACTGGCCAAAAAGTTTGTTCGGGTCTTTGGTAGGCTGTTACGGAAAATCCGAACGAACTTTTTGTCCAACCCAATATTTTGTTATGTCTGGTGATGATATATGCTGTAGAGAAAACAGAGCAGGGTAAGGGAATAGGACGTGTGTGTAGTTGGGGGAGAGGGTAAATTTTAAATAGGATGGTTCAGGAAAGCCTCTGTGAGAAGGTGACATTCAAGTAAATACCTTCAGGAGGTGAGAGACCAGCCATTGTAATACCCGGAGAAAGGCAGAGAGAATAGCAAGTGAAAAGGCTTAGACATAGAAGCATGTCTGGCATTTTCAAGGAACAAACAGTCCCGGCTGGGGTGGCTGCAGTGGAGAAGTATGAATATAACAGGAAATGAACTTCCTGTAATATCTAGTGCTCATCTTAAGGACTTGATGGCTTTCTTCAGTGGATTCCTAAGAGTCAGTGAAAATTTGCAAGCTCTACACAGTAATCAGATGCTACAATGCTATTCATTCATTAATTCATTTATTCCTTCTTTCATCAATTCATTACTCAACAAATATTTACTGAGTACTTTTAATTAGAGCTTACATGTATTGAACACTTGCTTTATACTAAGAAATATGTTTCACGTGCATTTTATTTTTACACTTTTTATTTTATATTGGAGTATAGTTGATTAACAATGTTGTGTTAGTTTCAGGTGTACAACAAAATGATGCAATTATACATATACATGTATCTATTCTTTTTCAAATTATTTTCCCAATTAGGTTGTTACAGAATATTGAACAGAGTTCTCTGTGCTACACAGTAGGTCCTTGTGGGTTATCCATTTAAAATATAGCAGTGTGTACATGTCAGCATTCTTAAGTAACCTTCACCCAACCTAATAAACTAGCCTGCTTTTATACTGCCATTTTTAGATGAAGAAACTGATGCATCAAAAGTATTTTTAAAACATGGTATCTATCTTCAAAAGATACCTTATCTCACAAAGGAATTGAGATAACTACATAACAGTGTACAACCTAGTTTATAAGTAGTATGGCTCAACCAAGGTGGAGAGATTTTGATAAAGGAGCAAATACCATTTCCTTTTACACATTTTTTTTCCTTGAAAATATAATTGTGGTGACAGTATTTCTTCTGTGTTCTTTGTGTTTCTGAAAAGTCCAGACATATGTCGAGGTTTCCAAGTGCCAGTCCTTCTCTTTCTGCAAGAAAATGTCATGACGTTTAGAAGCACCACAATCTTTACATCTTAGCCACATTGAGTTCCTGGAAAGCCAGAGGGACCTTGCCATTTCAGCTTGACAGTTTCTTTAAACTCCACAGGGTTCATCTTCTAAAATGAAATGGGGATAAAAATGGTCCCTAATGTTTCATAAAAAACTTGGGGGGAGTGTAAATTTTTGGAAAATAACTAAACAGACTTTAGTAACTGAGCTGATGCTTCCTTGCATTTAAAATGCTTTCACCATCTCTATCTAATTAATTATTTATACTTCTTGCCCATTAATTTGCTTTAAAAAGGAACCTTGCCCCTCCTTCCCATTATCATTTACTAATCATAACAATCGCTTTCTATAGATAATAAATGTCTTGATTTCGCCATTTATAAAACGCTGTCTCTGGGCTTCCTTGGTGGCGCAGTGGTTGAGAGTCCACCTGCCGATGCAGGGGACGCGGGTTCGTGCCCCGGTCCGGGAAGATCCTATATGCCACGGAGCGGCTGGGCCCGTGAGCCATGGCCGCTGAGCCTGCGCGTCCGGAGCCTGTGCTCCGCAATGGGAGAGGTCCCAACAGTGAGAGGCCCCCGACCGCAAAAAAAAAACAAAAAAAGAAAAATGCTGTCTCAACACCCCTGGGAGTGGGAGGTGGAGCTCGTGAGTTTAATTAACTAATAAATAATTGGAAAGCACTTTGCCATGTAAAGTGTTTTGGACATTCTAAGAAGAGACTTGATCTGGCTCCTGCACAGGTTTGAACTGCAGCGATGCAGTTGCTGCCTATGGGTTACAGCTTCTGGAAGGCAGTGGAGATGATTCTCCAAAATGATTGTTTCTCTCAGGATTCTGCTTTGATAAAATATTGATTGTGATACCAATATGTGACACATCTCAGCAAAAACACCCAGTTATGTTTGGCAATGAATGTGTTTTATGAGACATTTTGATGTTTTCATCAGAGTCATACAGTCAACATAGGCTGATCGTGACCAATCTGCTGGTGTAACATTCTGCAGGTTGCTTTTGGCCTTTCTTATTTGAGAAGGAAAAAAAAGTTACCACCATTTTCCATCCTGCAGTGTGAATCCACCAATAAACTGCTTAGGTCTTTACAGTCAATGTGACAAATCATTCATCTTGCTTTTTATTTCATGTTTCTGACTCTTTGCAGTGCTCAAGGGTTTATTATTTTCAGTGACAAAGAATCTTTTATATTGGGAAAGAGCTCCATAAAACAATGACTCACATTTGAGTCAAAGTTTTAAAAAAAATTTTTATAAACGATAATTCATCATATAGCTCATGGGCCAAATTTTGCGCACCACCTGTTTTTGTACAACTCATTTCATACATGATTTTTTATGGTTTTAAATAGCTGAAAAAGAATCAAGAAAAAAATAGTTTGTGAAACACAAAAATGGTATAACATTCAAATTTCAGTGTCCATAAATAAAGTTTTATTAGAATACTCCATGTCCATTCATTTATGTATTATCTATTCAGTTCTTCCACATTATAAGGACCAATGACAGGGACCATAGCACCTGCGAAGCCTAAAATATTTACTGTCTGTACTTTACAGAAAAGATTTACTGACCCCCCCTGATACAGGCTATTGTTAGAGTTCTATATATTAATGGATCATGTGAGCATGTAGTAAGTAAGATTACCTGTCTCTGGAGAAAAAAATAGTTGCTCATTATTTCTTCTACTATAGAAAAGAACCATGGTATAGCACTTGAATGAAAGGACTTTGGAAAAATGGTTATCATTAGGTAAAAAAATTTAAAGGCACTAATTTATATATTATATCCCCTTGTGTCATATTTGATGCTTTTTTCTGCTTTTGCTTATATTCAATTTTTCTATTATCTGTTCATTGCCCATTCGTTCATTCTTTTATATTCTACCTACATTTGTAGTCTAGCTACTCCATGCTGAGTACCCAGAGTAATGTAAAGTAGAATAACAAAGAACTCAGCCCTTGCTAAGTTCACACTCTCTTGGAGAAAATACCCATTTGAGCAGCACTTACAATGCATTGTAATGAGTGTTTCCATAGTTTTATGTGCAAATCCTGTGGAATCCTAGTAGAAAAATTGATTCATTATGGGGGAATGGGGCTCAGTCTGTCAAATAAAAAAGATATTTGAGTTGGGTCTGAGGGATGAATAGCAATTCTCCATGCTTAAAATAGAAAAGGTCTCTTTAGGAGCAGAAGCCGAGGTCCACTGGACAGAGATGGAAGAAAGTATGGTATGTCTTGGCGACATTAGGTGTCTCATGAGGCTGGAGGAAAAGGTGCATCAGGGTTAGAAAGTAAGTTTGGTGAAGATTGTGAAGAGCATTGTCCATGAGACCAGGGGTCCGGTACTGTATCCGTCAGGCAATAAAGAGCCGGAGGATTCTGAGAGGGGCAAGGCATGGTTATCTGTGCGCTTTAGAAAAATACTCCAGCAGCAATGTAGAAGATGGACAGGAGGAGGAAGAAACTAGAAAGGGAGAGTAGCCATTGAAAGGTGAGGATCATTGTGAACCAAGGCCATCACGAGGAGGCTATCGAAAAGGAATAGATTATATTGTTTCTTGTTTTTGTATTAGAATCAGCTTGAGTCCTGCTAATGGTTCTGAACATCTCAGATTTTAATCCTGGGGGAAGGGCAGAGGTCAGGGGCAGAGGGGAGTCCTGCGGTATTTTCTGTGTTTGGTAGAATAGTTTTAATTGCTGTTGTATTTAATTTTTGTTCTGAACCACATATGTAATTTTCTGTGGACTCTTGTGCTTTTAATTCCACGATGAGCAGTAGTCCTACACCCAGTCTGAGGGATTCTTTACTCTGGCGACCCTGCTTCTAGCTTTCCTGAGAATGATTCCTTTGGGGAGGGGCCTGAGAGGCCACCCTTGTAGCAGATGCATAAATCTCCAAGAAAGCCTGTGCAAGTCTGGTCCAGAGGGGTCCCCAGATGTGTCAGCGTCCAGAGGTGAGGGAGGCTCTGTGCCGCACAGCAGTGGTGCTACAGCTCTGTTCAGGGCTCCTCCCGTGGCGGCGGGGCACACCCTATGTGATTACTCTTGAGGTGTGGAATTGCAGCTGCTGCTTTCAATTCCTGGGATGCAAAGTCATTTGGCTCAGTCTGGACATGTGCTGTCATCATTTCTAATGTCTCGGGCGAGACTGCATCTTGATTATCCAAGGTTTCCTATTAAATTGAAGTCTGCTCCTTGTCAGGACAATGGAAATTTAGATGGCTTGTCTTATCTGGGATGTGAGTGGTGGATCTGGGGATTAGAGCAGGCTTGGATTGCAGGGGGAGGTTTTTATAGGATTATCTCCCCTAAGAAATATGACAGTACTAGAGATACAAGTATGAAAAGGTCACTTTTTAGTAGATGGACTGTTTGAGTGACGTTATATATCTCAACTGCTCCCCTGTGACATTTGAATCTGAAGAGACTTGGGTGATGGCTTTTTGCTTCCCAGTGTCAATGAAGAAAACCCACTATTGACATGCACTGAAAGTCCGAGAGATGACTTCTGTGAAGTGACTACTTTGTCTAGATTTGACACAAAAAAGGAGAAGCAGCCTTATATAATAGAAAAATCATAGGCTTCAGAGTCAGGTAGATGTAGTTGCAAATATCACACACTTTCTATTATGAGACTTCCAGCAAGTCACCCTTTCGAAGCCTTGTTTTTCTCAAGAAAAAGAAATTGTACGTTTATGTGTACATGAGTGTGTATGTGTGTGTGTGTGTGTGTGTGTGTGCATGCACATGCAAAACACCTGGTAGAATCCCTGGTGAGTAATGGGCTCTCAACAAATGTGTTAATTTCTGACCACCTTTGAGAGAAATAGGTAATTTCAGTGATGATGAAAATGAACATCCTGGAGAACACAATATAGCAGTGTTCAGATCTGAGAAGGAGGCATCATGGCTTAATCAAAAAGTCCTGGATTTAGAGGCAAAAGATCTCAGCTTGATTCATTAGTTTGCCACTCAAGACGAGAACCTGGACAAGTCATTTACCTCTATAATTCTCAGGTCCTATGCCTATACAACATGTACCTTACACGATTAAAACATATAATAAAGTTTTTATAGAGATGGGCTCGATTTTTGTGGGCCCAAACATTCTATAATTTGGCAGGGAGAACTTTAAGAAAATGAAATCAAATTGTAATTGCAAAATTAGATACAGGGCTTTGGAAGGGTCTTGTGCAAGTGAGGGAGTTTCATTAGCTTCATGGTAAATCTGCCTGAGTTTCTTGAACATAAGTATATTTATATAATACAATAGTATAATAAATATTTCTTGGATATGTTGGTGACAAAAATGAATATGAATTTGTTAATATGAGTTAAACCTGAGTTAGAATGGAAATAAATGCAAAAGTGATGGAAAAGAGAGGGAAATAACTCACTGAAGGTTTTGATTTCTTAAAAAAAAAAAAAAACTAAAAATTTCCTCTAGCTTTATGCAGGGCACATTGATTTCAAAACAATAAACCTTCAGTGAGGATGTAGGTGCCAGACACTGTACTAGGCATAGGTGAAACAGAGTATTACTTGCATGAATAATAAATAGAGACAGAATTTCTTGAAGGCATAATGCCTGTCAATCACTGTCCTTCATGTGGAAGTTTTGAATTCTGCAGTGTGTCTTGAGGACATTCTCCTGACTGATAGAGAAGTATCATGAAATAGTATAAAGAAATATTTCAGAAATTAGGAGTTGTGAGGGATCAGTTTAGATTATTAGAAAAAATTATTTATATATAAAGCATTTACTTGGCATGTGCTCAGGATTGAGTGAAGCACTAATACCATTCTATTAGTGGTAATATTAATATTAATACATACTTTTATGGTTATGATTCCTTTAAAGGAGGAGAAAAAATATTCTCAGCAGATGACCTGTCCTATCACCCCCTTAATTATTTGTCCACAGATTTACGTGCAATGGCACCCACCCCTTCTTCTTTCAGTCTTGTCTTGTTTAAGGCAAATCCCTACCATCTGAGTAGCAGATGATTTTTCTGTGACATTCAAGGTGAAGATACCTCTTTGCCAGAGTAATGGTCTTAACCCATTGATAAAAGCATTGGTGCAAATCACCATAGAAAATGCATAATAGGTATTAACCTAAGACTAGAACAGGATGCTCATTCTCTCCTATACACATAAGCCACAGATTATCAGAAGTGGCTGGGGCATGGGTACAGGCTGGCTGTCATAGACATTATCTTTGTCAACCTGAGATTCAGAATTTACTGGCTAGTTATCCAGGGGATCTTTGTAGATCTACGCCCTAAAGCAGCCCTCCAAATCTGAGGTGCAAGCTTAGGAATGTGTGTCTTTGGTTAGCGTTCATGCTGGGCACATCTAGATGGCTTCCTGGATGAAAAAAGTGGAATGTGCGTTTCCACTCCAAGCCTAAGGAGGCTGCTTCTCTCAGGACTTAAGTCCTTGGTGAGCGGGAAGCTTGGCTCTCCGCCCTCCTCAGGAGGCCCCTTTGCTCTGCTAGATCAGTCACCAGCACTGATAGCGAAAGGGCAGTTCTCTGGGAAAAGCACTTTGCTTTGGGATACTCAAATTACTCAATGAAATAGTTTCCTCCACAAAGTAGCAGTGGATTAAACACCAATCTGAGGGAGTGTTTCTGCTCTTTCAAAGCCCACATTGACCTGAGTGCCCTAATTTATGCCTTTTTCCTTCAAAAAACAGCACCTCATGCTTGTGCTTTACAGTTTACAAATAACTTTCACATCCGTTATCTATTGTGCTCTTAGCACCAGTTCTGCAGGTGAGTAGAACGTAGAGGAAGTAGGTAATTAAATAGGTAATGACATCCCTATTTTACAGATGCAGAAACTGAAGCACTGGAAGGTTTGGTGGTTTGGCAAAGGCCATACAATGACAGAATGGCGGTGATGGCTGTTCATAAGCCATTGAAGTGCAAAAGAACTCTCTTTCCATTATATTTTTGGCTTTGATTTACAGTTTACAAAAAGCTTTTATGTATATTATTTCATTTACTTCTAAGGAAATTTGACCATAGTGGTTGAGAGTATGAGTTAGATCTCTATTCCAGTTCCAACATCACTGTTTACTAGCTGTGTGATACTGAAGATACTTCACTTCACTGACCTCAGTTTCCTTCTTGATAAAGTGAGGATAAGAATAGCTTCCTTCTTTTGTTTTTAAGGAATTTTTTTTAATTCAAGTGTGGTTGATTTACAATGTTTCAGGTGTACAGCAAAATGACTCAGTTACATATATATATGTTTTTCAGATTCTTTTCCATTATAGGTTATTACAAGATATTGAATATAGTTCCCTGTGCTACACAGTAGGTCCTTGTTGTTCATCTGTTTTATATATAGTAGTGTATATCTGTTAATCCCAAATTCCTAATTTATCCCTCCCTCGCCCCTTCTCCTTTGGTAACCGTAAGTTTTTTTCTATGTCTGTGAGTCTAAGAACAGCTTTCTTGCAAGGCAATTGTGTGAATTAGAGATCCTGTGTAGAAGCCACATGGTATAGCCTCTGACACCCAAAAAATGCCCCAAAGGTGGCAGCTACTGCAGTTATTATCAACCATTCTATGAATCAAAAAATACCTTGACTGCTTTGCAAATGAGAAAACTGAGACCATGGGGAAAGGCAGAAGAAAATTCATTAGATTCCTAGGCTCCTTAAGAGAAAAAAGTGTTTGTAAATGTCCGTGGGGTGTGGAAGGTACAGGTGGCTCTGGCCACCATTACCAACATTCTTGGTCCAGTTTGATTTCAGATGAAGGTTTTGAACAACTTGTGCTCTAAGGTTTTTCAGTGGCCGGTTTCGTTTTCAGATGAATGGAGTTAGGAACAATAAAATGGTACCAGGTGTTCACGTTTGCTTCTCCTCTGGAGGCAGACCTCTGTTTACACCTTTAATGAATTGAAGTCAGCCTACTATCAAATCAAGTTCCCTCTGCTCCAGGTGCCAGAATGTGTGCAGAGCACCTTCCAAAGGTGTTATATTAGTACTCCAAAGTGAGCTGGCGATCCCCGTGGTGTCACACTTGACCTTCCAGAGCATGTTTACCCCAGACAGGTGTAGCCTGGTAGAACAAATTGAAAGCTGCTTGCAGCAAAATGAAAGAGTAACAGACAATACCAGTGTCACCCCTATTGGGACAGTTGCTACATTGGGGCTTGATATGTGAAAAATGCCGTGAATGCACTTTCAGCTCCAGGGGAGAGAGGGAGCTGGCTTGAATCCCCACCTATGGGATGGTGTGCTGTTTAACGGCGTCTGATCTCCTCATATGTGGGAGACATCCCATCATAATTCATTCTCTACATTTCTCCCGGCTAATAGATGTGAGCACTGGGGCAGATAATCTAAGACTCATTTATACGTGGCTTTGAAAATCCTTAAATGAATTTTTCAGCAAATTGACCTTCTTAATTTAGTTTTGCTTAGGCTCTTAATTTATAACTCGCATTCTTCTTAATGAACAGACTATCTCTAGCTATCTCTAGGGTCCTGGAAATTTTTTGGAGATGCAATTCTTGTAAATTTACTTTAGACCACCAACTCCTATAGAATATTAACAATATTGATTTACCTAGTACTTATTGAACATCTATAATGTGCCAGGAGCTAGAATAGTCTTGGTAATGCAGCAAGGAGGGAATTTCCCAGGATGGTCAGGGAAGCAGAAATATTTCCTATAATTATATAAGGCAGCAGTTGCTAAGAACTTCTTCCCTCTGGAGATGTTGTCAAACTTCGACTGAATCACAATTCTACATCCTGGGACAGTCAAAACCTCTCTTCACACTTTCTGCGAGTTTCTGTGACTTACTTTCTATGTCTTCCTGTCTCCAGTGTTCCAGTGTTTCTGTATCAACACAGATACTGTTATCTACTCTCCCAGTAAGTGCAAACATAAAGCAAAGCCTCATTCTCAGTTTGCCCCAGACACCACTTTTATTTGCCACCAACAATTTGGGAGTTGAGTAATTTTGCTGGATAGTAACTGCCTAGTCACGGTGAATGTGTCACACATTTCAGATCACGGATTTTCCTACTATCTTGCTGGCTTCCTCTTCACCTCTGCCTCTGATGCTAGTCCCCTCATAGTCATTTTCCTCTTCTAACGCCTTCTCTCCTTTCTCCTTCTGCATGCATCCCCCCTTCTCTGCTTGAATCGCAGGAAGCAGCCCTATCAGGCCAGGCATCTACACAGGTTTATCAAAGCATGCCTCTTTTTAAAAGCAGATCTTTCACTGCAAGAGACTTTCCTAAGGAAATAACACCTTTCTGTTATTTACAGAAAATAAATAACACCATACTGTTCTAATCATAATACAGCAGTGTAAGTGTGATGAATAACAGTGTAAGAATATTATGAAGCACAGAGAAGGGGTATCTCACTTAGCCTGGAGGGAGTGGTGATCCTAACCAATGAGTGAAGTTGGCCAGACAAATTCGGCAGGTGAGGGTGAGGTAGCGAGGTAGGTCCTTCTAAGCAGAGGGACGAACGTGAGCCAATGTTCAGAGATGAGAAGCAGCATAATATACGGAGGGAACTGCAAGTAATTCAGTGTTTCAGAGCAAGAAGACAGTGGAGAGAGTGGTAGCAATTGAGGCTGGAGAGGCAAGAAGTGCCTCTGTGCCTCAGAGGCTGGGTCGGGGAGGTTCTGAAGCGTCATGTTAGGGAGCTTAGATCTGACCACACAGACCGTGAAGAGCCACTGACAGGCCAAAGCATGGGATAGACACGGATTTTTGTTTTGGCTTGATCACTCGAGTGGCTATGGGTATCTGTAATCTAGAGATGCAGAGCAGGAAATGCTTAGATTATCATCTAGTCCATAACCAGTTCACAGAATTTGAGGTCCCAATAGTGAATTCTTCGATAGCACACCAGTCTGCCCATCCAGTGCCCAGCAGGCTGAGGTGCCGGCTCAGAGACTCCTGGGCACACTCTCTGACCCACACAGATGCCACAGCAAATGGGAGCCCTTCCCTTCCACCTAGCTGAGCCGTCCACGACAAACTGTCTTTGAGAGAGTCTTGTAATATGAGAAGCAAATGTAAAATTCTATAGGCTTATTTTACTAAAGACTAAGCAGTAGGTTGCTTTTGGTTTTCATAGTACTGTGTTAGGGATCGGGTAGACTATTTCCCCTAAGGTGATAGCTCTGCAGGCAAATGATGCGGCAATAAGTAAAATATGCTTTCTACTCCTTTCTGTTACAGCTTCTGCCTCTGAAATAGGCAGCACCCTGCATTTCCAAATGCTAGGATGAGAAAAGTTCAGTCCCTTTGCAATGGGAGGTGTGTGTGCTGGCAGGGGAGTGAGGGCATATAACACCGAAATACCGAAAACCTGAGTACTAGCAACATTTTCTGTTAGGTTTGTGATCAGTGTTAGAGAAGTTATCTTTTGTCCCAGAAGTTTAAAGATATGACGTGTAAAGCATCCAGGAGAACCATGGACGGAGCCACTGCTTAACTGAGGATGACATCCCCAAAAGACCTTCATTCTGAGAGCAGCCTAGGATTGCCTCAGAATCTCTTACTCCACCTGGCATTCTTGTCTGGCATTCCCAAACTGGGGCATGGCTTTGGGTCCCACACTGGGCTCTTTCTTCCGAGCCTTAACTCTTTTCTTTTTCTTCTCTTCCATATATTCCGGAGAATAATGGAATTATGCTGGTTCTTAGAGTTGACAAACCTGGCTTTTGATCTTACTCCTATTATTTTCTAGCCAGGTAGATTTGGGGGAGGGGTATGTACCTTCTCTGTGCCTCAGTTATCTCATCGAGGAAATGCAGACAGTCTGCTATTTCTCACAGGATTGCTGTGATGATTCATCATAATGGATCTAGAGAACAAGTATAGTGCCTGGCACATAAATGCTCAAATAATGACAGCCATCGATAATGTTATCCTCAAGTAAATTTAACCCAATACCAGGACCACTGCTCAGGCTTAATTTGTGTGTATGTATCTTCAGTTCTGTACCTGGATTAAACCTAATGTAAATGAATGAAGCATCTGGGATCCTGTTTCTCATGAATATATTTCCTCTGTATACATATATGCCAGTGGATCTGGAGACCTTTTAAGGATAAACAGCCTTCCTATTAAATATCAAAGATGCGATTAATATAACTGGCTGGATAACTGCTCTCAAAAGACCAACGCAACAAGGAGAAATTCCAGCTTAGTTTGGTACAAGCACTGAGGTACAAGTCTGTAGTCTGAGTTGTAACAACACAGTGAGCCAATGAAGAAGCCAAGTGCATGGCATCACTATATGGAACTTCAGTTTACAGCTTGCATTCAGATAGCACCTTTCAGTCTTCTTAACCCTTTGTTGTAATTCTCCTACACTATAGAGGGAGGCCAGCTCACCCACTCTCTAGAATGAACCCGGAGAAAAACTCCCCTTTATGCCTCCAAATCATATATGTTTCAAAGAGTTTTATATTTCCAACAGGAAAGAGTTGCTGATATAATATAAAAGAGAACTGTCCAGAGGCTGTGGCATTTAAAAGTCAATGCTAAGTTTGTTGTTTTAAAGAAAGATTCGGGGGATATTGCCAACATTTATATTTCATGTTGCTTGTGGAATTGCTTTCAATTCTGTCTCACTTAGGTCTCTGTAGAGTAAAGATTCCTAGGTTGCTATGGAAAATATGCACGTAAGCTGACTGCTGTGGTAACTAGTCCCATATGGTGGAGAGGCATAATATGGCACAGGATTTGCATAACTAATTTGAGCATGTTAGTGAACAGCACAATCTGTGCCTAGGAGGCTAAGTAATCGGAGGCTTTTTTATATTATTGTGCACACGAAACTATTAAGTACTAGTGTTTGTTTTTATATTGTCAGTTGTTGACTTCTCTCTGATTTCAGGCATCAGTTCACACAGTATATGACTATATAAAGGTGTGACATTGTGTGTGAGTATGTTTGTGAGCTTATAAAGTTGATTCAGTCTCATTATTTTATAGTTACATCTGGAGTCCTAGGTCTAAGGCTGTTTTTCACAACATGAAACGGATTTAATTAAACTTCTATTAGTTTATCACTATTCAAATCAACTCAATCTAATTAATGTTTATTTGGGGTGGTTCTTTGCTAGTCATCGTAAGTATTTTTATTTGAGGTGCTACTATTTGCCCAGATCATGCTGTTTCTATCTTCAGTGCCTACAATGCTTTTGTCTCTATCTTAACCTAGAATAGTGAGTGATGAATGGTAGGTAGGAAATACCTGTGGTAATATAAACAGCCTCAGTTCTGGTGTCATGTTCTTTAGTATAAAGCATACTATGAAACAGTTTTTTAAAAATGGGATGAACCTATATGTAGCATCGTGAGCTAATGTCAATAATATTAGAGAAAACAATAAATTGCACAACAATGTGTGCAAATATGATTTCAATTTGTAATAATACTTGCAGAATTTTGTTTACATAAGGAATAGGCCTGAACAGATGCATGTTGTATGTGCTAGATTGATTAGTGACCCCTCAGAATTCATGTCCAAATTTCTCTCTTCTTATAAAGATCCTGGTCATTGGATTAGGTCTCACCCTGATCTGGTATAACCTTATCATAACATGATTATATCTGAAAAGACCGTATTTCCAAATAAGGTCTCATTCTGAAGTTTCTGGCATACAGTTGCTGTGCATGTTTTATTAGATTTACAGCAAAGTATGCCTTTTTTGGCAATTGTAAATGGTATTGTAATTTTAGTTTTGGATCTGGAAATTTCTTAGTAGGGAAAAAATTGGGGAGTTTTTAAGTTTATAAATTTAATTCCCTTGATTGCTGTAGATCTATTTAAATTATGTCATATTGGGTTGGTTGTGATAGTTTGTGTTTTTTGAGGAATTGGTCCATTTTTTCCTAAGTTGTCAAATTTATGCATGTAGAACTTCTTGTAGTACTCATTTGTTATCTTTTTGAGGTCTGATATTAGTAATTTATACCTTCTTTCTTTTTTTCTTTGTCAGTCTTACTAGAGGTTTGTCAATTTTATTGATCTTTTCAAACAAAGGGCTTTGTTTCATTGATTTCAATGTATTGATTTTCACTTTTGAATTGCATTGATTTCTGCTCTTAACTTTTTAAAAATTATTTACTTACTTCTGTTTGCTTTGACACCATCCTCTTACCAGTTGAAGTGAAGTGGAAAAGGCTTACCTCCATTTATATGCCTTTACTCTTCCCTATTTACATGTAACCTTCTTAAATATTTCTTCTACATTCATTTAGAACCACATTAGATGCATTATAATGTTTGTTTCCATTATCAAACATAATTTAGAAAACTCAAAAGAAGAAGGAAAGTCTACTGTATTTAGCTGCATTTTTCCTTACCACATTCTTTTCTTTTCTTTCTTGATATTCAAGGTGTTTTTTCTTTTATCATTTCCTTTCTGTTTAAAGAATTTTCTTTAGTTTTTTTTGATTGGGGGTGTAAATCTGCTGGAGACACATTCTCTTAGCTTTCCTTTATCTGAGAATGTCTTGATTTTCTCTTAGTTTTTGAAGAATTTTTGCTGGATATAGTATTCTGGATTGATAGTCCTTTTTCTTTTTCAACACTTGAAGAATGTTCTGTTGCTCCCTTATGGCTTCTGGAAGGATTTCTGATGAGAAATCCACTGTCATTCAGATAGATCTTCCTCTGTAGGTAGAATGCCATTTCTGTGTTGCTGCTTTCACAAGGTTTTTCTTTATCTTTAGTTTTCATAATACTGACTATGATGTGTCTTGGTGTAGAGATTTCTTTGAGCTTATCCTGTTTGGGTTTTGCTCAGCATCTTGATTCTGGACGGGTGTGTGTGTGTGTGTGTGTGTGTGCGTGTGTGTACACTTGCCAAATTTAAGAAGTTTTCAGCCATTATTTCTTTGAGTGCTTTTTCAGGTCTGCCCTCTTTCTCTTCTCCTTCTGGGACTCTGACTCTCAAATGTTAGATCTTTTGTTATAGTCCCACAGATCCCTGAGTCTCTTGTCAGTTTTTTGAGTTAATTTATTCTCTGTTGTAATGTATTGGGTTGGCAAAAAAATTCGTTCGGGTTTCCAAAACATTGTATGGAAAAACCCAAACGAAATTTTTGGCCAACCCAATATATTGTTTTATCTTCCAGCTCACTGATTCTTTCCTCTGTCCCCTCCGTTCCCTTACTGAACCTATCCATTGAGATTTTTATTTCAATTATTGTATTTTTCAGTTCTAAAACTTTAGTTTGAAACTTCTTTATATCTTCTATATTTTTGTTGTTGTTGTTGAGACTTTTTCTTTCTTGAGACTTTCTATTTTCCCATTTCAGATATGTTTATAACTGCTCATTGAAGCATTTTTATGATGGCTAACTAAAATTTTTGTAGGATTATTTTAACATCTCTGTCATCTTGGTGTTGTATCTGTTGATTGTCTTTTTTCTTTCAGGTTTAGATTTTCTTGGTTCTTGGTATGATGAGTAATTTTCTACTGAATCCTGTACTTTTGAGGCAGGAGAAGGGGAGGAGCTGCCTCATTATTGCCAAGTGGGGGCAGAAGTACAGGTTTCCCACTCAGCCTCTGTTGACACCAAAGAGGCAAGGCTCCATTATTGCTGAGTGGAAGTGAGGGTTCCAGCTCCCCACTAGGCTTTCACTGATACCTCCCTGGCTGAAAGGGATTGGAGTCCCATCTGGTACTGCACACTACATAGCCCCTACTGACATCATGGTGGGTGGAGGTGGGAGGGTGTGATCTTATTACCTTGGACAATGCTGAAAGTCTTGACTCTCCAGTAGGCATCCTCTGATACCACCCCACTGACAGGGAGGGATGCCTTGTTACTGCCAGGTGTGAGTAGAAGTCCAAGCCTCCCAAGGAGTCTCTACTGACGCTATTGTTCATGGGGATGGCTTTAGTACTGCCCAGTGTAGTAGATGAATGTCCCGAATCCCTACTAGGCATTCTCTGACACTAGCCCAGAAGGGGTGTTGGGAAACCTCATTATAGGCTGACAAGAATGGAAGCCTAGATTCCTGACTTGGCCTTGGCTGGTGTGCGTGGGGTTAGGGCTGTAGTTTGTGTGTGTATTTGTGTGTGCGTGTGCGTGCATATGTGTGGCGTTTGGCAGGAGGAGAGCAATTATAATCTAAATGTTTTCTGTCTTTCTAGGCTGCCCCCTTTCCTGGCCCTTTGGCTGGAGAGGATTAGCTTTTGTTAGAGCCTTATACATGTGCACCTGTTGACCCTTCTGGGTTTCCACCTTCCTCAGCTCTAACTCTGGAATATATGAAGCAAAAAGAAAACCCAGGGAACTCACTACCATATTGCTCTTTGAGTCCCTAGGTTCTCTATCTGGTCACCTTGCTTATTTCTACCTTTTAGTCTTATGTTTGTTCTATATATAAAGCCCAGGGTTTCTAGTTGTACTTAGTAGAAGGAATTGGGAAAAGTACCTCTACTTCAGCTTCCCCAAAGTAAAAGTACATAGGCTTCCCTTTTATTATTTGTTTAGCACTTAGAATTTGGCATGTGGCATTTTTCCTGGGATCTGGGACATTATTGCCACTACAACTTGAGAGAGATCATCCCAAGCTACAAAATCTGGCTGGCAGTGTCACTGTAAACATAAAGTTGGCAGTAGTCACAGGCTGATTACAAAGACTGGCAGCCTTGCCCTAAGTACAGGCATGCACGACAAAGACTCAGTCATTGGAAAATAATAATGTCTGTCATCACCGTAATATTTACCACGGGTGTACCGTTTTGTCATTATTCTTAATAGTAGCAATAACAATGAAAACAACAATCATAATTGCTACGATATTTGAGTGCCTGTTTCAAAGTGGTTTGAGTACATCCTGTAATCTAATTTGCACCTTAGCTGCTTTCATGCACATGCTTCACTGTGTATATATGAGCTTATTTATTATCTACCATCAGGTTCTGTTCTAGGTACTACTAGGCATAAAAAGGAACAAGATTGCCTAGGTTCCCACTGTCTTCCCACTCTGGAGGAGATAAGCAATATATAAGCAAATAAATCAATAAACAAGACCTCAGATAGACATAGATCTTAGAGACAGTAAAACGTGGAGGTTTGATGGAGAATGCCTGGAGAGCAGGGACTAACTACTTCAGGGGATGCTTGTGGAAGACCTGTGCAACATGGGCACTCTACAAGAGCAATAGCCGTCTACCCAACCTCAGTGCCTTTGATGCTTATTAATAATTTTGAATGTAAAGGCTGAAGGCATATACATATCCTCAAAAAGGCAAGCTTTTGCTTTCTATTGGAATCATTGTTTCATTTCAGATGTTTCATAGGTTAGTGATGGAATGTTAGGTACAAAATGTTTAGAACTTTGAGTTTAGATCACAGCCCACTCATGTGCACTTTGGGCAGGATTGTGCTGGTCAGAAATATATAACCAACTGTTTTTTCAGGACTCTCATATTAAAGCTGAAGTAAGCATGTGATTGACAGCGTTAGAGAACTTATTTTTCCAGTACTTTCATCTCTCTGCTAGTGCTCTCTTTTGCAAAGAAGAAAACAAAACAGCTTTCTGTGAAAAAGAAACAAAATAGCTTCTTGAGGAGGGGTAACCTTGTTGAGTGGTTGTTGGCTTTTAACAAAGAATATACACTTACCTTTACAATGATTACTTACGGTTAAAAATAAGACCTAGCTACTATTTATTGAGCATCTGCTATGTGTTATGCACTTTCTGTATATTTCCCTTGATCTTTACAATTTTAGTGGGCAAGGGTTTGTTGCATTCTGTTTAGAAATGAGGATAAAAGACTCAGAATAAGCTGCTTTTCTCTGTTTGCATTCTTCCAACCCTGAACAATTATCTGTTCTCTGCTCTTTTCAGTGCCTCAGGGGCTGACCACTATTGTCTGACCCACCTAGGACTTCCTTCCTAGCTTGTTTCTGGTTGAGTTTAGACAAAGGGTGGCCCTTGCAAGAGATAAGAAGGCCAGAGAAGAAGAAGACTAGGGAATTTATTTCCTGCTTTAGTACTGTTGCATTTGGTCACTGATGATTGTAGCTCCTGCCGGGCAACAAACTTCTGTGAAGGCCCCACCTCTCATCAGACTCTAATTGTCTGTTTTCCCCCCTTGCCCTAAGCCCTAGAGGAAGTAAAGCCTTCTTGCTCCTGCTCTTGTGTCCTGAGTGCCTCATTATTCCTTGTTGCTTCCCTTAACACTGCCCATACCTCCCTTCATTAAATTTCCTTCAGAATCCCATATGAATTGCCTTTTATTTCCTTTATGGACCCCGTTATGTAGTTAAGTTACACACTTAGTACACGGTTAACCTGAAATTTCCAGGCTTCAAACTTCAATCTGCTCGATTCCAAAGTTTATGCTTTTTCTACTAAAATTAAGCTATGCTCCCCTATCCCAAAACATCAGATATATATAAAAGAGTTAATGAAAGAGTTAATGACTCACCTAAAATGACCACCATAGACTTAAGAAGCAATTATTCTTACAGTCTTTTACAAATGTGCCCTCTACAGACACAGAAGCAGAAAACCTGCATATACAGATGTAATGAACTATGTAGGAAATTCTTTTGGTGTGCTCTTATTATCAAATTTGTCTACAGTTAGAAACCTTTCTGATCCGTATGAGTGTTCAATGTGGTGGTTTCACTTCTATTACACTACATTGGGTCTGTGATCACTGTAATGTAGTTGAAAAGGTTTGACCATTTAAGACTTTAAGTATTTTATAGTTATGTCTTACGATGATCACATAGCTCTTTTCTCTGTGGGCATTAATATAAGATAATTGACCTTGGCTTCTGTGATTTGCTTTCAGCTTGGGGACACAGCTCCCATCATGGTCAATTATCTCACAGTAATTCCAACAACAAAAGCAACTATTGCTTAATTAAGCAATTTCATAATCAACTTCTTGGACTGGAGAATATAGCATGGCACATACTAATATGCCTGCTTTCAGTGGAATTGCTGCCCTACCATGGGTAACTCACACATAGTGTGAAATACTTTTTATATTGAACAATTTAGACATATTAATACTATGAAGATAATTGCATATTGGAGACACTTTGAGTATGAATTAGGACTTCACTCCTAGCCCCCGGCCTCATGTTCAGTGCAGATAAGACAAATTGCTTTGTCTTTGCCAGTAAAATTCACCTCTCCCTGCTACTTCCCAGGCTTGCTCATCTGAGCTGCTCAGAATTACTGCAAAGTGCATAGTAAGAACTCTACACCCCCATGTGGTGGCAACAATATTCCTGGGAAATCGTGTATGATCATAAGGACTTTCTTATTATTTATAAATTTTCTACTCTCTCTAAACATGGCATTTTTGGACCTCACTCAGGTTAGAACGTTTTTGTAGGTTAGTGAAAATAACTTTTAAAATATTCTGTGTATAAAATTGTTAAAATCTATTTGTAGAGTGTAACTTTTTTTCTTGGTTCAATATAGTCATAACAACTAGAGAAAACAGACTGAACCCGTAAATTAGACAACAGGTATCAAAAATTTTATTGCATACTTTTTTTTAACATCTTTATTGGAGTATAATTACCTTGCAATGGTGTGATAGTTTCTGCTTTATAACAAAATGAATCAGCTATACATATACATATATCCCCATATCTCCTCCCTCTTGTGTCTCCCTCCCACCCTCCCTATCCCACCCCTCTAGGTGGTCACAAAGCACCGAGCTGATCTCCCTGTGCTGTGCGGCTGCTTCCCACTAGCTATCT
>NW_020837994.1:11184815-11243760 GCF_003676395.1 Aethalodelphis obliquidens | reverse complement strand
CACTCTGTATGACGGACTCTAGGTCCATCCACCTCACTACAAATAACTCAATTTCGTTTCTTTTATGATTGAGTAATATTCCATTGTATATATGTGCCACATCTTCTTTATCCATTCATCTGTCGACGGACACTTAGGTTGCTTCCATGGCCTGGCTATTGTAAATAGAGCTGCAGTGAACATTTTGGTACATGCCTCTTTTTGAATTATGGTTTTCTCAGGGTATATGCCCAGTAGTGGGATTGCTGGGTCATACGGTAGTTCTATTTTTAGTTTTTTGAGGAAGCTCCTTACTGTTCTCCATAGTGGCTGTATCAATTTACATTCCCACAACAGTGCAAGAGGTTTCCCTTTTCTCCACACCCTCTCCAGCATTTATTGTTTCTAGATTTTTTGATGATGGCCATTCTGACTGGTGTGAGATGATACCTCACTGTAGTTTTGATTTGCATTTCTCTAATGATTAGTGATGTTGAGCATCCTTTCATGTGCTTCTTGGCCATCTGTATGTCCTCTTTGGAAAAGTGTCTATTCAGGTCTTCTGCCCATTTTTGGCTTGGGTTGTTTGTTTTTTTGATATTGAGCTGCATGAGCTTCCATACTTCTTATAATAGTCCATTATACCTTCTTGGAGGTGGTGGAAAAAATGTTGGACTGTGATCAGAATTGATGGTTTCTAGATCTAGGCCTCCCCCTTGCCAGTTCTGTGGCTTTGGGTATCGTTCTTAGCCTCTGTATCCTTATCTGCAAAACAAGAGTATGATTCCTGCCTCATTTGTAATTTTATAAAGTTTCAAGTATAAAGTAATGTTTTATTAAACTATGCTTTAAACTCTCATAATTATAATATGTAATTTCTAGCTAAAATTTTTAAGTTGTAAAACTAGCTAATTAAAAATTTCAGAGGCTCTGTACACTGTATTTTGAAACACGATCTTAAAAATTATTTTCTTTAAATATTAGGAATCTTAAAAGCTAAAATGAATTCATACACCTATGAATCTATATTTATAGTGAATGTTGTAAACAGTGGCAAGAGGGAGAATGATGGCTGAACTAGTTGTGTTTCTCTTCCAGAATAACTACAGCTATCTTTTATGTTTCTATGTATTGGTTCTTAGTCTCTTTTCCAACTTTGTGCAACTTTGTAAAATTTCATATTCTCCCCTCAATATAGGGTAAAACCTGTTTTTCTGTCAAAAGTAGTACACTCACCTTATCAAACTATCTGATGTGGTATTGACTGACTTTCTATTTTATGCCCAATTTATCCTATGGAGGTACTTTGAGTTCAGACAAATGAGTGAAAGAGCTTTCTAAAAAGCACAATATAAATGGAAAGTATTATTATTATCCAATGTTCAGCTGTACACTGGCTCTGGGATATTATTTATTACTGTTACTGATTTAAAACAGAAAGAAAAATGAAAATATAACCAAAGGTAGAAAACAGGTGAGTAGGAATAGGACAGAGAACCTGGGACAGGAAGAAACTGTCACTTGAGTGTTTCCTGGAAATCATTGGATTTAACACTTTGTGGTTCAGTTTGAGAGGTGAAATTGAGAAGGGGGAAAAGAACAAATGAAAAGAAAGAGTCTAAAAGCATCTTTGCTCTGGATCCGGGATATTGAAAGAAGATCGGAAATAAAGTGTATTGTAAAATACTTTATTTATTTATGGCTATGTTGGGTCTTTGCTGCTGTGCGCAGGCTTTCTCTAGTTGCAGATAGCGGGGGCTACTCTTTGTACCTGTGCGCGGGCTTCTCATTGCGGTGGCTTCTCTTGTTGCGGAGCATGGGCCCTAGGTGCACAGGCTTCAGTAGTTGTGGTGCGCAGGCTTCAGTAGTTGCGGCGTGCAGGCTTAGTAGGTGTGGCTTGCGGGCTCTAGAGAGCAGGCTCAGTAGTTGTGGCACACGGGCTTAGTTGCTCCGCGGCATGTGGTATCTTCCTGGACCAGGGCTCGAACCCGTGTCCCCTGCATTGGCAGGTGGATTCTTAACCACTGCACCACCAGGGAAGTCCCAAGTATTGTAAAATACTTAACCATTGCCTTGATGCTCTTTAACAGACTTTGAAGAACAGTAGCGGACACTTAGGGGATGTTTTTGAGTGCTTTGCATAACTTTGGATGGAGAAAGATCACTACAGCCATCATAAGAAAGCCCGGGGACTGGGTAAAATCTGGATCTAGATATTTATTAGCAGCCTTGCCAGAAACTCTGAGAAAAGCAAGTGAATACCGGTAAATGCCTGTCCAACAATCACCATGAAACGGCTGTGATTTCTAGGCCTCCACCTTACAGGAGAGTTTGGAAATAAGGGCGTAGAGGATTGATTTGCAAGATGTTGTGCCAGGATTATTTCTTTTATATGTCTCTCTTTGTTTCAATCTCCTTTATCATCTTCCGGTTGATTCTGTAGAGAAGTTATAGGGCCAAGTTCATTTTGGATTTAGAAAACTCCATTTGATAGCGCCATCTTCAGTTTTCCTCTCAATGAACAAAATGGAACTGCCCTGAGTCTCCATGAGGTCTGTCAAAAACAAGGCTGCGAAACGATCATAATGTGAGGAAACCCACACAGCTCAGATCTGAGAATTTAGGTACTTTTTTTTATTGATTCAACCCCTTTTATTGTGGGATGGCCATGCCTCTGGGACTTTGCTGGGTTGTTGGAGAGCAAAAATTTTTGACCAAAGCGATGACAGTCCTCTCCTTCTCATGGAACTTTCACAGTAGTAGGTGAGATAGATAGCTAAATAATCATATTATAACTATATTATTTAATATGTAACACACACTTATAGATCTGTACTTACAGTGAATATACAGTTGAGGGAAACATTTTATACATGAGATAAAACATAATATAACTAACTATATAACGGCATATTAATAGAAGTAATATAAATAAAAGAAAGAAAATGTTTTAGAAGATATGAGAGTGTATGTTGAGAATAACCCAGGGTCACATGCACGTATTTTATGACCCTGGATGGGATTATTAGGCCACAATGACAGAGACATTTCTGAAAGTGGTACACAACTTACTTCTTGCATGGATTTATTCAGTAAATAGCTTTTTGACCACCTATTGCGTTCCAAGTAATGTGCTGGATAATGACAATGATTGTAGTTTGGATAGGATGCTGTTTGCTCTTTGAATCTCTCATAGGAGAGAAAGTGAGAAGTATGATGGGGAAAGACCCCACTTATTTGTGGCCTCTTCACCTGAGTGACCTGAGGTCTGGAAATTAATCAGTTGTGTCTAGTGTCTTGGATGTAGTTCCTTCCTTTTTTTATATTCCCACCAAACTTTGAATGTAGCTCTATTTGTTTACTGGATGTTCTGTAACACATCTTTCACTAGCGAGAAGCTTGCAAATATTCATGAATGTCCTATGATGTACTAGGAACTAAGGCAGGAATTGGAGACAGAAAAATAAATGAGCAATTAGCACATTCTCTTTATTCACGAGGCTCAGAATATTATAGAGGAAACCTCCATATAGGTGTTTAATTGCCATACCAAGTGGGATGATAGAGGTATATATTGGATGAAGAGGCAGAACAGAGAAAATGAGCATTTCTTCCTCATGGGAGAGATGGAGGAAAGAGAAAAGTATAGAAAAACTTTGTAGAGGAGCTATGAAAGCTTAGATGGAAGAATTATTTAGAGAAAGAAAGGACTTCTATGCAGAAGGAACAGCATGAACAAAGATACAGAAGTATAGAACAAGTAATTGGATTTAGCTAGAGTAGGACATAAGTAAAAAAAAAAAAAAAAATCGAACCATGGGAATCTGAAACATCCCAGGTTAGGGAGTGAGTAGAGAAAAAAAGAATAGTGGAGGCAAATGCAGAGGCAGTGGGAAGTAGAAGACTCCCCCCGCACCCCAAAGGAAAACTTACCAGAAAGGCTTACAGAGAGTTGGTCTAGGAAGGCGGCATGGCTCTGCTCCTGGGGTCCTGGGCATGGGTGAGTGTAAGACACATCTAAGGCAGCCGGAGGGCACCCAGAGCAAAAATCACTGTTTCTCCTGTGTTGGTTCCTTGGTTTCATTAGTGAATATCCCAGTGCTCAGCCACTCTAATTGGTTTGGGTTCCTAGTTAAGAGAGCTGGATTTTTTAAACATTTCTTCCCCACCAAGGCCATTACTCTTCAAAAGCCAGAGCAGTGCCAAGACTTACTTCAGAGAATTTTCCCGACGCTCTGAGTCCTAATTAAGGGAAAGTCTGAACAAAGAGGAGAGCTTTGCCTGTCTCTCTGAACATAGGGAGGTGGTGTCCCAGAGAGATTTCTAATGCTGGTTGATTCGGTGGCTGCAGTGGTTCTTTGGAGGATTTTCTGCAGCGCTACTTTATTGCTGCTGCAATGGAACTATTTGGTTGAGGCAGCCCAGATCAAGGGGAAGAATGCTTCAGGGAAGATTTTCTCTAGCTCAGTGGGGCTTCATTCAGATCCCACATGAAGAGAGACAGACAATGGAGTTGATGTTTTATTTGGGAAGCCAGTGTTTTTGTGACTAGAAGGAAGACAGTACAGAGTAAGGGAGCTCAGTCCTCTACCTTAGAAGATGGTCATAAAATCACCAGTCATCCTGTAATTTCTAGTATAACTTTCTAGCTGTATTTAATTAGTAACTTTATGGAATGTCCCTGTTTGGAATTAAGAATTTTGTCGCTTTAATTTTCCACTTTTACATACGATAAATCCAAATGGGGAGCTCCATATATCCATATATGCCAGTGGTACATGGTATTTCAGTATTTCCTATGTGTTGGGAATAAACCAGATATCATCTCCTTTTTCTTTCCTTTTTTTTTTTTTTTGAATACTCAGTGTGAAGCTGGTCTTATTAATCTCATTTTTCAGGTACAGAATTGAGGATTTAGAATCATTACAGATTCTATTACTTATTCTACCGATAATGGAGCTGGGATAAGAAGCCAGGTTCTTGTAAGAATGATAAGGTTAAGTAAAATTTGAATTGTAAGTTCAGAACGAGTCATGATGTATTTTAAAAAAGAGTATTTCCTAGTTTTGTCCACTCCAAAGGGCCAGAGGCAATAACAGCTGAGTAGCTGTGAACACCACTAGTGGCTTGAGTGTGGTTTCTAAATACCGTTTCCCAGTGAAAAGAGCCAAGGCTTCTTGAAAAAATATAACTTTTCAAGAATAAAGCTAGTTCTAGGTCTGAAGTAGGAAAAATACAACGTAAACCTGGAATATTTTATGTCAAAAGCAAATAAGCTCTCTATCAAGATATGTAGTGTCACATTAAAAGGAGTCAGAAGGCAAAATGAGGCAAGCTGAGCATCGATAAGGGTAAAATTACAATGAAGGGCTTCCCTGGTGGCGCAGTGGTTGAGAGTCCGCCTGCCGATGCAGGGGACGCGGGTTCGTGCCCCGGTCCGGGAGGATCCCACGTGCCGCGGAGCGGCTGGGCCCGTGGGCCATGGCCGCTGAGCCTGCGCGTCCGGAGCCTGTGCTCCACGGCGGGAGAGGCCACGACAGTGATAGGCCCGCGTACCACAAAAAACGAAAACAAAAACAAACAAAATTACAATGAATTAAAACACACCAAATATGTTTAAATTCGTGACTTCAGAGTGATATTATTTAAAAATCACCTCCTTGCCAGCTGTGTAGGAAATCTATTCATTATTTTGAAAACTGGTAAATAAAAGGAAAGATTCAAACAATTTCCTATAGGTTTTGTACAAACAAATTTAAGAAAAGCAAATGTTTGAAAGGAAATGTCTCTTTATAGCAGTTTCTACTTAGTAAATTAGGAAGGAGTGATAGAATGTCACCATTTTAAATGAATAGATCTAGAATATATTTGTCGTGGCTGCAACAAAAGAGAAACAGTCAGGCATCATGGGATTTCTGATGGCAATACATCTCACCATTTATGAAGTGGTCTTGCCCTAAATATAGAGCTGAGTGTGACCGAGTCTCTAGATTTAATTCTCATTTCATAGGAATTATAGGAGACAATACATGGGACAATACAATCAAGAAAATCCAGACTGTAGACAGCTTTACAGGACAAAAAATCTGGTTTTGTTTTGTTTTGTTCTTTTAACAAATAAATGTGTGTGCATGTGTGTGCGTGTGTACGCATGGGGGTGAGGGTATGTCTATGGGATCCTGCAGATTAAAAGAGACTTAAGAGACACACAAAGCATGTATGGATTTGTTTTGAATCCTAATTTGAATAAACTTTTACAAAAAATTAGACAATCAGGAAAATTTAAATCCTATTAGATGTTTGATGATAATTAAAGAATTTTTGTTGGTACTGGAGTTATGTTAAAAAGAAAGAGTTTTTATATTTAAATCTTCTGACTAAAATATTTACAGATGAAGTGAAATGATGCCTGATTTTGCTTCAAAATAATATAAGGGAGTGGTTAGGAGTGTAGGTTAAGTTACTTTTGTTATCGGTTAATCACTATTGAAGCTGGATGAGGATATATATGGTGGTAGATAGTACTATGCTCTCTTAATATATTTAAATTTTTCCTTAAGAAAAAGTAAAATAGAGAAAGCGAGATAGAGAAAGGGAGGGAAAAAGGAAAAAAAGGAAGGAAGGGAAGACAAAAGAAAGGAAGAAAGAAGGAAAGAGAACTTAGGTATTTCTGACTCCATAATCAGTGTTCTTATTTTCTATGCTCCATAATATTTAATATGTAATTTATTAAGGGTTATCAGGATACATAAGAATTATAAGAGTATGGTAGAAAACTCCATTTGATCCCCACCTCTCTTAGCCATAGCTTGTGTCTAAAGATTATACAGAATAGGGGCTTAATACATGTTTATTGAATTAAATCATGTCTGGGTATGTGAAACATACAGAAACAACTAATTATTTGAAATGTTGAATATGTAACTTTGAAATAGAAATCAGGTATCAATTCTGGCCCTAGGTCAGCTGCCTTAGAGCTGAGGAGTTTTAGGCTGGTCACTTTGTTTCCCTGAGAATGAATAGTAGTTATTTAGTGGGCTTTTGAGAGGCTCCAGTGAAATAACATATGTAAAAGCCAATTAAACTATAGTATTATATCGGCATAAGACACTCTTGTTGATTAGTACAGAATTTAGGTGTCATCAGAACTCAAAGAAAATCCTTCTCATAAGTTCAGGAATAGGAAGGTTTCATGAATGAAGGAGTACATAAGTTGAACCTTGGAGAATAGAAACTGTTTACTTTGACAGAAAGAACACTGCAGAAGAAGAGCACGGTGGGAGCAAGGATTCAGAGTGGAATGAATAGAGCATTTACAGGGCACAGAGTCGTGGAGACGGAGGATATGAGAGCTGGAAGGGATCTTGGAAATAGTCTAGCTCTGGGACGAAGTGAGGGAGTGGCATGGACATATATACACTACCAAATATAAAATAGATAGCTAGTGGGAAGCAGCCACATGGCACAGGGAGATCAGCTCCGTGCCTTGTGACCACCTAGAGGGGTGGGATAGGGAGGGTGGGAGGGAGATGCACGAGGGAGGGGATATGGGGATATATGTATATGTATAGCTGATTCACTTTGTTATACAGCAGAAACTAACATGCCATGGTAACACAATTATACTCCAATAAAGATGCTAAAAAAAAAAAAAAAGAAAGAAAGAATTGAGAAAGCTAAGGCCCTGATAGAATAAGTGCATTGCCCACGCTGGAAACAGCTAGTAAGTGGCTGAGCCAAGGACTCCAATCATCACTGTTTTTCCTCCTGTGAAAACTTCCTCTTAGTGGTAAGATTTAGCTGACTAGAACTGGGAAGGTGAGATTGATTAAGCAAGGTAAGACAAATTGATTTAAAACAGAAAGACTCTGACCATTAGGTTTTAAATGTGATCCCTTCTGGGATTGAGAAGTTTAGTATAGTTTCAAGCAGGAGAATTATCGGAAGAAGTGGTGGCTTGAGAAGTGTGTACTTCGTGTATAGGAAGGAGTAAGGGTTGAAATAGCAAGATAACATGGAATGCTATTGCAGCTCCTCATATGAGAGCACGAGGACTGCCCCAGAGGTATGCTGATGCTGGTTGGATGGAGAAAAGGGGCGCACTCTTTTTTTTTTTTTTTTTTTTTTGCGGGCCTCTCACTGTTGTGGCCTCTCCTGTTGCGGAGCACAGGCTCCAGACGCGCAGGCTCAGCGGCCATGGCTCCCGGGCCCAGCCGCTCCGCGGCATGTGGGATCCTCCCGGACCGGGGCACGAACCCGTGTCCCCTGCATCGGCAGGCAGACTCTCAACCACTGCGCCACCGGGGAAGCCCAGGGGCGCCCTCTTAAGGGGACAATTAGATGCTCTTGATGACAGATTTAAAATAACTTTATAGGACCACATAGGACTATAAGTAGATTAATATATTACAGAACTTGGTATAGAAGATGCAATTTTAAAACTACATAGCCACCTCTATTTCATCCCCCATTTAATAGTCATTCAGCAAACACAGTGAGAAACCTGAAATTCAGAGAGAAGAGTTAATTTATCCAAGGTCACATGGATGATAAACAATTGAGTCAAAAGTCAAGTCTGGTGCCATTTCCACCACTAGGATTTCTTAACCTGGCATCTATGGATCTCCAGAGAGTTGATCACTGAGCCTCAATTGTTATCTAAATGCTGTGGAGATATGTGAAAATTTGTAAATTTATTTGTCTGGGGGGCAGGTGGGGCTGGGCTAGTAGAAGTGAGTGTCGTAACTTTTAACAGGTCCTCGAAGTGATCTTAGCCAAGAGGTTAAGAACTTAAATGTTTATGTATTTAAAACGATATCATTTGGGATAAATATTAAACCAAGTTATATTTCTTTTCTCTCAAAACTTTTTCTCTCTCCCTCCTAACCCTCCTGAATTTTGTATCTGGGGGTGGGAGAAAGTTTACATGTCCTCATGGTGACAAGAGTAAGCAACAGGACCTCATGTGCGTGTCTATGATCTCTGGCACTTTGCTGGTATCCATGGAAGTATTCCTTGTCTTGTTTTCTAAGAATCCTGCTGATATCCACAGCCGTAGACTGTGGCTGGTGACATTCCCAGAATCTTCTTTTGGCATGAATGGAGCTTGATGGATTGGCTCCATGTTGACGCCAGCTGGTACTTCAGGTCTGTCCCTTGTATCCTAGGTCTCTCTTGCATCCAGCCTATGGCTTAGACCCTCCCTTCTGTCACCTCTGCTCTGTGATCACCATTGAAGCTCTAAGGGTAAGCTTGAAGGCTCTCAGCTGTGAAATGTTGTCCAACACTAAGGGAATAGAGATACCTGGTTTGCTTCCGTATCACTTAGCTGCAAAGAATGACTCTCGAATGACATCTCCAACCCACTCTTTACCTAAATACGACTTGAAATCATTTTTGTCTCAACTGTAGTTACCCCTGTTGGCACAGAGCCTCAGTCTCCACATCTGTAAAATAGGGACAATATCTCATAAGCGTGTGGTAATAAAGATTAAGTAGGATAGTGTTTATAAACATCTAGAATAAGTCTTGGTATTTAAAGGACTATTGCTTTTATTGTTCTCCTCCTCCTCCCCTTCTTCTTCTTCTTTCCTTCTCCTCCTTCTCCTTCTCCTTCTTCTTCTTCAGCAGCGGCCTCACAGATTAAGTCTTTTTCCTCTTAATATTCCTAATACCTATCACAAAGCTTGGGGCATAAGAGGAACTTAGTAAATATTTGATTAATGAATGAAATGAATTCAGAGAAGTGTCCTGTATGTTGCCAAAATAACAGCAACAAAAAAACAAAAACAAAAAACGACCCTTAACTAACTTCTCAGTTTATCTATAGCTGTTTTAGAAAATGTATCAGTATGGTATCTTAAAACTTATAAATATCTGTATTTCAAAGGATGTTCTTGAAAAGTATATACTGTTTAAAGAAACTAGTTCCAGTTTCTGAATGATGTTTGCTACAAGGTATTTGCTTGCCATATTCCACTGATTTATGTTCAAAAGACACCTTGTTTTGTACTTTTTTATGCTGTGTTCCATCCACATTTGGTAGTTCCAAACTTAGATTGAAATGATTTAGAAAGCACACACATTAGGTTATGATGAGCTCTAACTTGGCAGTCAATGAAGTGTTGTCTTTTTTTTTTTTTTTTTTTTTACAATCATGGAGTAAAGTACTTAACAATTCATAGTCTGACTCTATTCTTGTATTATACAACAATTTCCTTCTTTTTAGCTGCATGGCAGTTCCAAACAATTGAGCAGTTGCCATCTAGTGGGCAAAAACTGTAATGGCATAAAGGAAGCTGACGCCTTGATCATTGAAATGAGAACAGCATTGCATATACCTGGAAGAGGGAACTTACTAAATCCATTCACAATTTTTACAGCAGTGATATCTAAATTTAGACACTGGAGCTATAGAGAAATAGCTAAAAGTTTGAAATATTTTTGGGTAAAATGAAAAAGAAAATTAAACCAAAGGCCGCTTCATACCTATTAGAACAACTCAAAACAACAACACTAACAAATGACAATATGAAATGTTGAGGAGGAGATGAAGTAATCAGAATGCATACACACTGCTGATGGGAATGCAAGAGAGTACAGCAGCTCTGGAAAACAGTTTGGCAGTCTTATAATGTTAAACATAAACTTACCATATCGCCCAGCAATTCCATTCTTAGGCATTTATCCAAAAGAAATGAAAAATATATCTTCACACAGACATCTGTACACAAATGTTTATATAGCTTTATTCATAATTATCAAAAACTGGAAACAACCTAAATTCCATCAACTAAATAATGGATACACAAACTGTGCTACATCCACATAATGGAATACTTCTCTGCAATATAAATGAGTAAACTATTGATACACATGACAACATGGATGGATCACAAATGCCTTTTGCTAACTAAAAGAAGTCAGACTCAAAAGACTCAAAATCATACATATTATATAGTTCCATTATGATGGCTTTATGGAAAACAGAAAACTATAGGGACAGAAATCATATCAGTGGTTGCCAAGGGCTGGGGGTTGAGAGAGGGGATGGATTACTAAGAGATATGAGAGAACTATTAGAATGAGGAAAATTTTCTCTATCTTGATTGATTATAGCAGCGGTTACATGACTTTAAAAGTTTATCGAAAGTCATAGAACTAACTGTACACCTAATAAGATGTACCTCAATAAAAAAGGGGGATCAAATACTTTAAAACAGCAGATTAAATAATCAGGCAGATTTGGTCATCATTCACTGAAAAAATGAGAAGGGCTATCAGTTATCAGATGCTAATTGCGTCATGAGCCAGCAGTGAGAAATTGAGACAAACAGATGAAAAAGAATTCTTCACATATACCCTGCAGAAATTTTAAACTGACTCATCCTATTTGTAATAATTCTATGTAGAGTTTTTTCCCCAAAAGTTCTATTTGTTTATAATCTGTCCTAGGGTTTATAGATGTGTTGAATTTTTGGCTCTAGGATGCTTTGACTTTCTTTGTAACAATGAATCTATCTAGCACTGCTTTGCATAGACATGCACTATTGAATAACATTTTGATTATACTTTTTAATTTACCGAGCATTTCTACTCTTGTTTACTGCACAGCATGGTTAGGAAGTTATCACCATTTCAAAGATCCTCTACTGTCAAACAGGTTAGTCTATTTCAAAATCTCCATTACTTTTAATTCTGAAGTGACATTATACAAGTAACCAAACATACATATTTAAAAAAAAATAAAATTTACTACTGCTTTCACATTTAGTGGGCAATGTGGAGTTAAATTGTTTCATTATGGGGTTAGCGTTGTTTTAAAAATACCCCAAAATAAGCATAAACACAACAAATAAGTATAAGCTATGGAATAATGTGATGACTCAGACTAAAATTGCCACAAGTGAGCAATAGTGACATCTTGAGGTCGGGTGGGAATGGTCTGTGTATGTGCTTTTCCTTTGTGCATAACTTTATTCATATTTATAAATATATAAACATTGAAAGTTGTTAGGCTCATAAGTATCCACATTCTCATTTCACAGATGAAATAAAGAAGGATTGAAAAGGTGGGCTAATTGGTCTAGGATAACATTGCTGAGAAGTGGCAGGACCTGAGCCTCAAAGTAAGTCCTACTTCTCACTGTGCTCGTTCCATCACTCCAGCTCCCTCTTCTTGATGCTGGTACAGGTCTGCTCTGCACTGGGCTGCTCCTGATAATACATGTAGGAGATTGCCTGTCATAGAAGAACCAGGGTTTTAGGGGAAGGCCAAAAGGAGACAAACTCATAAATACCTCCCGTAGGTCAGTTGAGTAAAGTCTGTCTTCAGGTCCTGGAGTCCCATCATGTGGAATATAAGCTGTCTACTCTGGGGACCAGGGTACAACTATTATACAAACAACACTCTTAGTTTCTCCAAACATTCCTTTTCAGGTCTACCTTTTCTGTATAGGCAGTCTCTATTGAGTGTTTTATTCACCTCAGGTTTTCCAGTGGGATCAATCATTCTTTCACATAGCTTAATAATAATAAAAAAAAAAAGTGGGCAAGAAAGCATTCTGGACTAGGCAAAAATCTCATCAATCTGGATTTCAGTTTTAAGATGGAAAGTGAGGACTTTATCACCTCTACCCAGGGCCCTTTGTGAGTCCCTGTTTTCGAAATCACATTTTGAGTATTTACTGTGTGACAAGCATCTTCTTTCATTTAAATCCATACAGCAATCCTAATTGCTTTGTGTAGCTCCAATGTATAGATGAGGAAACTAGAGGTATAAATATGTTAGGTAATATGTTCCAAGCCATAGAGCTAGTGAGTCATAGAATAACTGTCTTTTGGTCTGTCTGACTCCTAAGCCTTTTACCCTACCTAGTATGAATTCTTAAAAGCTAATAATTTCCCTTTCTCTTAAAAAATATACTTTTCTGACTACCATAATTCCAGTATTCCAACATAAAGATACATTGAATTTACATATGCAAAACCATTAATCTCTAATTTAGCATCTACTATATACCAGGCATTGTGCTAAATATAATATTATCATATTTAAAACTCACACATGTTCTGAGGGGTAGGTACTGTCACCCCCATTTTAAAGATCATGAAACTGAGACTGAAAATTATTTATTGATGTTCCCAAGAATACCTACTCAACCAGGAAATGGTAGACCTAAGATTCAAATCCAGGTCTATTGGATCCCAAATCCCATGTTTTACACAGTGAGAAACACATGGTCTTTGGTATTCAACAGGTCTACTTTTGAGTCACAGTTGTCCCCAAAAGTCAACCACCATTACTTTTTGTTCACCTTTGTTCCATCATTATTTATGAAGATATGCCTCTCATGCTAAATTATAAGCATCTTGAGGGCATGAATTATTTAACTTTCTATTCTTCCTCTTTCCCCTCTCCACTAATTACCCTAAACAACAGAGTATCTACTTTGCGGAGATTTAATAAAGTGATTTATTGATTGAATAGAATAAAAGTATTGAAATATTAAATGATTTGAAACTGGATAGGAGTTAGCTCTGATCTAGTATGTTAGTTAATTCCTCCATCCATCTCTTCATTTAATGATTACTTACTGCTGACTTGCTATGCTGATTTTGAACTGGTACACAGCAATGTGGTGACTGTGCTAACTCTTTTGAGTATCACTCCTGGCTGAGTTCCTGGCATATAATCATGAGCTAAACAAACAAACAAATAAATAAAATAATAACAACAACAAGACATGGTCATTGTGCTCATGAAAATTTCAAATAAATGTAAAATTACTACTATGGTAGGAAGAAAAGTAAAAGGTGCTATGACAGTGGATAGCAGGGTCACCTGATCTAATCTGAATGGAAAAGCACTTATGATGAAAACCAGGAAGGGAAAAATCCAATCAGTTTCTCCATCATACAAATTTACTTTTCACTCAAGAAGGCTAATATTGGGCTTCCCTGGTGGCGCAGTGGTTGAGAGTCCACCTGCTGATGCAGGGGACACGGGTTCGTGTCCTCCATACCCACCCCCCGACTCACTGTCAACAGAGAGCCGTGAGCCATGGCCGCTGAGCCTGCGTGTCCGGAGCCTGTGCTCTGCAACGGGAGAGGCCACAACAGTGAGAGGCCCGCGTACTGCAAAAAAAAAAAAAAAAAAAAAAGAAGGCTAATATTACATTACTGCCTTATGGGATCAGCGGTCTTCTATAAATAGCACCATTCAATTATTCATCTCCAGAATGTTCTTGAACCCTATGATGGATATGTCAATAATAGTAAGTTGAGTAATGCTCAGTGTCCCTATGGAAGGAGGATTGCACCTCATTAAATGTCTGTTGAAGTGAACAGAAGGTGTTGTGGGAATATTTATTAACGTTCTTCTAAAGACTGTTCAGATTACTTTATGCATGAATGCTGTCATCTGGGTCAAAAGCTCAAGAAAAAGTCGTCAAGAAAAGGTGATGCTTGATATAATAAAATGGACTTACTTCACTGGTGAGGGAGGGCAGAAAAAGGTAGAATTTCTCCAGAGAAGTTCTCTTGACTTCTATATGAAAACAACCCTATGCCAAAATAGAGTGACCTAGGAGACTGGATACCTTATTTCTATGAGTTATTTTTATATCTCCTAAAGTTGGTCATTTTCATTAGCAGAATAAAAAGTGAATTGCTTGCTTAAACAGTTTAGAAATTAAGTATGATGAAATGATTCCATACTTCGCTCAGATGACAGCCAGGCAGTTAGGTATATATATCTTCGGGCTCAAGTAAGTCTGAAATTTTCCTCAAAGACCTTAAAATTACTCAACAGAAGATCTTGAAAAATTATATTTTTCAGACTTTTGTCCAATTCTTGTGTAACAGGGCATGATCCAAGCTTTTGAGAAGGCAGTGATTAGATGAGGGGAGCGTGTTCTTGTGAAGTAGTCTGGGAGGCTGGGACAGCACTGTCAGATGTCCCATTGTCCAAGAAAGCTTGCTTAATCTACTGCAAATATGGAACATCCTTCACGTTATAGTATTTTCTGCTCAGCCTGTTAAGACAAGTGGAGTTGCTGGGAGAAGTCTGATGCAAGTGTAAGTAAAGAGACAATCTATTCAATTCAACAAGTATTTACTGAACACATTTGTGTACAAAGTGCAGTCTGTCCTGTGCTTCATGGAGGCTCAAAAGACTCAGCAATCAGGTTCGTCATCTATTAGCAGCTTAAAATCTAGAGGTATTTAATATAAATATAAATTTATATTTTATAAATTTCAATTATGCTATAAGGCAATATATGATAAATAATAGGAAATTTACAAAGTACTCTGAAAATATAGGAATAGAGAGATCACTCTCTGCCATTGGATATCAGATATAACCATGTTCCCATTCCTTCTCTTAAAGCTCTTTCATTTTCCCCAGCACCTAGTAGATCAAGTATAAGCTGCTTAGCATTGCACGTGAAATCCTCCATGAATTGACCCTGCCTGCATTTCCAGATTTTATACCTTGGTGATAGTAAACTGCTTGCAGCACTTTCTTTTTCCCTTGCTACCATCACTCCCAGAACTGCACACTGAGCACAATGCTTAGCACATAGCTGATGTTAAAAAATAATAATAATTTTTGAATACATTTATGAATACTCAAACCATTCTGTTTCATGTCTTCATGTATCTATGAGTGATGTTCTGTCTGAGTGGAATGTCTTTCTTCATCTGATTACCATCTAGGGACTCATCCTTCAAGACCTACCTGCTCTAACGTCTACGTTTGCTGTCAGTGGCCCTCCTCTGTGCCGCCATAGTGGCTGGTATATCCCTCTCTCATAGCACTCCATTTTGGAATGGCCAACTTGCGTGTCTCTCTCCACACTATAAAGTAACATCCCTGGGCTTCCCTGGTGGCGCAGTGGTTGAGAGTCTGCCTGCCGATGCAGGGGACGCGGGTTCGTGCCCCGGTCCGGGAACATCCCACATGCCTCGGAGCGGCTGGGCCCGTGAGCCACGGCTGCTAAGCCTGCGCGTCCGGAGCCTGTGCTCCGCAACGGGAGAGGCCACAACAGTGAGAGGCCCAAGTACCGCAAAAAAACAAACAAAAAAAAAAGTAACATCCCTGATGCCAGGGGTCGTATCTTATCTGTCTTGCTACTCCAAGTAGCTAATGTCTGAGAATAAAGTATAGTAGAACAGTTCAGAGTATAGATTTTAGAGTTAGACTGCTTGGGTTTAATTCTAATTGTTCCCCTTTTCTAGCCATATGATGTGGATAAATTACTTAACCTCTCAGTGCCTCAGTTTCCTCATCTGTAAAACCAGGATACCAATAGTATCTACCAGATACAGTTGTTGTGAGGATTCAATTAGTTATGATAAATAAAGTGTTTATAACAGTGCCTGGCACATAATGAGCAACACATAGGTGTAAATTATCATTGTTAAGTGCCCAGAAATATTGATGAGAAAAACTGGAACTGTATGGAAGGGGGAGGGTCATTGAAGTCTTTGTACAAGTGGAAACTTTTGAAATGGAAGACTAGGTAGGTTTTGGTAAGTAGAGGTGGAGGTAATGTGGGGAGAAAGTCATTACAGGATAAAGTTAGAGTCAGGTAGAGTATGGCACTGGGAAATTTACATACCTCTATACCCACTCCCCGACTCACTGTCAACAGAGAGCCAAGTGCTAAGATATGTTTTGGAAAGCATTCCTCCTGCAAGTTTAATTTCCTTCTCTTTTGCTGTCTCTCAGTGCCTCCTGGGGGAGCCAATAACATGGTGAGATGAAAAGAAATTGCAGGTTTGTAGTGTTGACTGAAAATAGCATAAACTGCAAGCTCTCTAGGTAGATTCTTTCACTAAGTGTAAGCTAGGCAGATTTTATAATAAATGCATCTGTCAGTATCCATAGTAGAATATTAGAGAATAAAATAAAAATCTTCCCTGAGTTTGTTGCTCATACAGTTTCTCCCCTCAGAAGCACAGCTCCTAAAATTCTGCAAGATATTTTAGAGGAGGTAAATGATACAGGTATAGTTCACAAAATATGTGAAGCAGATCTCGTAGACCAAATAATACTCCTACGTTGACTTCCACTGGAAAACTGATGACGTTTGAAAAAATCATTCTGAAAACCTCAGTTCAATGAAGTAACTACTGCATCCCTGGCACTTATCTGGATGCTTATCTAACCCATTGTTTTCTCCTAGTGGAGGGGCCAGTTGAGAGGTAGGGGTGAATAGAGAGCAGATGCACCTCAAGGTATTTCCTGTTTCTGTGGCCACAGGTGGGAAGAATAAGTAATAGTGTCCCAGAGGAGGCACTGAGGGCAAAATCAGAATTGTAGTGGGTTCAAACCAGCCTGTCAATCAAAGGGGCTGAACAAAATGTGATCATGGGAATATGGGTCCAAATGAGGTGACAGGTGAAGGAAACAGCACCACCAAGAATGAAAAGGCAAGCAAATAGGTAAATGGAAGTTGATTTAACTGTAGAGTTGGAAAGTGGGTACCACTGAGAGCTTATGATATACTCCCAGCCTATTAGCATGAGAAAGCTGGGCTTATTTAGAGGGATAGGGAGAGACAGGCCCTGTTGAGGGTGAAAAAGCGAAGCACCATTACTGCCCTCGAGGAGCTCCTAGTCATGCAAACAAAATTATAATACAGTGTGGTTAAATATTCTTTACCTTCCAAATACCTACTGAGCTCCTATATTAAAGCAGACACGTTACTAGTGTGGGGATGTGGCAGTGTATAGACAGATGCAGTCCCTGTCCTGAGGGTTTTGCAGCGGTCAACCAGATAATGGAGGGGGGATAAGTCAGGTCAGGAGAAGAATATTCCTGGCAAAGGGAATGGAATGTCTGTGAAGGTCCTGGGAAAGACAGAATTTGTTATAAAATGCTTTTCTCAAATATAGGCCATTAAGTTCAACATTTTCTCTAAAAAATATTCCATGCCTTCTGGGTCTTCGTTAGATTTCTCCCTACCTATTCTCATAGGATCCTGTACTTCTCCCATCGTAGCGCACTTAGTATGAGCTATTGCACTTGCTCACTTACTGTCACATTCCCCACTGTGAGCACTCGATTGAGAAAAGCAATTTTAATCTCTGTGTTATATCTCAGTCTCTGTGTTATATTTCAAGTGCCTAGCTCACTGATCGGCACATAGACATTCAATAAATATTTGTTGAATGAATAGATGAATGACGATATGAAAGGATGTAGGGTCTCAAATATGAAATTTCACTTGGCATTTAGTACCAGGATGGGGCAACGGGGATAGAAGGAAGAAAAAGGGAAGCCCTTTTATCTCTATGCTTGTTTTCAGTCCTTTTTTTTTTTTTTTTTTAAGTAAGAAATTGTATTAACTGCCTTACCTATATTCCCTTTAGAAGCTACTTTATTTTATTTAATTTATTTTTTTTAACATCTTTATTGGGGTATAATTGCTTTACAATGGTGTGTTAGTTTCTGCTTTATAACAGTGAATCAGTTATACATATACATATGTTCCCATATCTCTTCCCTCTTGCGTCTCCCTCCCTCCCACCCTCCCTATCCCACCCCTCCAGGCTGTCACAAAGCACCGAGCCAATATCCCTGTGCCATGCGGCTGCTTCCCACTAGCTATCTACCTTACTACGTTTGTTAGTGTGTATATGTCCATGACTCTCCCTCGCCCCGTCACAGCTCACCCTTCCCCCTCCCCATAACCTCGAGTCCGTTCTCTAGGAGGTCTGCGTCTTTATTCCTGCCTTACCCCTAGGTTCTTCATGACATTTTTTTTTCTTAGATTCCATATATATATGTTAGCATACGGTATTTGTCTTTTTCTTTCTGACTTACTTCACTGTGTATGACAGACTCTAGGTCTATCCACCTCATTACAAATAGCTCAATTTCGTTTCTTTTTATGGCTTAGTAATATTCCATTGTATATATGTGCCACATCTAGAAGCTACTTTAAATCCTCTTGCAAAAGAATATATAAGAATGGGATCATAATAAATTCAGCTGTCAACAATTACACAGATTCCAAACATTTAATTTAATTTAATTTAATTCAAGAAATGTTTATTGAATACCTACTGCGTAAGGTACCATGAAGATAAAAAGAAATATAAGAATGTTTAAGACCTCCAAAAGCACGTACTCTTAATTTTTAGACATTATTTGGATACTTGAAAAGTATAATAACAACGTTTAAGTGAGTTTTTTGGCAACTAATTTCATTCTGAACTTTTACCTAAACTATGAAGGTTGGACTTGATGGAGGTCCTATCTTATTTTCAAATATCGTGTTTCAGTACATAAAAATGAATGATAAAATAATAAGATATTTTGGTTTAAAGTAACAAAACCCAACTTTATGCTTAGCTAAAACCAAAAGAATTTGTTATATAAATACAGAAATGAATAGTAGAACTCAAGGGCAGAACTGACCCTTCAAAATGGACTAAAATAAAAAAAAGTAAGAAAACATTTTCTTAACTTCATTTAAGAGACTATCCCAGGTAAAATTTCATTGCTTCAATTACAGAATCCCAAGAGAGAGAATCTTATTGGCCAACACTAGTAGGGACAAGGGCAAGTGTAACAGGGAAGAAAGGGCATCCAATAAAGGATGTTACCAAGCCAGCTCTTGCTGAGGATAACTGCAGGATAATCCCCTGGGGAAACTGAAAAATTCCCAGTGTAACGTACACTCAGAGTTATCCCATTTCAACTGGCAAAGGACCAATTACACATCAACTCCCATCAGTCACTGGTTGAGGGCTGTTATTAGGGGATGATAATCCCCCAGTACTTCTGGCTTGCTGTGCACTTAGAGAGAGTGGTCTTCTTCAGCTTTGGAGAAAGACTTCAGGCAAAAATATGCTGAGACTGGCAGTTAGATGTTGATGGACACACTGAAGTGGTGAGGGCGAGAGATATGCGTAGGGCTGAACAGCCCTAATTTCCATCTCTAATTTAATCAGATGTGCCTTGAACGGTGGGATCATGCAGTGATCCATGTCTGAAGATGACATAGTCGGTTGCAGGGGTCAGAGTGGGCTGCATACCCCAAAGAGTAAGTACTATGTAAATGCTGTAGGACCTCAAAGAAGAAGAATATGGTCAATCTAACATGTGTGACTGGAAGGATGAGTGAAATTTGTTAAGTGATCTAAGCCTAGATTTAGAGAATGGGTAAAGGCAGGTATATAGGAATGACTCAGGCACATTGATAGCATGGTGAAGTTGTGAGTAGGAGATCAGGTTGGAGAAGTCCTCCAAAACAAGGTAAGGGGGCTTTGAGAGACGTTTGTACTTAATGCATTACATCATAACCTATATTGTCTTAGGGCCAATATTAAGGGAAGTTACATTTTTAATCCCTAAACTTTTAATAGTTTTTCTAAAGAAACCAATTTTATGGTAACGCTCACATTCATAATTTTATATAAAGACTTTTTATTAAATTTGCTTGTGGTTGGTGACACATAAGGCAAATGATTTTTATTTATTATAGAAGTGTTTTATATATAATGTTATTAAAGGATCAAGGCTACATTTAACTATTTTATAGCGTGTACTTCTGTATAGAAACTTCCCAGTAAGTACTTTTCAGTGGCCGATTATTAAAAGGTGATGAGAAAGAATTATAGACTCTGGTATTAAACATGCAATTCTTATCTAACAAATATTCAGCAAGCACTTACTGAGGGCTGTGCCCTTAATGGTAGGCACAGAACTGCACAGAAGAATGTTACTATCCTTGCAACCTAGACACTCGTAGTCTCACAAAAAATGTAGATAAAAAATAATTTAAATATAAGGTAAAAAGTACAGTAATGGAGATACGTACAAAATGCTATGGATAGCTGCTAACTCAATGAAGAGAAGTCTTCAAAAAAGGTGCGGACCATCACATTCCAGTTAGAAGCAGAGGCAGAGATTAAAGACTTGATTGTATCTGAAACACTTATCTGCCAGGTTGTTTTTCTCTCCCCTAAGGGGAGTCAAACCCCAGACCATGGGTAAACATGTAGCATTTGGTAATGAAGCCAATTTACTAAATGGTTTGTGGAGACCTTTTTTTTTTCTGAGTTTGCCCTTTTCTTCGGATGAATCTCTAAAAGGGCAGGCAGACTGGCAAGCACATTAGAAGAAGCAGGAGGCTGAAGGTGAACCTTTATTAAAACTAGGACAGTGAGGTTACATGTCAGCCCAGGATAGAGATGGTGAGACGACCATTTATTCAGAGGCTTATTACCTAGAGAATGAAGCCACAGGAACAGAAAAGTAAAATTTACTATGTACATACATAGGCTATTTGGGCCACTATTAATCTAAATCCTCTGGGAAGAAAAGAAGTTGATGAGATGTCCAGGACTCTAAACTGAGATATGTTTTATAACATGTTCCATAGAAGAAACAAAACTCATGATTCTGATTTCATGTGAATAATCCATTATAGCATAAATGTACCACACTATAGGAGTACCTAGAACAGAAAAAATATATCCATTAAAACTGTAATTCCACAGCAGCTATAGTTACTGCAAGGTGAGTTTGAAAAGTATTCAGAAAAGATACCTGGATCACTGTGTATATATTTTTGTCAAAGGATCGTCATTGTCTCGACTGAACTTACCAGAATTAAAAATGATCTCTTCTTTCTAGAGTCCCCAGTAACATATGGAGCAGTGTTTATGTTGCAATAGGGAAAACGTCATCTATCATCACGCCTGCCTCTCTTGAAAAAAGGATGGTGTTTTTTACCAGGGGCACTTTTGCTGGTGTGTGAGCAAATTGTTTCATCATAGAAAAGCAAAAGGAGGTTCATGATTCTCAATAACTGCCTTCAGAAAACTTGCTTTCAGAATCAGTTGACTGAAGTTCTAGCATTTTCTAATTTATGTGAAAGGAGATGGATTATCATAAAACTCAGGCCTCACAATTAAATATGGCTAGATAGGAAAGAGATGATTCTATGGTATTATTGTGATGGTTATGATATTACTTAAACCAGGGGTCCCCAGCCCCCAGGACTGGTCCGTGGCCTGTTAGGAACCGGGCCACACAGCAGGAGGTGAGCGAACGAAGCTTCATCTGTATTTACAGCCGCTCCCCATCGCTCACATTACCACCTGAGCTCCGCCTCCTGTCAGATCAGCGGCAGCATTCGATTCTCATAGGAGCACGAACCCTACTGTGAGCTGTGCATGCGAGGGATCTAGGTTGCGGGTTCCTTATACGAATTTAATGCCTGATGATCTGAGGTGGTGCTTCGGGTGTCACTGTCATCCCCAGAAGGGACCATCTAGTTGCAGGAAAACAAGCTCAGGGCTCCCACTGAGTCTGCATCATGGTGAGTTGTATACTTATTTCATTATATATTACAATGTAATAATAATAGAAATAAAGTGCACAATAAATGTAATGTGCTTGAATCATCCCGAAACCATCCCCCCACCACGTTCGTGGAAAAATGGTCTTCCAAGAAACTGGTCCCTGGTGCCAAAAAGGCTGAGGACCACTGACTTAAAACACCTGTGGTTCTGATTGAGCACTCACCATAAGCTAACAGTTGCCAAATTCAGACCTGACCAGGCTGGCTTGATTTATTTTGCATTAACATCCTGCATGACTTCATATTCATTATACTTGTTCAATATCTTTCTTCTTTAGGTGTAGAAAAGACAGGCACAGTGTCAGTCTTACTCATCTCTGGGTGCTAATCTGGCATCTAACAACAGTGGTTACTTAATTTTATATTTAACAAATAAATAAATAAATTGCTTTATACATTTCTTAGGAAAAACAGCCTTTAGGAACTTTGCCACTTAATAAATCTACTTGACCTTGTATATGAAGATCCTCAACTCCACACCTATGATATGTGAATATGTTCTTCCAGATTCACAGAATGTATGTCAATGTTAATTCACATCAAAACGTGAAAACATTTAGTAAACAGAACAGCATCACATTATTGTCATTTGTTGAATTATTTAAAATAATATAATTTTTGATTCCTGAATTGGCCTGGGGGAGAAGAAACCTGTAGGAGCAGACAGAATGGGTCCGTATTGGAAGACAGTGTCCAGAATAGTAAGATAATCAGAAAATACATTGTAAAAGTAATCAGTTCTCAGTTCAACAAACTTTTTTGAGTACTTGCCATGGGGTTTCACTTGTAATCTCATTTAATTCTTATGACAATTCTGTGATGTAGGGATTATTGTCCTCATTTTATAGGCAGCATAACTGAGGCTAAGTAGCTTACTTCAAGTCTCATTTATATGTCAGAGCCAGGAATCAACCCAAGGTCTGTCTAACTAACAACTCCATAGCTTCCTGTTCAAAATCCAGATACATATTTTGTTGCTACAATGTAGAGCAATTCTGTATGGTTGTTCATGGCTCCAAAGGGGAGAATTAGGCCCAAAGAAGGAAAGTTAGAGAGATTTCAGATTAATCTAAGAATCACTGTTAGACCCTAAGACTATCCTGAGAGGAAATGAGGTACCTCTGGAGGTAGTGAGTTCCCTTCACTGGATATGTTCACATTTACAATCAGTGACTCATTGTCAAGTAAGTTGTGGCAGTGGCCCAAGCACTGGATTAGAGATAGTAGATTGTTCATAAGGTACTTTTAAATTATGAGGTTTCGTGGTCAGGCTAAAGAGAAATTCCCAGGATCTTAGAGCAAAAGTCATGCCCTTTAGAATGAGACTTCATGGGCCTGCTGATGTCACCAGTTGATCCCCAGGAAACAAGGAGAGAGCTGGCTAAGGGAAGACAACTTCATTTGGGAAGTAACTGTAGCTTAAAAGCAATGTGGTACAGCTGAAAGCATGTGGGATTTGGAATTAAATAGACCTGGGTTTTTTTGTTTTTTTTTTTACATCTTTATTGGAGTATAATTGCTTTACAATGGTGTGTTAGTTTCTGCTTTATAACAAAGTGAATCAGTTATACATATACATATGTTCCCATATCTCTTCCCTCTTGCGTCTCCCTCCCTCCCACCCTCCCTATCCCACCCCTCCAGGCGGTCACAAAGCACCAAGCTAATCTCCCTGTGCTATGCGGCTGCTTCCCACTAGCTATCTACCTTACGTTTGGTAGTGTATATATGTCCATGCCTCTCTCTCGCTTTGTCACAGCTTACCCTTCCCCCTCCTCATATCCTCAAGTCCATTATCTAGTAGATCTGTGTCTTTATTCCTGTCTTACCCCTAGGTTCATGACATTTTTTGTTCTTAAATTCCATATATATGTGTTAGCATACGGTATTTGTTTTTCTCTTTCTGACTTAATTCACTCTGTATGCCAGACTCTAGGTCCATCCACCTCATTACAAATAGCTCAATTTCGTTTCTTTTTATGGCTGAGTAATATTCCATTGTATATATGTGCCACATCGTCTTTATCCATTCATCCGATGATGAACACTTAGGTTGTTTCCATCTCTGGGCTATTGTAAATAGAGCTGCAATGAACATTTTGGTACATGACTCTTTTTGAATTATAGTTTTCTTAGGGTATATGCCCAGTAGTGGGATTGCTGGGTCATATGGTAGTTCTATTTGTAGTTTTTTAAGGAACCTCCATACTGTTCTCCACAGTGGTTGTATCAATTTACATTCCCACCAGCAGTGCAAGAGAGTTCCCTTTTCTCCACACCCTCTCCAGCATTTATTGTTTCTAGATTTTTTGATGATGGCCATTCTGACTGGTGTGAGATGATATCTCATTGTAGTTTTGATTTGCATTTCTCTAATGATTAATGATGTTGAGCATTCCTTCATGTGTTTGTTGGCAGTCTGTATATCTTCTTTGGAGAAATGTCTGTTTAGGTCTTCTGCCCACTTTTGGATTGGGTTGTTTGTTTTTTTGTTATTGAGCTGCATGAGCTGGTTATAAATTTTAGAGATTAATCCTTTGTCAGTTGCTTCATTTGCAAATATTTTCTCCCATTCTGAGGGTTGTCTTTTCCTCTTATTTATGGTTTCCTTTGCTCTGCAAAAGCTTTGAAGTTTCATTAGGTCCCATTTGTTTATTTTTGTTTTTATTTCCATTTCTCTAGGAGGTGGGTCAAAAAGGATCTTGCTGTGATTTATGTCATAGAGTGTTCTGCCTATGTTTTCCTCTAAGAGTTTGATAGTTTCTGGCCTTACATTTAGGTCTTTAATCCATTTTGAGCTTATTTTTGTGTATGGTGTTAGGGAGTGATCTAATCTCATACTTTTACATGTACCTGTCCAGTTTTCCCAGCACCACTTATTGAAGAGGCTGTCCTTTCTCCACTGTACATTCCTGCCTCCATTATCAGTCTGTATGTGTCTCTAGGTCTGAAGTGGGTCTCTTGTAGACAGCAAATAAATGAGTCTTGTTTTTGTATCCATTCAGCCAATCTGTGTCATTTGGTGGGAGCATTTAGTCCATTTACATTTAAGGTAATTATCGATATGTATGTTCCTATTCCCATTTTCTTAATTGTTTTGGGTTCGTTATTGTAGGTCTTTTCCTTCTCTTGTGTTTCTTGCCTAGAGAAGTTCCTTTAGCATTTGTTGTAAAGCTGGTTTGGTGGTGCTGAACTCTCTCAGCTTTTGCTTGTCTGTAAAGGTTTTAATTTCTCCATCAAATCTGAATGAGATCCTTGCTGGGTAGAGTAATCTTGGTTGCAGGTTTTTCTCCTTCATCACTTTAAATATGTCCTGCCAGTCCCTTCTGGCTTGAAGAGTTTCTGCTGAAAGATCAGCTGTTGACCTTATGGGGATTCCCTTGTGTGTTATTTTTCCCTTGCTGCTTTTAATATGTTTTCTTCGTATTTCATTTTTGACAGTGTGATTAATATGTGTCTTGGCATATTTCTCCTTGGATTTATCCTGTATGGGACTCTCTGTGCTTCCTGGACTTGATTAACTATTTCCTTTCCCATATTAGGGAAGTTTTCAACTATAATTTCTTCAAATATTTTCTCAGTCCCTTTCTTTTTCTCTTCTTCTTCTGGAACTCCTATAATTCGAATGTTGGTGCGTTTGATGTTGTCCCAGAGGTCTCTGAGACTGTCCTCAGTTCTTTTCATTCTTTTTTCCTTATTCTGCTCTGCAGTAGTTATTTCCACTATTTTATCTTCCAGGTCACTTATCCTTTCTTCTGCCTCAGTTATTCTGCTATTGATCCCATCTAGAGTATTTTTAATTTCATTTATTGTGTTGTTCATCATTGTTTGTTTCATCTTTAGTTCTTCTAGGTCCTTGTTAAATGTTTCTTGCATTTTGTCTATTCTATTTCCCAGATTTTGGATCATCTTTAATATCATTATTCTGAATTCTTTTTCAGGTAGACTACCTATTTCCTCTTCATTTGTTATGTCTGGTGGGTTTTTATCTTGCTCCTTCATCTGCAGTGTGTTTTTCTGTCTTCTCATTTTGCTTATCTTACTGTGTTTGGGGTCTCCTTTTTGCAGGCTGCAGGTTCGTAGTTCCCATTATTTTTGGTGTCTGTCCCCAGTGGCTAAGGTTGGTTCAGTGGGTTGTGTAGGCTTCCTGATGGAGGGGACTAGTGCCTGTGTTGTGGTGGATAAGGCTGGATCTTGTCTTTCTGGTGGGCAGGTCCACGTCTGGTGGTGTGTTTTGGGGTGTCTGTGGACTTATTATGATTTTAGGCAGCCTCTCTGCTAATGGGTTGGGTTGTGTTCCTGTCTTGGTAGTTGTTTGGCATAGGATGTCCAGCACTGTAGCTTGCTGGTCGTTGAGTGAAGCTGGGTATTGGTGTTGAGATGGAGATCTCTTGGAGATTTTCGCCATTTGATATTATGTGGAGCTGGGAGGTCTCTTGTGGACCAGTGTCCTGAAGTTGGCTCTCCCACCTCAGAGGCACCGCACTGACTCCTGGCTGCTGCACCAAGAGCCTTTCATCCACACGGCTCAGAATAAAAGGGAGGAAAAGTAGAAAGAAAGAATTAGTAGAAGTAGAAAGAGAGATAGAATGAAAGAAAAAAAGCACGGAGGGAGGAAGGAAGGAAGGAGGGAAGGAAGGAAAAAAAGAAAGGAGATAAAGTAAAATGAAGTAAAGTAAGATAAAATATAATAAAGTTGTTAAAATAAAAAAATAATTATTAAGAGAAAAAAATATTAAAAAAACAAAAATAAAATGGACGGATAGAACCCTAGGACAACTGGTGGAAGCAAAGCTGTACAGACAAAATCTCACACAGAAGCATACACATACACACTCACAAAAGAGGAAAAGGGGAAAAAATAATAAATCTTGCTCTCAAAGTCCACCTCCTTAATTTGGGATGATTGGTTGTCTATTCATGTATTCCATAGATGCAGGGCACATCACGTTGATTGTGGAGCTTTAATCCGCTGCTTCTGAGGCTGCTGGGAGAGATTTCCCTTTCTCTTTGTTCGCACAGCTCCTGGGGCTCAGCTTTGGATTGGGCCCCGCCTCTGCGTGTAGGTCGCCGGAGGGCGTCTGTTCTTCTCTCAGACAGGACGGGGTTAAAGGAGCCGCTCATTCGGGGGCTCTGGCTCACTCAGGCCGGGGGGAGGGAGGGGCACGGAGTGCGGGGCGGGCCTGCGGCAGCAGAGGCCGGCGTGACGTTGCACGAGCCTGAGGCACGCCGTGCGTTCTCCCAGGGGAGTTGTCCCTGGATCCCGGGACCCTGGCAATGGCGGGCTGCACAGGCTCCCCGGAAGGGGGTGTGGAGAGTGACCTGTGCTCGCACACAGGCTTCTTGGTGGCGGCAGCAGCAGCCTTAGCGTCTCGTGCCCGTCTCTGTGGTCCGCGCTTTTAGCCACGGCTCGCGCCCGTCTCTGGAGCTCCTTTAAGCAGCGCTCTTAATCCCCTCTCCTCCCGCACCAGGAAACAAAGAGGTAAGAAAAAGTCTCTTGCCTCTTCGGCAGGTCCAGACTTTTCCCCCGACTCCCTCCCGGCTAGCCGTGTCGCACTAACCCCCTGCAGGCTGTGTTCACGCCGCCAGCCCCAGTCCTGTCCCTGTGCTCCGACCGAAGCCCGAGCCTCAGCTCCCAGCCCCGCCCGCCCCGGCGGGTGAGCAGACAAGCCTCTCGGGCTGGTGAGTGCTGGTCGGCCCTGATCCTCTGTGCGGGAATCTCTCCGCTTTGCACTCCGCACCCCTGTGGCTGCGCTCTCCGCCGCGGCTCCGAAACTCTCCCCCTCCGCCACCCGTAGTCTCCGCCCGCAAAGGGGCTTCTAGTGTGCGTTCCTCCTTCACAGCTCCCTCCCACTGGTGCAGGTCCCGTCCCTATTCTTTTGTCTCTGTTTATTCTTTTTTCTTTTGCCCTACCCAGGTACGTGGGTGGGGGGGGTTCTTGCCTTTTGGGAGGTCTGAGGTCTTCTGCCAGCGTTCAGTAGGTGTTCTGTAGGAGTTGTTCCATGTGTAGATGTATTTCTGGTGTATCTGTGGGGAGGAAGGTGATCTCCGTGTCTTACTCTTCTGCCATCTTCCCGGAAGCCTAGACCTGGGTTTTAAAGCTACCCTCTGAGTCTCCTTCTGAGTTTTAGTTTTCTCATTCTATGAAATGGTGTAATAACATTAAACAAAAGGGATGAAATGAAATTATGCTGGTAAAGAGACCAGCACATGGTAAACAGCTCCGGAGTAGGAACTATTAATCATTAAAATCCTCATCCTCGCCCTCATTATCATCATCTCTTAGCCGGAAGGTGCCTCTTTGGAGGCCATCAGGCAATAATCATCTCTTCTTCCTCTGTAGTTGGTCAGCCTCAGGCAACATGGACAGAGAATACAGTCTTGTAAATTATTAAGGCTGAAGGGATTTTACAGATTATCTAGTTCAATGTTCCTCAAATTACCTGTGGTGAAAGATGTGTGAAAGATGTGTGTATGTGTGTGTACATTTACAATCTATTGCAGACCGATACATTTCTAAAATGTAATGAAAATGTATTACTAGAAAAATGAAATGAAGAAACAAAACCAAAAATGCACAAAGTACAATCCCATATATTTTAAAATTTTCCAAAAACATAAAGACTAAGAGTATACCAAACAGTTGTAAAAATTTCTAAGTGCTTACTCTTTTTCAATACTGACTTTGTAGTGGATGGGGAACAAAGAGCTTGCAGACTAGTATTGGACCACAGATCACATGTTGAGTAGCACTGATCTAGTTCATTCCACCTATGCACAAAAGAGGGGAAGCCTGGAGTGAAGAAGGGACTTGCCCACTGTTACATAAACAAGCATCATTCCTGCAGCTTAGTTAGTTATTATCATTTAGGGCACCTAAAGACTGGGGATTTGTGTAGAAAAATCTACATACACATACCAGAAATTATAATTCTCCTAGGTACTGTAGGTTAATTCCTCTACCACCCAGTTAGGCAATTATAACGGTTTCTCATAGGTTTTTAAGTCTTTTGACTGGAAGTTAATGTTTTGTCTGAGATGAGGAAAGAAAACTAATGACTGTTAGGTACCTGCTTTGTAAGTACTAGGCTCTACACACAATATTCCATTAAATTCTCACAACTCTCAAATGTGTGTGGAACTATCTATATTTTTCAAAAACCCAGAAAAGGTAAGCAACTTACCCAAATGAACACAACTAGAAAGTGGTGAAACAGATGCAAGCCCAGGTCTGTTTGACTACAGAGTCTTTCTCTTTTCACCATGTCATTGTATAAATACAGTCAATAGCTTGGGTGTATCATGCTCTTGAAGGAAAATGCTTTCCTCTAATAGCTATTACCGTTTGCATAACATTTTCTGCAAGAGACTTTACAACCATTCATTCCTTCATTCTCCTATGTTGCTATAACAAAGCCTTCCATAAGGACTAGGAAAAAGAAGCATAGAAAGATATTCTTTAATTATAATTATTGCAAGTTGGTTACAAATACATATTCTACTTTAAAAACTTATGATAGTTAAGATTTTAAAAATCAGTTTTGGCAGAGTCCTGCATATCCCCAGCTTTACTCAATAGTCCATCTTAGCCTTTTATACCCTGATCACCACATATGTTTCCTAATTATTTTAATAATCTTTTTGGTAGTAATATATACCTATAGAGTAAACCAGTAATTCCATTAAAAATAATGTTTATGTATCTACTGGAAAAATAGTATTACTATTTTATCCCAAATTATAGTTCTGAAGGGAACATAAGCTTACATTCTGATATATTGGCTAATCCACCTGAATCTCATGCTGAAAGTAACCTTGTCTTTTTTACCCTAGCAAATACTGAAAATTGGTCAGGTTTCCTTTTTGTTTTTAGACATTTTTTACAATGGTATCTGTTGACCTACCCTAGATAGCCTGGGTAAGGGATATGTACTGAAGATCTAAATGGCTATGAGATGAAATGACCAGAACCATTGGCCTCACCCATAAATTGGCATGAGTGGTCAGTAAATATTAGCCTGTCAACATGGAAAGAGAAGGCAAGATGGCAGAGGTATTATAAAGATTATCAAGATATGAAAATTTATTTTTTGTAATAAGCAAGCAAACATTCAACCATTCCTGCAATCCGTATTCTCCTTCAGCAGACATTTATTGAGTACCATCTTTGATTCAGGTGTTGTGCACAGTTTATTCAGGATCAACTTTTTTTCTGACTCAGACTGAATTTGTGATTAGCTGTGTCTTATAGAATATTCACTTTGACGTCTGGAGCTCTTCCATTCTTTCCAGATCTATATATTTTTAATTTATGTTGTTTTAAATCTAGCTTGCTGTATGGCCTTGAGTATGATACTGAAAGACATGCTGTAGAAGTTGCAGAGATCAGAGATTTAGTTCAAATATCATGATTTTCTCAAAATGTCCTGTGAGTTATCGAAGACTTTTGGTTTTTACAACCAGGATCCCAGCACCTTTTAAAAATAAGTTCTCTATAAAATATATCTTGTATATAATTACTTGAATTTTTTCCTAAATTTCAGGAGTTTCTCCCAAGTTTACAATATATAATTGCTCTTTATCTGTTTAATAGGATCCTTTACTCAAACATTTCCAGATTATTTTATTCTACCAGATGATTATATATGTAAGTAAATCAAACACTTACTTCAGAAACATTCAAAATGAGCAGATAGACTCAGTGCTTTAAAGGATTTGTCCAAGATATTTCATTGCCTTTCTCCACCCATCCTTTCTGCCACAAAATATAAAAATTTGTATAAATATTTATACAAAATATATAATATTTGTAATAATGCTTTAGAGTGTATAAAACTCTTCTCTATCCACTCACTCATTTAATATTCAAAATAATTTTTGATGGTAAATATGGTCATTATCCTTATTTGATTGACTTCCACCCATTTGTTACCCTCATTTAACAAAGCTCATCAAAGGAGTAGTCTATTCCTTAGGTTCCTCAACTCAGTTCAGTAAGGCTTATCTCCCCGTCATTTCACTGAAGCAGCTTTGGTCAGTTACTCATGATACCCAGCTTACAGAATACACTGGCCAATTCTCAGGCCTTATCTTTCTCTACCTCTCAACAATGTAGTACATAGTTGATCACTTATTCTTTCTTAAAACTTTTTCTTTACCTGGCTCTAGTATGATGAACCCTGACTTACGGCCTACATTTCTGGACACTCTTTCTAAAGTTTTCTTTCATTGGCTCTTGCTGCTATTCCAGTCTTTAATTATTGCTGTTGACCAGGGCTTAGTCTTGGGACCTCTTCTGTCTTCTAGTGATGTTCCCTCATGCCATCAAGCCAGATCCGTGACTAAGTAAGTTACATGTGCTTAGGATTCCAAAAATCTTATATCCAATCTCTACCTCTGCCCTGACCTCCATATGTATATACTTTAGTGCATATTCAAGATCTCTGCTTGGATGTCTAATAGTGACTTCAAACTTAGGTGAAAATAAAACTCTTCGTTCCTCCCACCCTCAGCATCTTCCCAGGCAAAAAAACAAGGAATTAATCTTTGACTCTTTGTTTTCCCTCAGAACCTACATCCAGCCTACCAGTAAATTCTTTAGGCGTTAGATTCAAAGAACGCCAAATCCAACTTTTTCTCACCTTTGCTACCCTTGCTAACCTGTCTGTGCCTGCCTGATCATTCAAACCATCTAAACTGTGGGAATTGTTTCCTATCTGGTCTCCCTGCTTCTGTCCCTTCCCTTATTGTCGCAGATCTCCCCCCAGAAATCAGGATGATCCATTTGAAAAAGGAAGTGAGCTTCAATAGCTTTACATTACAGAAGAAACTCTCTGCCCTCTTTTCTTGCTCTAACCCCACAGGCTTTGCTGTTCCTTGAACAAGCAAAGTTCATTTTTGCCTAAGAACCTTTATGAGTACCATTGACCCATTTGCTCATAACTTGTGATGGATAATTCCCTCATTTTTTCAGGTCTCTGCTCAAATGTCCTTGACTCAGAAAGACCTTATTTAAGTACCTTATCTAAAAGAATCCATACACAGCCTGCCATTCTTTCTCCTTACACTGCTTTATTTTTGCTTTGTTCTTCACAGAGCTTATTGCTATCTGATATTTTATATAAATGTTACAGCTTTATAGTTTGTCTTGTTTCTTCCATCAGAATGTACACTCTCTAAAAGCAAAGACTTTGTCTGGTTTACCCCTGTATTTCTAACACCCAGAACAGTGTCTAGCAAAGAGTACCTATTCAATAAATGTATTTGAATGAATAAAGGAAAGCAAAGGAAAGAGATTAAGTTATCCAAGAGCAAAGAACCAGGCAAGAAATAGGGAAAGAACTTGAACTCAAGCCACCTGATTCTAAAATCCGTACTTTCTCCAATATATCAGATTGCCTTTCTGTTGAACTAGGGCATGGAAAACTTGAAAATCTGAATATTACCCTGGTATCAGCCATACCCCATCTGCCAGTGGGTCAACCAAGATATTGCCTTCTACCTTTCTGGATAAGAATGAGCTGTGAAATAGTTCAAAAGTTGCTGGAAACAAAGTAGATAAGAACTTCTACATCCCCCATGCCTGCAGCCTACCGCTTAAATCAAAGAAAGTAAAAAAAAAAAATCAATTGATCTAATTTTGTTCTCTAGAAAACCATGTTTTGTTTTGTTTTGTTTTTTTCCTTCCTGGCATCCTAACCTCTTCTAAGTAAGTGTTCTCAAACACAGTGTTGCTATACATTTGTGCATTGTGATCAATTGTAATTTGTTACTAATGTTGAAGTATTTATTGTATTTACTTAAAAAACAAATGAGTCTATTAAAGAATATCAATATCAACAGATCCTTTTACCTTTACGTGTGCCTTCTTAAGCGCTGGTGCTCAGAGAATTGCATGTAACCACAGCTGGTTTTTTGCTGTGCTGCACCTAGTAATCTGGGGGTGCCCATGAAATTGTGGCTCCCCGTGAATGCTATCCCTTCTTCCATGTATGTCACAGCACAGAGAAAGAAGGGTGAGAACCACTGTTCTAAGTTATTTTTGATGTGTATGAGAATTTCTCCAGGATATAATTGCTTGGGCAGGGTTTTTTCCTTCTTTTAAAAATGAAGTACCTGTTCCAAACGTGGCCCTTGTACTCCATAAATTCTCATAAATAATGCCTATGGTTTTTATGATAATAACAAGCACTGTCACCTTTTAACTGGTTGAAATCTTAGGCAAGTTACAAAAGCTTTGGCAAACCTCAGTTTCTTCCAATAAAAAAAATGGAGGTGATAATATTTATACCTCAGTTGTTCTTTCAAAGATTAATTGAGATAAAGTATTATACATAACACTGATTGGAGCAGTACCTGAACCAGGTGGTTAGAGTTAGTCTCTTCCCCTCCACAGAGTGCCTTTGATTCATCCTTTCTGACTTCCGACTTTCCCTCCAGAATGTGGTTGTGATGTAAAAGCTGAACGTGGTTTCCTCTAAAAGTTCCTCTAAAAGTGCAGATAATTGAGCTACCTCATTGTCTTATTTTTTCTAATTATCTACTCCATTCTTTTTTTCCAGTACTATCTTTGTCATCAGTTAAATTCATTCCCAATAACAGGGAAATCTTGGCTTAATTGGATACTACAATGCCTGGTATAAATTTTATAAGCATTGTATTTATCAATTATCCAACCCAGAAACCACTGGGAAGTGTTAATTAGGTACTAAAAGCAAATTGGATTACCTTAGGGATCTTTTTAACAACAGTTTTACACTCAACCAGTTGATTAGGCCATAAATCACACATATCATCCTAGGATCCTGTCCAAGCGTGTTTTGAAATCTTTGACTTTCTCTGGCTTGCCATTCAACTTTGCATCTTTATAAAGTCATTTAAAAGCACTCCATCTTCTTAGGAAGCACCCTGATTGGTGGGATAGCATGTTAAACAATGATGATTATGATAGCCAACTTAAGAGGTCTGTCATCTCTGGCCAGAGAGTCAATTCTGTGCTGAACATAAGAGTATCATTTGGTATATAGTTTTTTTTTTAATAACTTTAAAACAATCTTTATTGAGATATAATTTATATATGATATTTAGTTTTTTAGTAAAGATTCGAGTAAAGTTTTGAAAAAAGATTTTTCTCTGTAGACTCAGCAACAGGAAAATTTGTATACTTGCCTATGCCAGACCTGACTTCAAGTCTTACAGTAGGATGTAGTGGAGTCTAGAGTCAGAACACCTGACTTCAAACCTCAAATTTTCCTCTTCCTGGCTGTGTATTATTCGAGAAAATTAGTTTAATTAAATAAATCTTCATTTAGTAATTTATGCAACAAATACTTCATAAGCACTTATTATTGTTAGACACTCTTCTAGATATTTTAGATGTAGCAGTGAGCAGAACAGACAACAATCCCTGCCTTTTGAAAACTTCTAGCTTACATTGATTGAATGTTGAGACACACCTATGGAGTTCTGGTAACGTTAGCAGAAGGAATGCAAAGAGACTGAGAATAACGTCCTACCTGGGAGGAGCTCACCCTGAAGCCTTAATTTCTTTCTTTTTTAAAAAAGTAGGAATTAGGGCTTCCCTGGTGGCGCAGTGGTTGAGAGTCCACCTGCCAATGCAGGGGACACGGGTTCGTGCCCTGGTCCGGGAAGATCCCACATGCCGCGGAGCGGCTGGGCCCGTGAGCCATGGCCGCTGAGCCTGCGCGTCCGCAGCCTGTGCTCTGCAACGGGAGAGGCCACAACAGTGAGAGAACCGCGTACCGCAAAAAAAAAAAAAAGGAATTATATAAATATGTATATTCCATATTCTTTGAGGTTTCTGAATGTCAGTTATAATCAGGTCTGGTGAAGAAGTATGGAAGCTGCATTTTCATTATAACTGTGTAGAAAATGTTTTTTGCTTTTGTGTTTGTTTTGTTTTTGAGATGAAGAAGACTTTCTAGATGGATAGGACAGCATGTGTGTGCAAAAACCTGGGGTCAGGGAAGAACAGGGTTTGCTCAAAGAACAATAAAATTCTAGTTGGTGGAGAGTAGTGTACAGGTAAGGGAGTAGTGGGTTATAAAGCTTGAAGGATCATTTCACGTACTCCTCTACCATATCTTTTTCAAGCTATCAGAAATGCCACTATAAATTCTTCCTAGCTTTCCTGAAAGGATAAAATCTTTGTTTGAACTCTAGTAGCCTTCTTAGAGGTCCAGTATTAAGGGAAGGGAACATTAAATTAATGGAGGACTCAGAAACCAAGTATACAAAGATGACATAAAGTCTCTGTAAGCCTTTGCTTCTTAGCTGTAAACTAAGAATGATATCGACTTCATGGCTTACAAACATGGGACTCATATTTATTTATTCTTTAGATCACTTTAGGAAGGGTATACACAAATAAATTAAAAAATGAATATATGGCATACTCATTTTTATACTCCTTGATAACACATAGTAGGGACTCAAAAAAGTTTATTCAATAAAAAAATCTATAAACGCATGCCCATCTCTCAAGAGAAAGGAGATACAGTGTACAAAATTGTATAATGTTATGCAACTGAAAATGTTAATTATCACCTCACTGTTCTTAACTTTACATTATAGTTATCAGTATACATGCTTTTTTGAACATGTGACTACTAACTGCCCGAGAGTAGAGGCCAAATCTTCCTCATCTCAGGTTTGATGATGCCTGTCATTCAGAAGGGCTCAGTGAATGCCAGTTGGCTTGGTGGAGGTCACAGTAGAAGTTGGTGGGTAATCTAATTGATGGGCTTTCGAAAGTACTTAGTCTCTAAACAAGAGAGTAGGTTTTCTCATGCATGATTTCCTGTCCCAGGATCCAAACGGAAGAGTCCTGTAGCTGCGCAGCCTGAAAGCAGATGTTGCCCTGTCAGTTATCTTTGATTCTACTTGAGAAACCACAGGAAGCTGGTTGCAGACAAATCATCAACACTGTAGGAACAGGGGACTGGCAGCCTACATGTGTGCTCACAGAGGAGACATGGCACTTGGCCACACAGAGGTGAAAATGACTAGGGCTGATCTAGAAGTACAAATAAGTGGAGTCTGGCTATTTTATATTTCTACTTTGTTACAGAACTCCTTCCACTCTGCTTAGTAGTAGAGTCAGTTATTGAGACATTTGTGTTCTCTTTTTAATTAACCTTTTGATGGCAAGGACTGCATTTTAACCCTTCAGGGTACCCAGTACCTAAATTGTTGCATATAGTAAGCATGTGCCATAAGATATTTTTAGATTTCAATTATTTGAACTATACTGATACCTGCATGCACTAGGGATGGGGGAGAAGGGCAGCCAGGGGGACTAATATTTATTAAACACCTTAGGGCAAGGAAGAGTATTTTCATATTATTTCATTTTATTTTTATAGCAATTGTGTTTGGCAGTGAATATTATTACCACTTTATTGTGAAGAGGTTGAAATGTCTACATGAATTTCCCGAGGTCATATATCTAGTGTATTACAGAGCTGGAATTCAAATCCATCTTTGCCTGACAACAACGCCTATGCATTTTCTTCTGCCTTAAAACTATGAGATTGTTTCCTTTGGTGGAATAGCTGAAATTTAGTTCTATCATGGCAAATGCATTTTTACGGTAACTTCAAACCAATGATATGCACAGGTTGTATGAATATGATGAATTATTATATAATGTTAAAATTATGCTAATATTTCTGGTCATTAGAATGGTTTTCTAACAAGAAAGGAAATTACATTTTCCATTATAGCTTTCAGAAAGGCTTTTGGTTGCCTACCTAGCATCCATTTGCCCCCTCCCTTCTTCCTCACAGAATCTGTTGTTCGAGCATTTATTTCTCTACCACAAAACCCATGTGCCTCAGGAGAGGCATGACTTTCTCAAGCTCTGAGGGTTGGCCTGACTTGTTTAAGGTTAATCCCATCCCAGTGGAACTTGGCTAAAGTTAATCCCTTGCCAGTGTTTGGTTCTTGATTGGCCATGTGATCCATTTGAAGCCTATAAAATGCAAGAAGGGATTTTCATGAGATTTCTGGGAAATGTTATTCTTGATATTCTGAGAAACCTTCTGGATTCCAATGTCCTTTCTTCTGCACATTGCAGTCCATAGAGGTGAAGTCCAGAACTGCTATAGCCATCTTGCTACCTGCCTGAGGATACCACATGTCCACACAGAGGAAGGCCAGGCCAAGAGATTGTCATGGACATGGACCTGAACCCTTTGAATTAAGTTGACCTCAATGCCGTTCCAACAAATGTTCTTTTTATTTAAGCACATTTGAGTTGGGTTTCCTATAACTCACTTCCAAAAGATAAAACTATTTTGTAGCCTCAAGGAAATATGTGATAAACTTGATTCCTTTTCTTAGATTACATCATCATCTTTTGGTACGTTCACCTTCATCCATGGAGTTAGCTGAGCAGTCCTCTTCTGAGTTCCCGGTGACCCTTCTTACAATGATTAACCCATCAACACAAAATTATCTATTCCCCTGTCTACCTCACCCACAATCTAAGCCATCCCAGAGAAGAAACAGAATCTCATTTTTCTTTGTGTACCCCACTTTTGGCACGTAGTATTCAGTCAATTCCTGTTGATAGACCTGAACTGTGCCTCCACAATCCACCTGGAATTTTTGAGAAGCACGTCATTCTGGATAGCTAAGTTTTGTAGATAGGTAAAGGTTAAATATTTCAAACACACAAAGACTTACAGCTCAATTCATTTCTGAATAGGAATCTTTATTAAATTTACTGCATTATTTCCTATTTTCTTAAAGTGTAACGGATATAGTTTAACCATTTTATATAATAATGTACTCAAATTACTCAAGTGTTCACAAACATTTAACCTATGATGGCTGGTCCACAATCACTGATATTTTTTTAATTCATAAAGCTACTTTTTACTTATTAATTCACCTTCCCATGTTTTCTAATTGCTTGCAAAGGATCCCTCCCTTTTTTATTTTTATTTTTTAATCTAATATGGACTTGAAATTCTAATCCAGACCTTACATCTGGAACTATGTGTTAAGAACACACTGTTTTTGAGTAAGGGGCTGAGAGTGCCGCTTTATCGTAGATTCTAGAGTAACGAACTCTAATATGCAAACTTTGGATATTTCTATTTGAATTTTCAGAGTTGTTTTCTTTATTCCTAGTTTTCAGGGTTTGAAATAAGTAATCTTTCTGGAGACGATTTCTCAAAAGATGAGCACAGTGTTCTGTAGAGGTGATTTGTCTGTTTTTTGGGTTTATTTTTCTTTGAATTTCAGGACCTGGAAAGGAGAAACTTCTGTGGTTTAAAGAAATGTCATGCTTAGTAGCTCCCTTTCCTGAAATTGCAGGTGGGCTTTCCAGTTTTTTCCCTTCAGACTTAGTGATTTGTCTTTCCTCTCAATTTATTTTCCATTTGTATCTGGCTGTGAGAGAAAGCTTTTTGAGAAACTTTATGTGCTTTCTTATAATTGAGAAGAAGAATGTACAAACATTAGCTCAGGTGGAAACTTGACTTTGCTCCTGCCTGCCTCATTTTAGCTTAGTATTTGGACTTTACAATAGATTTAAATATATTTAGCATTTTAAAAGAAAAGTGCTGCCTATTTCTTTTGAGGACACAGTACTGTAAATTCTGTAATTGGTACAGTCAGAATGGAAGAACTCTGCCTGAAAAGCTGTATTCATACAGGAGGAGTTTGCATAAAGCATGTTTCAGTTAAATCTTCAGAATTTGTTTTATGTTGAAATTTGCCATAGCAGCGTATGTAAGAAAGAACATTCAAGAAGGTGTCACAAGACCTATACTTTCCAGCCCAGCTGCACCTCAAATGCATTGTGCAAGAGTTAAAAGGTGTGCCTAATCTGACCTATTTCTATGTGTAGAAATTACATATGGTCTGATATACAGAGAAGGTGTTCAATTCAATACATTTAGTAGCTCACTGAGGATCTCTGGCTTTGTTGTTGTTTGTTTTTGTTGTTGAGGGTTCTTCTACATACAAATTGAAAAAAGAGATGAAATCAAATCTCCTTACTCTAGTTAAAATCTACCCAACCAACCTCTTGTCCCGTTACTTCCCACCAAGCACCTTGTGATCCAACCACGTGAAACTTCTCACTATTCCTTGAGGACACTCGACTTTTATGGCACTGCTGTTCCCTCTACATGGAGCCCATCACAGCTTACGCACATGACAAATTCCTTCTTTTCAAGATCATGATCGAATAACATCTTACTAAAAGTCTTCTTTGTATTCCCGAGGCCAAATTTGTTGCCACTCCCTGGGTTTCCCATAGCCTGCAAACATTCACTGTCAACCCTCTTCTCACTTTGTCATATAAATTGCTTATTTGTGTGACTATTTGTCTTCTCTGGTGTGTGAGTTCTTAGAGGGGGAGAATGTATTTTGTACATCTTTGTATCTCTCGTTTCTAGCCCAGTATCTAAAATATAATAGAACATAATGAATATTGAATAGATGGATGGATTGATAGCTAAATAAGAATATAAATAAATAGAAACAATTTGTTGTAAAATTATTTTTAGATTGTTCTAACTAAAGGCAGTGGACAGCCAAATTGATCTCTTAAAGATTCCTCAGAGCTATCAATCAGTATAGAACTTCTTGATTTTAAGCATATTTAAGAGTTGTGACAGTGTTGATGGATATGAATTTCATTTCTTCATAATTTTTGAGAATAAAATAAAATACTCAGTACCAAAAATATTTTTAGGTAGTTTCTATTAAGAATGAATTCCAGGGCTGTTTGAAGCATTTGCAGATTAATAATAATACTCTGATGATCAGAAACATTACAGCCTTATTTGCAATTATCATTTGAGTGTTGACCCCTGATGATCATCCTAATCTCATTTGATTAGTTACTTTGACTCTTTAAAACATTTATTATCACTGTGATTACCTTTTCCCCCCAAAGATCTCATTGATTTTACTGGAGAATAGATTTTAAATATAGAAACATTTTATATAAGGGAAATTAATATGTCTTTTTTTATGCATTTCAGCTTACTTTACACATATCTTATCAACAACAACAAACACTTCTTGTTGAGAAAAATTTTATTGAAAAGTCATTTGTACTATATTTATTTATTTACTTAGTTTTTATTGGGGTATAGTTGCTTTACAATGTTGTATTAGTTTCTGCTGTACAACTAAGTGAATAAGCCATATGTATACATATATCCCCTCCCTCCTGGACCTCCCTCCCACTGGCCCCCCATCCCACCCATCTAGGTCACCACAGAGCACTGAGCTGTGCTCCCTGAGCTATACAGCAGGTTCCCACTAGCTATCTGTTTTACACATGGTTGTGTATATATGTCAATCCCAATCTCCCAATTCATCTCACACTCCCCTTCCCACCCCCAACCCTGTGTCCACACGTTTGTTCTCTACGTCTGCGTCTCTATTCCTGCCCTGCAAATAGGTTCATTTGTACCATTTTTCTATTTAGACTCCACATATATGCATTAATATACGATATTTGTTTTTCTCTTTCTGACTTACTTCACTCTGTATGACAGACGCTAGGCATCACCTCACACCGGTCAGAATGGCCATCATCAGAAACTCTACAAACCATAAATGCTGGAGAGGGTGTGGGGAAAAGGGAACCCTCTTGCAGTGTTGGTGGGAATGTAAATTGATACAGCCACTAGGAAGAACAGTATGGAGGTTCCTTAAAAAATTAAAATTGAACTACCATATGACCCAGCAATCCCACTACTGGGCATATACCCTGAGAAAACCATAATTCAAAAAGACACATGCACCCCAATGGTTATTGCAGCACTATTTACAATAGTCAGGACATGGAAGCAACCTAGATGCCCATTGATGGATGAATGAATAAAGAAGATGTGGTACATATATACAATGGAATATTACTCAGCCATAAAAAGGAATGAAATTGGGTCATCTGTACTATATTTATTAACTCATTCATTTATTTGAGTGATTGGCTAAACTAATAATTCTTGGGCATCAACTTTGTGCCTAGCACTGAACTAAGCACATATCAGTGGAAAAGAGACTTGTGTAAACAAGAAGTGTAAATAGATACAATAAACTGGGAGACACCAATGTGTAGTACAAATAATGCAGGCTTTAGAATTTTGAAGTTGCCTCTGTACCCTAGCTTGACCCCTTTTCACCTAAGTGATCCTGGACAAGTCTTGAATCTCTCTAATGGTCTGTTTCCACATTGGAAAAATGGCTTTATGAGAGTAGAGTACATTTTCTTTTTGTGTCATGTACTATTACTCATCGATATCTGAGTCATAAGCATCAATAAAGGCTTCAAAGGGATGACACTCAAATTGATTCTTAAAGGCTTAATAGGAATTTTCTGTACAATTATGAATAATGGTAACAGTGATCCTGGTAATAATAATTATACAAATAATAACAATAATAATAGCACTGAGTCATACTTACTGTATAATGGGTAGTATTTTAGGACATTTTAGGTATTAAATCATTTGGATCTCTGAAGATTTTAAAATAAACACTTTTCTAACCCTCATTTTACAGATGAGAAAGCTGAGGTATAGACACTTTAAGACATTTGTCCAAGAACACTTGACCAGTAGCTGGTTGATCCTGGATTCAAACACAAGTAGTACAGTTGCTGAGCCTTACTCATCAACTGTCAGCAGCTCCCCTCTCTTTTAGTGGCTGCCATAGAAAGCAATAGCAGTGATGATATTCCAGTTTCTGGAAGTTGGGACTTTTAAGTCCTCCCATGTGGGGTAAATACAAAGTGTACCTAGGCATTATGGGGCCACGAGTCTGTCAGAATGTACTCTAGTGTCTAACTGAGGCTTGGGCTGAAGGGACACCTCATCACACCCTGTAAAATGCCCCAGGAGGCTGCACTAAATTTTATATGTGTGTGTGTGTGTGTGTGTGTGTGTGTGTGTGTGTGTATATACATATATATATATTGAAGTATAGTTGATTTACCGTATTGTGTTAGTTTCAGGTGTAAAGCAAAGTGATTCAGTTACATGTATATATGTGCATGTATATATATACATGCACATATATTTATACTTTTTTGATTATGTTCATCACAGTTTATTACAAGATATTGAAAGTAGTTCCCTGTGGCATATGGTAAATCCTTGTTGTTTATCTATTTTATATATGGTTATATGCATCTGTTAATCCCACACTCCCAGTTTATCCTTCCCCCCTTCCCCTTTGGTAACCATAAGTTTGTTCTCTATGTCTGTTTCTGTTTTGTAAATAAGTTCATTTGTACTATTTTTTAGATTCCACATATAAGTGATATCATATAATATGTATCTTTCTCTGACTTACTTCACTTAGTATGATAATCCCTAGGTCCATCCATGTTGCTGCGAATGACATTATTTCATTCTTTTTTATGGCTGAGTAATTTTCCATTATATATATATATTTATATAGATAGATAGATAGATAGATATAGATGTATATACCACATCTTCTTTATCCATTCATCTCTTGATGGACACTTAGGTTGCTTCCATATCTCGGCTGTTGTAAATAGTGCTGCAATGAATGTTGGGTTGCATGCATCTTTTTGAATTATGGTTTTCTCTGGATATATGCTCAGGAGTGAGATTGCAGTATCATATAGTAACTCTATTTCTAGCTTTTAAGGAACCTCCATACTGTTTTCTATAGTGGCTGCACCAATTCAAATTCGCACCAACATTGTGGGAGGGTTCCCTTTTCTCTACATCCTCTCCAGCATTTATTATTTGTAGACTTTTTGATGATGGCCAATCTGACTGGTGTGAGGTGACATCTCATTGCAGTTTTGATTTGCAATTCTCTAATAGTTAGTGATATTGAGCATCTTCTAATGTGCCTGATGGCCATCTATATGTCTTCTTTGGAGAAATGTCTATTTAGGTCTTGTGCCCATTTTTTGATTGGGTTGTTAGTTTTTTGTTATTGAGCTCTATGAGCTGTTTGTATATTTTGGAAATTAAGCCCTTGATGGTTACATTGTTTGCAAATATTTTTCCCACTTTGTAGGTTTTTTCATTTTGTTTATGGTTTCCTTTGCTGTACAAAATTTTATAAATTTGTTTAGGTCTCATCTGTTTATTTTTGCTTTTTTCTATTGCCTTGGGAGACTGACCTATGAAAACATGGCTGTGATTTACGTCAGAGAATGTTTTGCCTATGTTCTTTTCTAGGAGTTTTATAGTGTTATGTCTTATATTTAAGTCTTTAAGCCATTTTGAGTTTATTTTTGTGTATGGTATGAGGGAATGTTCTAACTTCATTGATTTACATGTGGCTGTCCAGCTTTCCCAATACTACTTGCTAAAGAGAACGTCTTTTCTCCATTGTATATTCTTGCCTCCTTTGTCAAGATTAATCGACTGTAGTGTGTGGCTTTATTTCAGGGCTCTCTGTTCTGTTCCATTGCTCTGTATGTCTGTTTTTGTGCCCATACCACAGTTTTGATTACTATAGCTTTGTAGTATTGTCTGAAGTCTGGAAGGATTATGCCACCAGCTTTGTTCCTTTTCCTCAGGATTGCTTTGGCAATTCTGGGTCTTTTATGGTTCCATATAGATTGTGGGATTATTTGTTCTAGTTTTGTGGAAATGTCATGGGCAATTTGATAGGGATTGCATTAAATCTATAGATTGCTTTGGATAGTATGGCCATCTTAACTATATTATTTCTTATCCAAGAGCATGGGATATCTTTCTGTTTCCTTGAATCATCTTTGACTTGCTTTATCAATGTTCTACAGTTCTCAGCATATAAATCTTTCAACTCCTTGGTTAGATATATTCCTAGGTATTTTATTTTTTGATGTGATTTTAAACAGATTTTTTTTTTTAACTTTCTCTTTCTGATATTTCATTGTTAGTGCAAAGAAGGGCAACAGATTTCTGACTATTAATCTTGAAATCCTGCTACCTTGCTGAATTCATTTATCAGTTCTAATAGGTTTTGTGTGGAGTCTTTAGGGTGTTCTATATAGAGTATCATGTCATCTGCATATAATGACAATTTTACCTCTTCCCTTCCAATTTAGATACGTTTTATTTCTTTTTCTTGTCTGATTACTGTGGTTAAGGCTTCCAGTGTTGGGCAGGGCCTCATCTTTGCTCTGTGGTTGTCACAGACCAATTGGGGGCAGTGTCTGCCCTCCAGTTGTTGGAGTAGAAGCCCCTAGATCCAATTCTACCCAGTAGCATGAGGTAGGTAGGACTGGAGCACTCCTGCTGGGAAAGGAGATGCTGCGTTTCTTCCTCAGGAACTATCCACCAGAACGTGCGATTCTGTGATGCCGCCTTCCACCTGGTGGGTGTGCTCACAAAGATCACTATTGCTGGCACTGCCCTCAGTGGCTGCCTCTGCTTGGGAGCTCCGGTAATTGGCTCAGAGGTCCCTTAGGCATGCATGTGAGCTAACAAAGCCACCAGCATGTCACCCCCCTGGAGCCACCTCCCCTGAGCCTGCAGATAATTGGCTGTCGTCCCTCATGCACATGTATGTGGTCCTGGTCCAAAAATCCACAAGAGTGAGAACCTGTCTGAGCCGCTTCCCTGTGCCTACAGTGGGATTGCTGGTAGTGAGCTCAGGTTTCAGCCCTGCCTCCAAGTGTGTGTGTTCACAAAGTTCATAGAACCAGTGGAAGCTGGAGCCACACCCTGCTGTGAGCATGCTCACAGTGAGGCTGCTGTGGCATATCCATGCCCCTCCTTTTGTGTGTTGACAATGGGGCTCTTATGGTGGACCCACACTCCATCCTGTATGCGCCCCCAGCCGTGGCCCAGGCCACACTCCAGGTCCTTACAGCTGTCTCTGCACAGCCAAACCAAATCCTCTCCCTGGGTCTGTCCCCTGAAACCCAAGTTTCAGCACCCAGGTGCTGCTCACATAAGTAGACACATGTCTTGGGCTGGGATGTGCAAGTGCGTGGCCAGGACGGTCTGTGCTGGTCTCTCTTTACCCTGCAGGGTCACAGACCAGTTTCCACACTCTCCTCTCCAGCCTCTGAAGCTCCCTGTCTGTCGCAGTGGATCTCTCAGCTGGTGAAGGAGGTTCCCAGGGTGAACCTGGGTATGTGGTGACCTTTCTGGCAGCTTTGTTTGTATGAGATCTTCTGCAAGCTTTCGGTAGGTATTCTTTGAGAGCTGTTCCACGTGTAGATGTATTTGCGATGTAGTTGTGGGAGGAGGTGAGCTCCATGTCCCTCTACTCTGCCATCTTGATCTCCTCTCCCTAAATTAGATTTTAGAATGACAGGGTTGTATGGGGCATAAATAAAATATTATTCAAGTTAGTATTACCCACACTGATGAGGTAATTTTGTGCACTATTACTTGGGTTTGATACTGTTTTGTGAGAAATGGGTAGATCCTGCACCTACTGGTCTACTCTCAGATGTCAGAAATGGAGGCTGTTATCAACATTCAAACAAAAGTCTCAGATTCCTGAGCCAGGGAATTTGCATTCTTCAATCACATACTCGTTGCTTCATCAATATTTTTTTCAATTTTCAACTATAAAACATTGAGCTTTAATCACCAGAAACTTTTCATTTTTAGATATATATTTTCCTAGTGATACGAAATATTTTTAAAACTTAGGTAAAACTCATGTAAGCATGTACAAAGTAACTGTTTGAGAGGTCTTAGCAAACTTATAAAGTAAATTTTTCTACCTCTGGAAAACTGAATCCAGTGTAGAATTCTATCTTCTAACAAAGTAGGTCATCACCAGCTTATGTAATACCCGTACAGGAAGAAATTAAGCTAGGAGCTGCTTTGGTTAAAACCTACACCATTGGTGTTTAATTTGATAATTCACCTAGAAAATTAATGTAATTCTTTGATCTTGAATCTTAAATCATCTAAAATATTTTAATAAATATGTTATTGAGGTATGCTTTACATATAATAAAGTGAACCAATTTAAAATTTACAATTTGATGGGTTTGACAGATATAGACACCTGTGAAACCACTGCCATAATGAAGATACAGATAGTTTCTATCACCCCTGAAAGTTTCTTCATGCTGCATTTCAGCCCTTCCCTCCCTCTACCTCTAGGTCTAGCCAGCACAATATGTTAATTTTTATTTTTCAGAATTTTATATATGTAGAATTGTGCAATATGAACACTTTTGTGTCTGTCTTCTTTCAATTGGATTGATGATTTTGAAGTTGTATGGATGTATCTTATTTTGTTTGTCCATTTACTTATTGATGTACATGTGGGTGTTTCCACTCTGGGGATATTATGAAAAAAGTTTCTACAAACATTTGGGTACAAATCTGTGTGAATATTGTTCTTTAGTACCTAGAAATAGAATGGCTGACTCTTACGTTTATTTCTAACTTTTTAAGAAATACCAAACTACTTTCCAATATGGTTGGACCATTTTACATTCCTACCAGCAGTGTATGAGAGCTTCGGTTCCTCCACATCTTCATCAACACTTGGAATTACCAATCTTTTTAAAGTTGAGTCATTTTAATGGGTGTACAGTGGTTTTAATTTTCATTTCCCTGATGACTAATAATATTGAACTTTTCTTCTTGAGTTTTTATTCCATTCATATCTTTTAATATCACAGAAAAATATAAATTTTACAGTCTCTTACAGCAAATATATCTCTATGGGAAAAACAAGCAAAGAGATCAGAATTCCTAATAGGCTGAAATCAAGAAGGTGACTAACTGTAAGCCGTGTAGATATTGCAGTTATCATGTCCTTACATTTTATTTTTTCTGGCTGTAATGTTTATTCTTTCACACCACTTTGCTGCCTCCCTTGCACCAAGTAAGGCCCAACCTAGATGTTTTCTACACTATTGAAAAAGGGGACATCATATAAGAGTCAAGCATAGTCAACAGAGTGGCTACTAAGAAAAATAAGAGTTCTGAAGGTAAAAAGTAGAAAAAAAGAAAATTATTAAATATTGGAGTTCTTCAAAGCCTGATCCTCAGAATTTTTCTCTTCTTATGCTCTTCTCTAAGATGTTAGATGATATCATCCATACCCAAAGTTTTAGTAAAACCCATTATAAGCAATGTATAAATTTTTATTTCTATCCCAGAAATTTACTCTGAGGTCTAGATACATGTATCCAACTTAGAGTTACAAAAGATACCTTAAACAAATGTACAAGCAAACAAACAAAAAATAACAGTGATGTCTTTCCAACCCATACATACGCACACACTCTATTTTGCTCCTGTTTAAGTATAGCATATATCAGTGAATGGCATTACAAATTATCCAGTTATATAAGCCAGAAATCCAGAAGTCATTCCTCATTTCCCTCCATATTTGATTCTGCACCAGTGCCTCTCACTTTTACTTCTAAAATGTTCCTTGAATCTAACCACTTTCCTTTGTTTCTACTGGTGACACTCTAGTCTAAATCTTCACTATCTGTTGTCTGCACTACTGGAAGTGCCTCCTAAATGTTTGACCCACTGTCATTAGTGCCCCTTTCCAATCTTCCACGTTGCAGCCAGAATGATTTTCTTGAAATATGAATATAATATCACATCCCTATTCCTTCTGAAATCTCTCTCTCTCTCTCTGTGTATGTGTGTGTGTGTGTGTGTGTGTGTGTGTATATATATATATATATATATATATACACACACACACATACATACATAGGAAGGTATATAAAAGATATACGCACATACATACACTTCTGGCCCAGATGGCTTCATTCTGATTAATTCTACCAAACATTGAAGGAAGAAATAATACCAGTTCTGTGCAAACTGTTCCAAAATATGGGAGGAGGCAATATCTTCCATCTCATTCTATGAAGCTAGTATTACCCTGATATCAAAAACAGACAAATATAAGAAAAAGATACTATAGACTAATAGCCCTCATAAACATACATGCGAAATTCTAAACAAAACTTCAGCAAATGGAATCCAGTACTATATTAGAATTAAAATATATCATGACCAAGTGAGGTTTATCCCAAGAACATTGGGTTGTTTAATATTCAAAAATCTCATATTAATAAGCTAAGAAAAATAATCCCCTCCATAGATGTAGGAAAAAAATCTGAGAAAATCCAGTATCTATTTCTGATTTAAAAAAAAAAATCTCAACAAAATAAAAGGGGGCCCTTCCTCAACTGAATAAAAAATCTATGAAAAATCTACAGCTAATAACGTACTTAATAGTGAAAGACTGAGTACTCTCCCCTTAAGATCAGGAACAAGACAGGAGGAATATCCATTCTTACTACTTTTATGCACTAGTGTACTGGATGTTCTACTAGCATGTTCAGTCAAGAAAAAGAAACGAAAGAAGAAGTATGACTTTTTATTTGCAGATGACATGTTATGATCTCATGGAATTGACAATAACAAAAAAACTACCAGACAAATTGGTGAGTTTAGCAAGTTTGCAGCATAAAAGTCAATATACAAAACTCAATTGTATTTCTACATACTAAGAATGAACAGTTGAAAATTGAAATCAATAAAGCAATTCTATTTACAATAACATAGAATATGAAATATTCACAGATAAATCTGATGAAAGATGTGAAAGAGCTATATGTTCAAAATTATAGAATATTGCTGAGGAAAATTGAAGATGATCTAAATAAATGAAGAGATACCTTGCTCCTGAGTTGGAAGACTCAACATTGTTAAGTTGTTCATTGTCTCCAAACTGATCTAGAGATCCAACAAAATCGTACCAAAATTTGAGTAGAAGTGTTTGTAGATATCAGCAAGCTAATTCTAAAATTCATATGGAAATTCAAAGTATCTACGAGAGTCAAAAGAGCTCTGAAAGAAAGCTGGTTATAAAGATGGTGTTTGTGTAAAGGTAGACAATTAGATCAATAGAAAGGAACTGAGAGTCCAGAAATAAAACGGATGTATAAGGACAACAGATTTTTTTTTTTTTTTTTTTTTTGCGGTAGGCGGGCCTCTCACTGTTGTGGCCTCTCCCGTTGCGGAGCAACAGGCTCCGGACGCGCAGGCTCAGCGGCCATGGCTCACAGGCCCAGCCGCTCCGCGGCATGTGGGATCTTCGCGGACCGGGGCACGAACCCGTGTCCCCTGCATCGGCAGGTGGACTCTCAACCACTGCGCCACCAGGGAAGCCCAGGACAACTGATTTTTGACAAAGGCACTCAGTTCACTGGAGAAAGAAAGGATAGGCATTTCAGCAAATGGTGCTAGAACAATTGGATATTCATATATAAAAATATAAACTTGGATTCATACCTCACACTGTATATAAAAGTCAACCCTAAATTTATTGTAGACCTAAATGTAAAACCTAGAGCTACAAAAATTCTACAGATTAGAGAACATCTTTGTACCCTTCAGGTCGGCACAGATTTCTTAGATAGGACATGAGAAGTATGAATGATAAAAAAAAAATAATTCGACAAAGACACTGTTAAAAGAATGAAAAAAAAACTGTAGACTGGGAAAATATGTGCAATCATATATCTAATTAAGAGCTTAAATCTGGAATATACAAAGGGCTCTTAAAACCAACAATAAGAAACAATTCACTTTCAAAGATGACCAAAGATTTGAATAGAAACTACCAAAGAAGACATACAAGCAACAAATACAGACATGAAGTGATGTTCAACACCATTAGCCATTATGGATGTGAAAATTAAAATTACATGAGAATGGCTAAAATTAAATTGACTGACCATACCAAATGTTGACTTAGATCTGAAGGTACTGGAATTCTCGTACACTGCTGGTGGGAATGTGAAATGGTACAACCACTTTGGAAAACAGTTTGACAATTAAAAAAAAAATGTAAACGTACATCTGCCATGTCATAACCTTATCCCAATCCAATAGAAAAGGAAATATATATCTGTTCAAAGACTTATACACAAATATTCATGACAGTTATATATCCCCAAACTGGAAACAATCCAAATATCCATCAACAGGTGAATGGATAAACAAATTATAATGTATCTTTACAATGTGATATTACTCAGAAATAAAAATCAGAAATGAACTGTTGACACATGCAACAACCTAGATGACTCTGAGAATAGATTTGTTGAGCGGGAAAAGAATCAGACATAAAAGCACATACTATATGATTTCATTTATATAAATTTCTAGAAAGTGTAAACTAATCTATAATGACAGAAAGCAGATCTGTGGTTGCTTTGAGTTGGGGAAGTAGGAAAGAATTTTAGGGGCAGAGGTTATAAATGGGCATGAGGAAGCTTTTGAGGGTGATAGATATGTTTTCTATGTTGATTTTGCTGAGGGTTTCACAGATGTCTACATATATTGAATCTTATCAAATTGTACACTTTAAATATTTGTAGTTATATTTCAATAAAGCTGCTTTAAAATGTCTCTTCTGTAGTTTCCTAAGACTTTTAGAGCAAAACAAAAATCTTAAATGTAGCCTGCATAATCTGACCTCTACTTTCTTCAGCCTCTTCTCACTTGATGTTTCCCCTTGTTTTCTGTGTTCTAGCTATTGTGAGCTAATCTCGGTTCATTCCTGCCCTTCTTGTTTCTGGCAGCAAGTGTTTGTTGTATGTTCTTTCTATTTGAGATTCTTTTTCTTCCTCCATTTGTATGGTAAATTCCCACTCATCCTTCTGATCTCAACTCAGTAATCACTTTCCCAATTATGTCTTCTTTGACCTCCCTTATTAAATGAGGTTCCCCCTATATGCTCTCATAGAGCCATGTAGATATTCTCAAAGCACTTATCCCAAACTGCCTTCCTCACTTGTCTGTAATCCCCACAAGGTCAAGACTGTATTGATCTGTACTTGTATTCCAAACTTAGATTCCTGCCTAACATATATATAACAGACATGTGAAAATATTTGTTGAATGAATTAATGAATAATCAAATAGTAATTGGGAACCAAAAAGGGAAAATAAAGTGAATGTGCTTAATATCATGAACCCAGCAAAGACTTTTCTATGGTCATACACTATCAACTTCAGCAAACACAATTCAGATCTTCCAACACATTATACTTGAGAATGATTGTCCTTGTAATGAAGGAAGAGAGCACCAGCATTTTTACAATAAGAATAATTCACACATTGTACCAAAAGATAGTTTTCCTACAATGATCTTATTTTAAGCAAATGGGAAATGGAAGTCTAGTTAGGCTATATTTATAATTCAGTGCCATCAGGGACTTTAACTAGCATGCTTGCACCTTATTAAGAGAAAAAGAGATAATTGTGTCATAATCTTAATTCTTTGGTTTGTAGCTGGAGATTGTAAGAGAGACCTAATGTCTTCACAGTTTCAAGTGAGCAACTGTTTCATTGAGTAATCATTTCACTTAGTTTGCATATGATTAGCTGAGGGTCCCTGCTTGCAACATAATAGAGTGGTGTTCTTCAGGGTAAGTCACCTCATTTAGTTCTTGCAGCTAGAAGAGCCATCTATTGTTCAGATGAAAGGAAGCTGATAAGGAAAATCTATTCGTAGTAAAGAAGCACAGTGACAATATAAAGCCATTTAAAATGAGCCATGTTTTTGACACAGTCTTCCCCTGAATTGCTGCTCTCAAAGTTGAACTTGTATTTAGCATTTATTTTTGGACAATGAACAATCTGCCTTTGTTTCACAGATGGGCAAACACTGTATAAAAATAGAATTAGTGATTTCACAGGAATTTTGTTGTGTTTGGTTGACATATATTTGAAATAAGTTTCTCAGCTAGTTTTGGTATATAATGAATGAATAAATAAAGGAATGAATGAGTGAATAAATGAATACTATTAAGCATTCATTAATAATAGGTGTCAGGTCAGAAAAGAAACAGTCAACAATACAAAAAGCCAATCTACAGAATGGGAGGCATATTTACAAGTCATATACCTAATAAGTGGTTAATATCCAAAATGTATAGAGAACTCATACAACTCAGTACCAAAACAAACAAACAATCCAGTTAAAAATGAGCAGAGAAACTGAATAGATATTTTTCCAAGGGAGACATACAGATGGCCAACAGGTACATGAAAATATGTTCATCATCACTAATCATCAGGGGAATGCAAGTCAAAACCACAATGACATATCACCTCACATGTGTTGGAATCACTGTCATCAAAAAGACAAGAGATGTCAAGTCTTAGTAAGGATGTGGAGAAAAGGGAATACTTGTATACTGTTGGTGGAAATGTAAATTGGTACAGGATAGCTACTGTGGAAACAGTATGGAGGTTCCACCAAAAAGTAAAAATTAAACTATCAGCAATCCCACTTCTGGGTATATACCCAAAGGAAATGAAAAGTGATATTGAAGAGACATCTGCAGTCCCATGTTCATTGCAGCATTACTCACAATAGCCAACATATGGAAGCAAGCTAAGTGTCCATCAACAGATGAATAATGCAAAGACAATGTTGTGTGTGTGTATGTGTGTGTGTGTATGGAGAGAGAGAGAGAGAATGGAATATTATTCAGCCATAAAAAGAAGGAAATCCTGCCATTTGCAAAACGTGGATGGACCTTGAGGGTATTATGCTAAGTGAAATAAGTCAGAGACAGATAAATACTGTATGATATCACTTATATATGAAATCTAAAAAAGCCAAACTCATAGAAACAGAGAGTAGAATAATGGTTACCAGGGACTGAGGAGTAGGGGAATTGGGGAGATGTTGGTCAAAGGGTATACACTTTCAGTTATAAGATAAATATGTTTTGGGGATCTAATGTACAGTATGGTGATTACAGTTAGTGATACTGAACTATATACGTAAGAGTTTTTAAAAGAGTAGATCTTAAATGTTCTTACCACAAAAAATAAATAGTGATTATATGAGGTGATGAAGGTGTTCCCCAACACTACAGAGGTCATCATTTGGCAATATATGAGTGTGTAAACACATTGTGTACCTTAAACATACACAATTTAATATCTCAATTATATCTTAATAAAAACAGTAGGACTTTCAGAACTGAAAGTATAATGACTAAAATTTAAAACAAAACAAATGTTTTAAAGAACCGAAGGCAAAAAAGGGAAAGTAAAAATATATGTCATTGCAATTTAAGGGGAAAAAAGAATAGAAAGCATGAGGGAGAGAAAAATGCAAAGTGGTATGCCTTCACATTTTTTAAATAATTGATTAAAGACATGAATCCCTAGATGCAGCAATCAAAAGAAGACCTAAACAGGATTAAAAAAGTGAACTCCATATCTTATTACATTGGGGTGAATCTCCAGAACACCAAAACAACTAATAAAATTGATCAGTGGGAAATAATTAAGCACTTACAGAGAAAAGACAACTGGATTGACTCTACAAAGTCCTGGGAGAAAATAGCTGGCAGCCTAGAATTTATACTGAGCTAAACTATCACGTAAAAGCCAATAAAATAACCAAATAAAATAAAAATAGCATCTTCAGACAAATCAAAATAAAAAATCTACCAGCAGAGTTTGGCTGAAGTATCTCCTATAGTATATTATTTATGGAACATAACGAGTCCCATAAAATTTTTAATGGAAATATAAATTAATACAAACATAAATCGACTATTATACATTAAAATTTTTTAAATGTCCATGCTCTTTACACCAAGAATTCCTTATCTATAAGTTTTAGCCTAATAATTTTGTTATGGATATATGCAAATATTTGTCCACAAGAACATTTCAATTTTTCTCATTATATTGAATTCAGAAATATTTTTGACCCCTGACAAAAAGGGGCTTGTGAAATACACCATGAAATATTGAAATGCTGTGCCATCATTAATGGTACTTTTATAGGAAGATTTCTGCCTAAAAGCATGGATTGGTATCAAAGGTATATATTATTTTCAAAATTAGCCTACACTGTTATATACAGTTTGAATACAATTTTGTTGAAGCACTACTGGAAACATACCTCCAAAGTATTAAGATTAGTTATCCCTGGCAATGGAATTGTGAGTACTTTCAAATTGCTTTTTTTGTGCCTGACAATATTTTTAAATTGTTTCTATACTAAACTTTTAATTTTGTATTTAGAAAAAATATTATTAAAAATAAATGGTATCTTTGAGAATGAAAAAATATATGTATGCCAGGCACTTTGATAGGTTCTTTCACGCATGGTATTTTAATTAATCCTCAAAGGAACCCTGTAATATAGGTGTTATTATTTAACAACCCCTCCCCTTTTTTAACGGATCAGAAAATTAACTGTCAAAGAGACTAACTGATTAACTCAGAATTAAATAGTAAGTATCAAAGCTAAGATTGGAACCCAAGTCCCAAACCTTGCTCTTTCAACACTGAAATCAAATTTGGTAAACAACAAGATCTAAGAAGAGTTGTTTTTCATTTGATTTTTCCTACTGAGGAAATTCTCACAGGTGGTGCAGAGAGTGATATTTTAGAGTTGCTGTTTCAAAATGGCACTAAGAGTGAAAGTGAGTATCATGAGAAGTCTTAGAGGCAAAATTGTGCCTTATCTTATTGAGGCTAAGGACAATTATTATTTCAAAATACTTGCTACTAAAACAAAATGGCAGAATTGATTCTGAATCAGTGGGATGGCATTTCCTCAATAAAGGTTGTGTCCTTTCAATGAGGAAGTTTGGGGGCAAGAGCTGAATTAGGAGACAAAAAAAGACCTACATTAGTTCACCTAGGGCCTGCGTGGGAGCTATGGAAAGCCTGGCTTAACCCATATATTTACTTGTTCTTTATTAATTCATTTATTGACTCAATCGTTCCAAACTACAAATAGATAAGAAAATTATTCCAAGTAAAGGTCAAGCAAACATGGCAAGTATGATTCAAATAAAGGTCAACCAGTCACTAAGCATGACTGGCCCCAAGGGGTCTACACTTAGTGGCCGGTGAGTAGAACACTCAGAAATTACAGAGAAGACAAAGAGGTGACAGTCATGGTGAAGGCATGATGGATTCAGAGTCAGTTTTTATGGGTCCTGACTCTAATACAAACCCTCACTACAACTGTGTGTTCCTCAGTAAGAGGGATGTAGGAGACCTGAGAAAGGGCCTGAGGAGTCTTTGGGAGAGTAAAATTTGTAAAGAAAGTTTAAAGAGATAAAGTATGTATAAAGAGATAATACATAGTGGGTGGATCTAAATTTTATTGGAAAAAAAAAACTCAGGAAATTAATATAAAGCTTCTCTAACTTACTGAGTGTTTAGTGCAAACCAGATAAGAGGGACAGACATTTTGAAATACATTATCTCATTTAAGCCTTATAGCAATACCATTTTACAGAACGGGAAATGATAGTTCAGAGAAGTTAACTACATTGGTCAAGCAATCTTATGGACTTCAAGTACATTTATTAGTGCTTAATTATATATAATTTCTTACTGTTAGAAAGATCTGCTGTTAGTTTTTATTTCATGGGAATCTCTTCAATTAGTTTATAAACTCATTGATGGCAAAAAGACATTTATTTGCCTCTTTGCCTTATGTATTTCAGGAAGCTCAACAATAAAAAAACATAATTTGTATTATGAACTTATTGATGAATTAATTACATGAAGACATCAGTACTAAAGATTAAGTGAAAATAAGTGGACTGTAATTTGCAGTGAAAGGGAGTAGAGGGAAAGGAATTAAAGGTTGAAATCACACAGCCATTAGTGGCAAAACCAAGTATATTTGATTCGCTCCAAGTTCTTATGTTTTCTAAATCTACCATGCTTTCTTTATAGGAGTCACTCCCTTAAAGAGTTACTAAATAACAAACCCTAATATGGAAAATAGGTGAAAAATAGAGACACATTAGCTGTAAGTAACAGGCAGAGTGGCCTACTTGTTAAGAACTTGGCTCCTCAAGTCAGATTTCTTGGGTTCAAATTTCAATTCTATCACCCAGCTAAGCTGTTATCTAGTAAATTATTGTTCCCAAATTTTCTCTCCTTCCTCCCTGTGAGAGGATTATCCTTCTCCACTGGACTGGCACTGGGTTTGGCCACATGACATGCTAATAAAATGTGAACAGGGAGTCGTTGTTAATGTCTGAAAAGAAATGTTAAGAGCCATTGCATACTCAGCCGTTGTTCATTTTTTCTTCTGCCATGAGAACGTCAGGGACATGATAGAGGCTGTTCTTCTGTTCATAGAACAACATGGTAGAGTCAGGGTCACGTTATGAAGGATGTCTCACATGAGGAAGAAATAAACGTTTATAATTGAAAGCCATCAAGACTTTTTTGCTAGTTGATTCATTTAGTTAACTAGTGTACCAGTTTTGTTAGCTTGGGCAAATTACTTAATCTCTCTGTGATTCAGTTTCTTTCTTTTTGTAATTTTGAGGGGTTGTGAGGATTAAATATGTTAATGAAGATAAAGTACTTAAACCAGTGCTGTGGTGGTAGATGTTTCTCTGAAGACAAAAAGTCTTGATATATAGTGTTTTCCAATTTATGTGATGTAAATACTTCCTCCATGGCTGATTTCAAGCTACCAGCTGATATCACTGAATAGAGAATTGGAAATAGGTACAGACACAATGGGCGCTCAAGAGTCAAATCTGGCTCTAGCACACTGCTGAACGTAAAACACCGCACGTAGCAAACACTATAGTAGAGCATATCAAACAGTAAGCACTATAGAAGAGTTTATTTTCTGAAGACAGGTGACTGAATGAAATGGCTTCTCAAATTTCCTTTACATCCTTAAGGTCCTATATTTGTAAGACCACTCAGAGAACCTCAACCCTGGAAGTAAACTTGGAGATACTCTAGTGTACCCGTTTCATCTTAATAGACAAGGGAATTGGGGCTCAGCGAGGCTGAGTAGCTTGCTCAAAGTCAGTCAGTAGGAAGAGACATCGTGGCTCCTGATGTCCAGTACACTCTTTTCCCTTCCAACATGAACCACCTCTTAAAAACTGCTATGAAAGGGATCAACAAAGAAATAAAAAAGTTAAGTAAATAGCTAATGCCTCTTGCCTTGTCCCAATTTCTGATTAGAAATAATAATGATAATAAAAATAAAAGATTAAAATTAAACACTGGTCACATTTATTGATAAACCTGACTTTTGTGATTGTGAGTCTATTTTAAGGCAAGTTGTAATAAGGAAAAATATTTACTACTGTGTAGTTGTTATGTATTATTTTGTAAAAGTGAGGATTATTAGGAAGAACTGTATATGTTACCAGTCATTGAAATGTCTAATTAAGGGTGGTTATCTTGACTATTAAAATGGATGCATCATCTCCTGGCATTCCTTAGTAATATCTCCTCCTAAAAATATTGCAGTACACCCCCATGCAGTATACTCCCAAATTAGCTTTTCAGACCACTAATGCAGTGTGTTCATATCTTAAGGTAACAGTGATTCATTTTGTTAACCATAGTGGTTACTGGCTGTAACTATGGAATGCATTGTCATGGAAACAACATTTTCCCTCCTCCCCCCTTTCAATTCACCCCAGAGCTATTACCCAGAGACAAGAATTAAGGGAAAGCATTTTGTCAGATATATACAAACAGATAACAAATATACATACACACACACACACACACACACACACACACACAAGTGTGTGTGTGTGTGTGTGTGTGTGCGCATGTGGAGAGACAGAGAGGTATAGAGAGGTTTAATCAATGAAGTTTCATTGATTAAAGTTAAACAATAAAAGATCAAGGAAATAAAATATATATTTTCTTTGTATTTTGTCATTTCGTTCTGTCAATCTAAACCAGCACAAACTGTAGAATGGGAAATAACTTGAACATAGCAGCCTTTAATGCTGCCCTAGAATAGGAGGTCAGCCTTAGCTTGGGTAATTCATTAGGGAAAGACAGTGTTAGATATTATTGGAACATCACAATATAGAGCATACAGTACTTTTGGGGTGTTTGAAATCCAAATTATAGGCTAATGAATAAGGGAAATATTGTACAACTTTTTTAGAATCCATTCTCCTTTGGAAAACCAGCCATAATTATAGATGCTCTGTAGGTGGAAGTGCTCACACAATCACACATTTTATGCTAACATAAAGGGAAAGAATGCTAAGGGATACACTTAACCTGTGAGTGTGACTTTAAGATTCCACAGAAGGCACCAGACCAGAGTTCTGCCCCTAAAATGTGACCTGGTATGTTTAAGCACATATATATATATGACCTCCTGAGCCCCAGCAGCCTCTAGATATGCACCAGATTGAATCAAGCCCAATTCCTAATAGAGAAATCAACTAGGTAAGGACACCTAAATTTGTGTGAGAATCACAAAGCCTGAGACATAGTTGCCCTCTTCAGTTAGAACCAGATTTGCCTCAACGTTGACTGTCTTCCCATGATCTTTGCTCATACTTTGTTCCATATTAATTTCCCTTCAAGAGGTCTTAATTTGGTAGGCAGGACCCATATTCCTCTCATCACGGGTCTGATTAAAAATGTAGATTTCTTGATATCCTCTTGGCCTATGGAATGAGAATGTAGGGTTAGGCCTGAGAATCCATCTTTCCTTCCTTCCTTCCTACCTTCCTTCCTTCCTTTCTTTTTCTTTTCTTCCTTTCTTTTCTTTTCTTTTCTTTTCTTTTCTTTTCTTTTCTTTTCTTT